>NC_034179.2:18972744-19291315 GCF_002021735.2 Oncorhynchus kisutch
TCCCCCTCTTCAAAGGGGGAGACACCCTGGACCCAAACTGTTACAGACCTATATCCATCCTGCCCTGCCTATCTAAGGTCTTCGAAAGCCAAGTCAACAAACAGGTCACTGACCATCTCGAATCCCACCGCACCTTCTCCGCTGTGCAATCTGGTTTCCGAGCCGGTCATGGGTGCACCTCAGCCACACTCAAGGTACTCAACGATATCATAACCGCCATCGATAAAAGACAGTACTGTGCAGCCGTCTTCATCGACCTTGCCAAGGCTTTCGACTCTGTCAATCACCATATTCTTATCGGCAGACTCAGGAGCCTCGGTTTTTCGGATGACTGCCTTGCCTGGTTCACCAATTACTTTGCAGACAGAGTTCAGTGCGTCAAATCGGAGGGCATGCTGTCTGGTCCTCTGGCAGTCTCTATGGGGGTGCCACAGGGTTCATTTCTCGGGCCGACTCTTTTCTCTGTGTATATCAATGATGTTGCTCTTGCTGCGGGCGATTCCCTGATCCACCTCTACGCAGACGACACCATTCTATATACCTTCGGCCCGTCTTTGGACACTGTGCTATCTAACCTCCAAACAAGCTTCAATGCCATACAACACTCCTTCCGTGGCCTCCAACTGCTCTTAAACGCTAGTAAAACCAAATGCATGCTTTTCAACCGGTCGCTGCCTGCACCCGCATGCCCGACTAGCATCACCACCCTGGATGGTTCCGACCTAGAATATGTGGACGTCTATAAGTACCTAGGTGTCTGGCTAGACTGCAAACTCTCCTTCCAGACTCATATCAAACATCTCCAATCGAAAATCAAATCAAGAGTCGGCTTTCTATTCCGCAACAAAGCCTCCTTCACTCACGCCGCCAAGCTTACCCTAGTAAAACTGACTATCCTACCGATCCTCGACTTCGGCGATGTCATCTACAAAATGGCTTCCAACACTCTACTCACCAAACTGGATGCAGTCTATCACAGTGCCATCCGTTTCGTCACTAAAGCACCTTATACCACCCACCACTGCGACTTGTATGCTCTAGTCGGCTGGCCCTCGCTACATATTCGTCGCCAGACCCACTGGCTCCAGGTCATCTACAAGTCCATGCTAGGTAAAGCTCCGCCTTATCTCAGCTCACTGGTCACGATGGCAACACCCATCCGTAGCACGCGCTCCAGCAGGTGTATCTCACTGATCATCCCTAAAGCCAACACCTCATTTGGCCGCCTTTCGTTCCAGTACTCTGCTGCCTGTGACTGGAATGAATTGCAAAAATCGCTGAAGTTGGAGACTTTTATCTCCCTCACCAACTTCAAACATCAGCTATCTGAGCAGCTAACCGATCGCTGCAGCTGTACATAGTCTATTGGTAAATAGCCCACCCTTTTTAACCTACCTCATCCCCATACTGTTTTTATTTATTTACTTTTCTGCTCTTTTGCACACCAATATCTCTACCTGTACATGACCATCTGATCATTCATCACTCCAGTGTTAATCTGCAAAATTGTAATTATTTGCCTACCTCCTCATGCCTTTTGCACACATTGTATATAGACTCCCCCTTTGGTTTCTACTGTGTTATTGACTTGTTAATTGTTTACTCCATGTGTAACTCTTTGTTGTCTGCTCACACTGCTATGCTTTATCTTGGCCAGGTCGCAGTTGCAAATGAGAACTTGTTCTCAACTAGCCTACCTGGTTAAATAAAGGTGGAAAAAAATAAAAAATATAAAAATAAAAAATACATCGAAAATTTTTAATAAATAACAAAAAATAATAAATAAAAAAATTACAAAAAATAAAATGAGCACATGATTATTACACTATTACCCTGTTGCTAACAGAAAACACGCATACAACAAATAAAATAACACACTTATAAAGAAGAGAACATGATTATTACACTATTACCCTGTTGCTAACAGAAAACAAACATACAACTAAATTGCACAAATCCTATATCACACAAATACACAAATAGAATAACACACTTATAAAGAAGAGAACATGATTATTGCACTATTGCACTTCAAACAAGAAATACACACGCTAAATTGCACTAGTACTGTACAAAGTTACAGGTCCCCTGCTCCCCCTACCTCAGGCTTCCAGTGGGTACACCTGAGGTCAATCATGTTGATTAGACTGGAGGGGAGAGAAGCAGAGGAGTAATGTGGAGGAGCTGTGCAGAGGGGCAGAGAGGAGCGGTGCAGAGGGGCAGAGAGGAGCGGGGCAGAGAGGAGCTGGGCAGAGAGGAGCGGTGCAGAGAGGAGCAGTGCAGAGGGGCAGAGAGGAGCTGGTGCAGAGGGGCAGAGAGGAGCGGGGCTGCTGGGCAGAGAGGAGCGGGGCAGCTGGGCAGAGGGGAGCGGTGCAGAGAGGAGCGGTGCAGAAGGGCAGAGAGGAGCAGTGCAGAAGGGCAGAGGGGAGCGGTGCAGAGGGGAGCGGTGCAGAGGGGAGCGGTGCAGAGGGGAGCGGTGCAGAGGGGAGCGGTGCAGAGGGGAGCGGTGCAGAGGGGAGCGGTGCAGAGGGGAGCGGTGCAGAGGGGAGCGGTGCAGAGGGGAGCGGTGCAGAGGGGAGCGGTGCAGAGGGGAGCGGTGCAGAGGGGAGCGGTGCAGAGGGGAGCGGTGCAGAGGGGAGCGGTGCAGAGGGGAGCGGTGCAGAGGGGAGCGGTGCAGAGGGGAGCGGTGCAGAGGGGAGCGGTGCAGAGGGGAGCGGTGCAGAGGGGAGCGGTGCAGAGGGGAGCGGTGCAGAGGGGAGCGGTGCAGAGGGGAGCGGTGCAGAGGGGAGCGGTGCAGAGGGGGGCGGTGCAGAGGGGGGCGGTGCAGAGGGGGGCGGTGCAGAGGGGGGCGGTGCAGAAGGGGGCGGTGCAGAGAGGAGCGGTGCAGAAGGGCCGAGAGGAGCGGTGCAGAGGGGAGCGGTGCAGAGGGGAGCGGTGCAGAGGGGAGCGGTGCAGAGGGGAGCGGTGCAGAGGGGAGCGGTGCAGAGGGGAGCGGTGCAGAGGGGAGCGGTGCAGAGGGGAGCGGTGCAGAGGGGAGCGGTGCAGGGGGGAGCGGTGCAGGGGGGAGCGGTGCAGAGGGGAGCGGTGCAGAGGGGAGCGGTGCAGAGGGGAGCGGTGCAGAGGGGAGCGGTGCAGAGGGGAGCGGTGCAGAGGGGAGCGGTGCAGAGGGGAGCGGTGCAGAGGGGAGCGGTGCAGAGGGGAGCGGTGCAGAGGGGAGCGGTGCAGAGGGGAGCGGTGCAGAGAGGAGCGGTGCAGAAGGGCAGAGAGGAGCGGTGCAGAGGGGAGCGGTGCAGAAGGGGGCACAGAGGAGCGGTGCAGAGGGGAGCGGTGCAGAGGGGAGCGGTGCAGAGGGGAGCGGTGCAGAGGGGAGCGGTGCAGAGGGGAGCGGTGCAGAGGGGAGCGGTGCAGAGGGGAGCGGTGCAGAGGGGAGCGGTGCAGAGGGGAGCGGTGCAGAGGGGAGCGGTGCAGAAGGGGGCGGTGCAGAAGGGGGCGGTGCAGAAGGGGGCGGTGCAGAAGGGGGCACAGAGGAGCGGTGCAGAAGGGGGCGGTGCAGAAGGGGGCACAGAGGAGCGGTGCAGAAGGGCCGAGAGGAGCGGTGCAGAGGGGAGCGGTGCAGAGGGGAGCGGTGCAGAGGGGAGCGGTGCAGAGGGGAGCGGTGCAGAGGGGAGCGGTGCAGAAGGGCAGAGAGGAGCGGTGCAGAGGGGAGCGGTGGGGAGGGGAGCGGTGCAGAAGGGGGCACAGAGGAGCGGTGCAGAAGGGAGCGATGCAGAGGGGGAACGGTGCAGAGGGGAGCGGTGCAGAGAGGAGCGGTGCAGAAGGGCAGAGAGGAGCGGTGCAGAGGGGAGCGGTGCAGAAGGGGGCACAGAGGAGCGGTGCAGAGGGGAGCGGTGCAGAGAGGAGCGGTGCAGAGGGGAGCGGTGCAGAGGGGAGCGGTGCAGAGGGGAGCGGTGCAGAGGGGAGCGGTGCAGAGGGGAGCGGTGCAGAGGGGAGCGGTGCAGAGGGGAGCGGTGCAGAGGGGAGCGGTGCAGAGGGGAGCGGTGCAGAGGGGAGCGGTGCAGAAGGGGGCGGTGCAGAAGGGGGCGGTGCAGAAGGGGGCGGTGCAGAAGGGGGCGGTGCAGAAGGGGGCGGTGCAGAAGGGGGCACAGAGGAGCGGTGCAGAAGGGGGCGGTGCAGAAGGGGGCACAGAGGAGCGGTGCAGAAGGGCCGAGAGGAGCGGTGCAGAGGGGAGCGGTGCAGAGGGGAGCGGTGCAGAGGGGAGCGGTGCAGAGGGGAGCGGTGCAGAGGGGAGCGGTGCAGAGGGGAGCGGTGCAGAGGGGAGCGGTGCAGAGGGGAGCGGTGCAGAGGGGAGCGGTGGGGAGGGGAGCGGTGCAGAAGGGAGCGGTGCAGAAGGGGGCACAGAGGAGCGGTGCAGAAGGGAGCGATGCAGAGGGGGAACGGTGCAGAGAGGACCCGAGAGGGGACCGGAGGGGCTCAGGGTGGAGAAGAGGCCTCATCACACAACGGCAGAACTGTATTATTTCTTACACAATAAATTACTGCAGTGGCATAGGGTCACTCTATGAAGCTGAGCTTGTTTAAGACCTTGAAAGAATAGTGAAAAGAAAAGAGGGAGAAAGAGGCAGAGAGGGATTGAGATGGAACACCAGCCATATGGTGCCACGCTATATTAACCCATTGTGTGTTTGCTTCCACCCCCACCAGCTGGCTACAATAACCTGGAGGTAGCAGAATACCTGCTGGAGCATGGAGCTGATGTCAACGCCCAGGACAAGGGGGGTCTCATCCCCCTCCACAACGCTGCCTCTTATGGGGTGAGTAACTCACCTCCTCCCTCTCTTCTCCATCCCATGGAGCCCAACAAGTATTGACTACTTTATTATTTCTAATGCCAGAATAGTTTACTGAGCCAATCAGAGCTCCTCTCTACTCCTGTTCCCCCACATAGACTCTCTGTGCTTCCTCCTTATGACAAACACAATTTGTTGTGTTCCTGAGTGTGAGGCATTGTGGCGTGTGTGTAAATGGTGTGATGTAGAGGTTCCTCCAAGGCTGAAGGAGCTCATAAAGGTTTCATGTAACACTACGTTTCATAGTTGATTTTGTAAGGAACCCTGGCGTCTCCTAGTGAGGGAGACTTAATGGAAACACTGGCTGATATGGAGATGATACTGAGTGGTCACAAAGGAGTTGAGAGAGACAGAGCACAGCAGCACTGACAGTAAACACTATCTAGTCTACAGTAAATCAAATAGGCCAAGTAACTGTTCAAGCCACAACCAAGCCCTCTCCCAACCTAACCAAAACCCTCTCCCAACCTAACCAAGCCCTCTCCCAACCTAACCTCCCAACCTAACCAAGCCCTCTCCCAACCTAACCAAGCCAATTTTTTTTATTTTTTTATTATTATTATTATGTTTTCTTCTTGGGCCTCTATAACTATATCTATTGTTTTTATTTTTGTTGTTGTTGTGTGATTTGGATTGATCCCCTCTACCACACGGAACCCCACTAATCTACTGACGGAGCGCAGGAGGTGGCTAACAACAGACCTCCATCCTATGCTAGCTTGCTACCGATGCCCTGGCTAGCTGTCTAAATCACCAACCAACCTCTCCACTCACCGGACCCTTTTGATCACTCGACTAAGCATGCCTCTCCTTAATGTCAATATGTCTTGTCCATTTCTGTTCTGGTTAGTGTTTATTGGCTTATTTCACTGTAGAGCCTCTAGTCCTGCTCACTATACCTTATCCAACCTATTAGTTCCACCACCCACACATGCATTGACATCTCCTGGTTTCAACGATGTTTCTAGAGACAATATCTCTCTCTTCATCACTCAATACCTAGGTTTACCTCCACTGTATTCACATCCTACCATACATTTGTCTGTACATTATACCTTGATGCTATTTTATCGCCCCCAGAAACCTCCTTTTACTCTATGTTCCAGACGTTCTAGACGACCAATTCTCATAGCTTTTAGCCGTACCCTTATTCTACTCCTCCTATGTTTCTCTGGCGATGTAGAGGTGAATCCAGGCCCTGCAGTGCCTAGCTCCACTCCTATTCCCCAGGCGCTCTCTTTTGACGACTTCTGTAACCGTAATAGCCTTGGTTTCATGCATGTTAACATTAGAAGCCTCCTCCCTAAGTTTGTTCTATTCACTGCTTTAGCACACTCTGCCAACCCGGATGTTCTAGCTGTGTCTGAATCCTGGCTTAGGAAGACCACCAAAAACTCAGACATTTTAATTCCAAACTACAACATTTTCAGACAAGATAGAACTGCCAAAGGGGGCGGTGTTGCAATCTACTGCAAAGATAGCCTGCAGAGTTCTGTCCTACTATCCAGGTCTGTACCCAAACAATTTGAACTTCTACTTTTAAAAATCCACCCACTGCAAAATCCGCCCACTGCACTGAAGATAGGAAACACTGTCACCACTGATAAATCCACCATAATTGAGAATTTCAATAAGCATTTTTCTACGGCTGGCCATGCTTTCCACCTGGCTACTCCTACCCCGGACAACAGCACTGCACCCCCAACAGCAACTCGCCCAAGCCTTCCCCATTTCTCCTTCTCCCAAATCCATTCAGCTGATGTTCTGAAAGAGCTGCAAAATCTGGACCCCTACAAATCAGCCGGGCTAGACAATCTGGACCCTTTCTTTCTAAAATTATCTGCCGAAATTGTTGCCACCCCTATTACTAGCCTGTTCAACCTCTCTTTCGTGTCGTCTGAGATTCCCAAAGATTGGAAAGCAGCTGCGGTCATCCCCCTCTTCAAAGGGGGGGACACTCTTGACCCAAACTGCTACAGACCTATATCTATCCTACCGTGCCTTTCTAAGGTCTTCGAAAGCCAAGTCAACAAACAGATTACCGACCATTTCGAATCTCACCATACCTTCTCTGCTATGCAATCCGGTTTCAGAGCTGGTCATGGGTGCACCTCAGCCACGCTCAAGGTCCTAAACGATATCTTAACCGCCATCGATAAGAAACATTACTGTGCAGCCGTATTCATTGATCTGGCCAAGGCTTTCGACTCTGTCAATCACCACATCCTCATCGGCAGACTCGACAGCCTTGGTTTCTCAAATGATTGCCTCGCCTGGTTCACCAACTACTTCTCTGATAGAGTTCAGTGTGTCAAATCGGAGGGTCTGCTGTCCGGACCTCTGGCAGTCTCTATGGGGGTGCCACAGGGTTCAATTCTTGGACCGACTCTCTTCTCTGTATACATCAATGAGGTCGCTCTTGCTGCTGGTGAGTCCCTGATCCACCTCTACGCAGACGACACCATTCTGTATACTTCCGGCCCTTCTTTGGACACTGTGTTAACAACCCTCCAGGCATGCTTCAATGCCATACAACTCTCCTTCCGTGGCCTCCAATTGCTCTTAAATACAAGTAAAACTAAATGCATGCTCTTCAACCGATCGCTACCTGCACCTACCCGCCTGTCCAACATCACTACTCTGGACGGCTCTGACTTAGAATACGTGGACAACTACAAATACTTAGGTGTCTGGTTAGACTGTAAACTCTCCTTCCAGACCCATATCAAACATCTCCAATCCAAAGTTAAATCTAGAATTGGCTTCCTATTTCGCAACAAAGCATCCTTCACTCATGCTGCCAAACATACCCTTGTAAAACTGACCATCCTACCAATCCTCGACTTTGGCGATGTCATTTACAAAATAGCCTCCAATACCCTACTCAACAAATTGGATGCAGTCTATCACAGTGCAATCCGTTTTATCACCAAAGCCCCATATACTACCCACCATTGCGACCTGTACGCTCTCGTTGGCTGGCCCTCGCTTCATACTCGTCGCCAAACCCACTGGCTCCATGTCATCTACAAGACCCTGCTAGGTAAAGTCCCCCCTTATCTCAGCTCGCTGGTCACCATAGCATCTCCCACCTGTAGCACACGCTCCAGCAGGTATATCTCTCTAGTCACCCCCAAAACCAATTCTTTCTTTGGCCGCCTCTCCTTCCAGTTCTCTGCTGCCAATGACTGGAACGAACTACAAAAATCTCTGAAACTGGAAACACTTATCTCCCTCACTAGCTTTAAGCACCAACTGTCAGAGCAGCTCACAGATTACTGCACCTGTACATAGCCCACCTATAATTTAGCCCAAACAACTACCTCTTTCCCAACTGTATTTAATTTTAATTAATTAATTAATTTTGCTCCTTTGCACCCCATTATTTTTTATTTCTACTTTGCACATTCTTCCATTGCAAAACTACCATTCCAGTATTTTACTTGCTATATTGTACTTACTTTGCCATCATGGCCTTTTTTGCCTTTACCTCCCTTCTCACCTCATTTGCTCACATTGTATATAGACTTGTTTATACTGCATTATTGACTGTATGTTTGTTTTTACTCCATGTGTAACTCTGTGTCGTTTTATCTGTCGAACTGCTTTGCTTTATCTTGGCCAGGTCGCAATTGTAAATGAGAACTTGTTCTCAACTTGCCTACCTGGTTAAATAAAGGTAAAATAAAATAAATAAAAATTATGCCATTGTTTAGTCCAGCAGTAGTGTGTGGACCCTGGGGGCATTAGTCCCAAACAGGAATCTCAGAGCAGGCTGCTGCTTACATAACAGTCCTGGGTTCAGTCCAGCGCCCACCCTGCTGCCCCTTGGCATGGTTCCTGCTCCTCCTCCTCTTGCTGCTGACATAACAGTCCTGGGTTCAGTCCAGCGCCCACCCTGCTGCCCCTTGGCATGGTTCCTGCTCCTCCTCCTCTTGCTGCTGCTGACATAACAGTCCTGGGTTCAGTCCAGCGCCCACCCTGCTGCCCCTTGGCATGGTTCCTGCTCCTCCTCCTCTTGCTGCTGACATAACAGTCCTGGGTTCAGTCCAGCGCCCACCCTGCTGCCCCTTGGCATGGTTCCTGCTGCTCCTCCTCTTGCTGCTGACATAACAGTCCTGGGTTCAGTCCAGCGCCCACCCTGCTGCCCCTTGGCATGGTTCCTGCTCCTCCTCCTCTTGCTGCTGCTGACATAACAGTCCTGGGTTCAGTCCAGCACCCACCCTGCTGCCCCTTGGCATGGTTCCTGCTCCTCCTCCTCTTGCTGCTGACATAACAGTCCTGGGTTCAGTCCAGCGCCCACCCTGCTGCCCCTTGGCATGGTTCCTGCTCCTCCTCCTCTTGCTGCTGCTGACATAACAGTCCTGGGTTCAGTCCAGCGCCCACCCTGCTGCCCCTTGGCATGGTTCCTGCTCCTCCTCCTCTTGCTGCTGCTGACATAACAGTCCTGGGTTCAGTCCAGCGCCCACGCTGCTGCCCCTTGGCATGGTTCCTGCTCCTCCTCCTCTTGCTGCTGCTGACATAACAGTTCTGGGTTCAGTCCAGCGCCCACCCTGCTGCCCCTTGGCATGGTTCCTGCTCCTCCTCCTCTTGCTGCTGCTGACATAACAGGTCTGGGTTCAGTCCAGCGCCCACCCTGCTGCCCCTTGGCATGGTTCCTGCTCCTCCTCCTCTTGCTGCTGCTGACATAACAGGTCTGGGTTCAGTCCAGCGCCCACCCTGCTGCCCCTTGGCATGGTTCCTGCTCCTCCTCCTCTTGCTGCTGCTGACATAACAGGTCTGGGTTCAGTCCAGCGCCCACCCTGCTGCCCCTTGGCATGGTTCCTGCTCCTCCTCCTCTTGCTGCTGCTTCAGCCCAAGTATCGGCCAATGTGCTGCTTTGACTGCCTGTGTGCCAGTGTGCTCTTAAGGCTCGTGGGTCGGCTGGGAGGTCTTGGCTGACCTTGACTGAGCCTTACCATCTGTATTCCGTAGGGTCACTGTGAGTGGTGATGAATGTCATTGGGCTCGGCTCATTACAACAGTGTGTTGGAGGAGTGCGGAGCGCAGAGGCCAGTCTGGCGAGCCGGCTGAGTGGGCCACGTCCAGCCGGCTGAGTGGGCCACGTCCAGCCGGCTGAGTGGGCCACGTCCAGCCGGCTTGGTGGGCCACGTCCAGCCGGCTGAGTGGGCCACGTCCAGCCGGCTGAGTGGGCCACGTCCAGCCGGCTGGGTGGGCCACGTCCAGCCGGCTGGGTGGGCCACGTCCAGCCGGCTAGCTTAGTGAGTTGTAACTCCTGAGAGTGAGTCAGAGCACAGCATATTGCTGCGATCTTAAAACACATTGGCGCTTTCTGTAGAAACAAAATGCACTATATTTGTCAGAATGATGGATGATATGGAGGTTTGATATGGATGGATGATATGGAGGGTTGATATGGAGGGTTGATATGGAGGGTTGATATGGAGGGTTGATATGGAGGGTTGATATGAAGGGATGATATGGAGGGATGAGTAAATTCTATGATTCTATGATAATATGATGAGCCATGGATTTAACTGATTCACTCTTTATTTCATTGAATGACACATTTTTCATTCATACATTCAGATTTAGCCTAACACGTTCCTGTTTCTCCCTCAGCATGTGGATATAGCTGCTCTCCTGATCAAGTACAACACGTGTGTGAACGCTACAGATAAGTGGGCCTTCACCCCGCTCCACGAGGCGGCTCAGAAAGGCCGGACCCAGCTATGTGCTCTGCTACTGGCTCACGGAGCTGACCCTAGCATGAAGAACCAGGAGGGACAGGCGCCACTGGACCTGGCTACGGTATACACACACACACAGATATACACACACATGGATATACACGGATGCACACACACATATTTGTAATTACCTCAAGGAATGACCTCACTCTGCCATGTAATACTGTAATACACAACCGTAGCTTGTTATGAGGTCCTCACTGATTTTAACCATGTTCTGATTATCAGCAGCTTCGGCGATTGACCTTCTGATTAATGTGCTACAGTGCATTCGGAAAATATTCAAACCCCTTCACTTTTTATTACATTACAGTCTTATTCTAAAATGTTTGTTTTTTTAAACATGAATCAATCTAAACACAGTACCCCATAATGACAAAGCAAAAACATATGAATTCAGACCCTTTACTCAATACATCTCCACAGAACAACTCTGAAGCTCTAGGAAGTCTTGGTGGTTCCAAACTTCCACCATTTAAGAATGATGGAGGCCACTGGGTTCTTGGGGACCTTCAATGATGCAGACATTTTTTGGTACCCTTCCCCAGATCTGTCCCTCGACACAGTCTCGGAGCTCTACAGATAATTCCTTCGACCTCATGGCTTGGTTTTTTTCTCTGACATGCACTGTCAACAGTGGGACCTCATATAGACAGATGTGTGCCTTTCCAAATCATGTCCAATCAATTGAATTGAACACAGGTGGATGACAATCAAGTTGTAGAAACATCTCAAGGATGATCAATGGAAACGGGATGTACCTGAGCTACATTTTGAGTCTCATAGCAAAGGGTCTGAATACTTATGCAAATAAGGTATTTTTGTTTTTTTTAAACCTCTTTTCGCTTTGTCATTATGGGGTATTGTGTGTAGATTGAGGGAAAAATATATTTCATCCATTTTGGAATAAGGCTGTAATGTAACAAAATGTGGAAAGAGTGAAGGGGTCTGAAAACATTCAGAATGCCCTGTATATGGATTACTGTGTAAATCAATTAATATCTTTACTATAGAATCCTCATTACATTGTGTCTGTTTCTTGTCTCCTCTGTCTCAGGCTGATGACATCAGAGCGCTGCTGATAGATGCCATGCCTCCAGACGCCCTGCCCAGCTGCTTCAAGCCTCAGGCCACGGTGGTCAGCGCCTCAGTGGTCAGTACAGCGGTCATCTCTCCAGCCTCCACGCCCTCCTGCTTGTCTGCAGCCAGCAGCATAGACAACCTGGCCGGGTCCCTCAGCGAGCTCACTGTGGCTGGAGCCACTGGGCCTGCAGATGGAGCCACCGGCTCCGACAGGAAGGACAAAGAGAGTACGTAAACCCTCCGACTTTTATATACAGTATATTATCAAATTATACAACTTTGTCAAGCCAAGGATGGACATTTTTCTTTGACGTCAACAATGATTAAAATGACCTTGCATCATACTCTTATACATATGAGAAACAGTTAGCCTGATTTGTCTCACGGTATTTAAGCAGTCTTGTCTGTTCTGTGTTTCATTCAACAGCTGTTGTAGACATGAACATCAGCCAGTTCCTGAAGAGCTTGGGGTTGGAGCACCTGCGTGACATCTTCCAGAGGGAACAGGTAAATGCACGTATCCTAGTGGTCCCTGTACGAGCCAATCACTTTCATGTTTACTGTTGCCCAATCGTACACCTCTTGTCACTCACGCCACAAACCTAAAAAGCTCAACTCTCAATCTACCTGTCATCCATGCTTCTCTGTCTACAGCTGGTCTTTTTACTGGAGCTTTCCACAGTCAGTCAGTAGTATTGACTGCCTGATCATCTCAGACTTTACCATGCTGCATGGCCAGACAATGAAATTACCCTCATCCTGTAGAGTAGACTGCCCCCACTATTCTCTATCACCTGCTCTTCCTTTCCCTTCCTCCCTCCCTCCCCTCTCTGCATGTACCTGCAGCAGCTCCAAGTGCCCTGTATCTCCTTGTCTCCAGCAGGATAGTTTAGGCTGACCTCTTCATCCCCACTGCTGATTGGTTTTAGGGGGAATGTTGGGTTCCACGCAGAGCGTTGAGAGTGTGGAGTTCCATGCCAGGTGAAAACAGGCTGGGGACACAGTAGGGATGCTGGGACGGAGAGGCCTTTCATTTTCACATAGATGAGCAGATGAATCCCTACAGTGGGGAGCAGAGGGAGGAGGTCTGGAGAGCGGAAAAAATCAGACAGGTTTCTTTTCCTGATTGTTTAGACCGGGTCAATAGTTTGAGGCTCTTTGGGTTTGTGAGAGAGAGATAATTCAAGGGGGATATTTGCTCAGTGAATAAAAAAATCAAGGGTCCTCCATACACAGTCACTAACACACCCCACACTCACACCACGGCCTCTACATACAGTCTCAACGTTAAACTCTCTATATGCGATTGTGTGAGCGTTTGTTTATTTGTCCATATCTGAACGTTTGTGTTTGTGTGTGGGCTGGATGATGATGATGATGATGATGATGATGATGCATGCTGCTGTGAAAAAGGATTCTCCAGTGTTGTTGATCAGTGAACATGCAGTTTAGTAGTGAGTCACCCATTTAAATCCCTCTCTTCTCCCCATCGTCTTCTCCTCCACATGCTAAGTTTATCCCCTCAGTGGGTGGAGAGATTTGAAACAACTCACTGGCCGGATGACTGAGGGTGGCCGAGAGAGAGGGAGAGCTCTGAACCTGACTCATGTCTTGGTACAATGGGTCATGGTAGGCTGCAAAAAGGGATAGAAGAAGGGCCCCAGCGACAAGGGTTGGAAACTTTCCGGTAAATTTCCAGCATTTTTCCGGAAATTTTCCATGGGAAGTTAAGGCCGTGAATGTTGGGAATTTTGCTTAAATTCATCAAAAAGGATCGCTTATAATAGTGAACCTTTTTTGTGGGGTACGCATAAGGCAATTCTAGGTCTTGTGGCATATTTTGGTTAAACTATCCCCAATTCAATGGAATCGCAACCCTCTGCATGCACAGTGCATTCTTCCATCACATGTGCAGTGCACTCTTCCATCACATGTACAGCTGATTCTCAAGATCTTGCGCACTAATGAGATGCTATTGAGCCGACACTACTACACTGTCTGAGCCAAGGACTACATGCTTTCTAGTAAGTTTTGATTGCAATAATGGGTGGGGTGAATACATTTTATATGACATACATGTTTTTTTTGTTAAATAGTAGCCTATAACAAAGTGTGTTTAAATCATTTCTAACTTGTTAACAATTTCTGTTAGTTAGTTTCTGCTACCATGTGGGTTTTAGCTTGCTTGAGCCTGCTAACTGAGGAGTGTTAATTCACCTGTTTCCATGCGTGTTTAATTTTAAAACATGCATCTTATAAAGGAGTTGTTTAATCGAACTGCTTAACTATTTATCTGAACATGGAATTATATATATATATTTTGTTTTATTCTAATCTTTACAGGAAAATACCACGGGCACTGTCTGATGTGTGGAGACATTTCACTGCAGCTAATGGAGAAGGAAAAGCTGTGTACATTTGCAAATACGGTGCCAAATCATATGTGAAGAATGCAACAAAGATGCAGAATCATCTGGCCAAGTGCATAAATTTCCCTCAGCGCTCACAACAAGCAACCTGACAAAAGTCCCTCTTCTTCTGTTCTAGGTGAAAATGATGAATCAGACACCTTATCAATAGCAACAGCTCATGGTCCTCCTGGAATCAGAAGTTTTTTTTGACTGAATGGAGGAACGTAGTCAGAGAAATTCTGATGAATGTCTTGCTCGAGCTGTGTATGCAACTGGTTTACCTATAATGCTCACAGGCTATGTGTATTGGAAGAGATTTCTGAATTTTCTTCACCCAGCATACACCCCTCCAACCAGACATGCATTATCTACTAATTTGCTGGATGCAGATTTCAAGTGAAAGTCAAGCAAATCATAGAGAAAGCAGACTGTATTGCAATCATCTCTGATGGGTGATCGAATGTTTGTGGGCAAGGAATAATTAACTACATCTCCACCCCTCAACCAGTATTCTACAAGAGCACAGACACAAGGGAAAACAGACACACCAGTCTCTACATTGTAGAATAACTGAAAGCAGTCATCAATGGCCTTGGACCACAGAAGGTATTTGCACTGGCGACAGACAATGCTGCGAACATGAAGCTGCTTGGTCTAAAGTGGAGGAGTCCTACTCTCACATCACAACCATTGGCTGTGCTGCTCATGCATTGAATCTGCTCCTCAAGGACATCATGGCACTGAAAACAATGGATACAAGAGAGCCAGGGAAATGGTTAGGTATGTGAAGGGTCATCAAGTTATAGCAGCAATCTACCTCACCAAGCAAAGTGAGAAGAATAAGAGCACCACATTGAAACTGCCCACCCGTTGGGGTGGTGTTGTCATCATGTTTGACAGTCGCCTGATGGGGAAGGGGTCTCTCCAAGAAATGGCCATGTCACAGTCTGCCGATTTGGACTGCCCCATCAAGAGGATCCTCCTGGATGATGTATTTTGGGAGAGCGTGGTAAGCAGCCTGAAACTCCTGAAACCTATAGCAGTAACTATTGCAAGGATTGAGGGAGTCAATGCCATCCTGTCTGATGTTCAGACCTTGCTTGCAGATGTCAGAGAACAAATCAGTACTGCCCTGCCCACTTCACTGTTGCTCCAAGCAGAGGAAACAACAGTTCTGAAATATATCAAAAAGCGCTAAGACTTCTGCCTGAAGCCCATACACGCCGCAGCGTACATGTTGTACCCCAGGTATGGTGACGAGCATCCTGTCTGGTGCAGAGATCAACAAGGCCTATGGTGTCATCACTACTGGGGGCAAGGTTCTTGGCAGTCTGGCGAAGTACACTTCCAAGCAAGGGCTTTGGGATGGAGATGCAATATGGCAGTCGTGCCAACATATCTCATCAGCCACCTGTTGGAAGGGACTTTCCCCTGTTGCCTCCATCCTCCAAATCCCACCAACATCAGCCGTGTCAGAGCGCAACTGGTCCTTGTTTGGGAACACGCACACCAAAGCATGCAACCGGCTGACCAATACAAAGGTTGAAAAATTGGTGGCCATCCGGGCAAATTTGAGGCTTTATGAGTCTGACAATGAGCCATCCTCAACAAAGTTGGAAAGTGACAGTGAAGATGAGGCCTCAGAGTCTGATGTTCAAGAGGTGGACATTGAGGAGGCCCAGGGAGAAGACATGGAAGCCTGAGAGGAAGACAACCAAAGCTTTAGTTTCTAGACAATCATTTTACATATGATGCGATGGATCATTGGGGATCGTTCAATATTCCCTTTCTTTTGTTGTTCAGTGAAATCATCCCATGTGAAGAGTCAACTCATTTAATTAGAGTTCAATTCGTAACAATTGTTTTTAAAATTTCTATTGGAAGGATTTAGTCATTAGCAATTATGTCTACTTATTATAAGGTGCAATGTTTGTTTCTGTCTCCATATGATATGGTAAATTTATCCAATGCAAGAAATATCGACATTTAAATGGTATTAATATAAATTTTCATATATTCCCGTTAATTCCCTCGGAAAGTTTCCACCCCAGAATATTCAGCCAAAATGTGCAACCCTACCAGCGACTACAATTTAATAAGATATTTTTAATGGAATTTTAAGTGTTCTGATTTGTCATTCCAAATGTCACATTAGCAGTAGACGGTGACTTGCTGTTCTCTGCACTGTTAGTGTCCCTTGGTTCTAATGATATTATGATTGGATGTGTTTGGACAGTCCGACTCCTCCCCCAATCTGATTGGCTATGTTTAGAGCAGGCTGTCCCCTGCCCCTACTCTGGTTGGCTGAATGTGCTCTCTTTCCATCTAGATTTCGCTGGATGTCCTGGCTGATATGGGCCACGAGGAGCTGAAGGAGATTGGGATCAACGCCTACGGTCACCGCCACAAACTCGTCAAAGGTGTGGAGAGACTCCTGAGAGGACAGCAAGGTCAGAGAGCCAGAGCTCAGCCAAGATTCTGCATGCTGGATCACATCCATATTCCATTCATCTTATTCCTTATTGATTTATTATTTAAGCACTTTCTTATAAAACTGCCTTATTGGCCACACTGGCTGAAGAGATTTGAATGTTTTTCAGGAGGACTGTTTAACCGCTTATGAAACAACAGATGACACTGCTGCTAACTCATACCTGATGTCTCTCAGCACAACCTCCTACTTATAGAACATTGCCTGTTAGCGCTGTTACCGTGGTTTCTCATTTGTTGTTATTGTGTTATTGTCTCTCTGCTCCAGGTGCTAATCCGTACCTGACGTTCCACTGTGCCAGTCAGGGTACGGTGCTCATAGACCTGGCCACGGACGATAAGGAGTTCCAGTCTGTGGAAGAGGAAGTATGTACTCTACATCATTATCTGTTTCTACAATGAAAACAATGTTGATCCACTGATGGGGCCAGCAGATTTTTGTCTTCAGACTGATGTAGGTGCCCTGTGCAGTACTCTCCTCTTTCTGACCCTAGCTGTTTGTATCTGCTTGCAGTTGCAAAGTACGATCCGAGAGCACCGGGACGGGGGCAACGCAGGTGGGGTCTTCAGCAGGTACAACATTCTAAAGGTGAGTCATAGGCACCTGGAGAGGAGACAACCTCCCAACATCTTTTTTTGTCCTCAACAAACACCACTCTGTGAAAGATTTTAGTATATAGGTCATTCTGTTGTCTCTGTATCTGTGAATGAGTCTGACTGTGTGTGGTCTGTCTGTCTGTAGATCCAGAAGGTGGTGAATAAGAAGTTGAGGGAGAGATACTCACACAGACAGAAAGAGATCGCTGATGAAAACCACAACCATCACAACGAACGCATGCTCTTCCACGGTAAGATACCAGTACCTCTGCAGGCTTACCTGTCAATTCTGGAAACACAGTGGGTTCTCTGTTATAACATCTATGCTGAATGAGAGTTGATTTTGACATCGATTTTCCTCTTCTCTTTCCTCCCCTTCTCTTCCTCTCCTCTGTCAGGTTCTCCATTCATCAACGCTATCATCCATAAGGGCTTTGACGAGCGGCATGCCTACATCGGAGGCATGTTCGGAGCGGGCATCTATTTTGCAGAGAACTCCTCCAAGAGTAACCAGTACGTGTACGGGATAGGAGGGGGCACAGGCTGCCCCACTCACAAAGACCGTTCCTGCTACCTCTGCCACAGGTCAGACTCACTCCAGACGTTTATAAATAATAGGTGTGAAGTATGCTGGTGTTATAATCTGTGTGGTGACGTTGTGTATTGCAAGCCGTTGTATGTGGTGTTCTGATGTGTGTGTTATAAATGAATTCAAGTTGCGTGTAGTATTCTGATGTGTGTTACTAGGTTGTTTATTACAGGTGTGTGTGTGTTGGGTTGTTGTGTGTTGCAGGCAGATGTTGTTCTGCAGAGTGACCCTGGGCAAGTCCTTCCTCCAGTTCAGTGCCATGAAGATGGCCCACGCCCCCCCTGGACACCACTCAGTAATCGGCCGGCCCAGCGTCAACGGACTGGCGTACGCAGAATATGTCATCTACAGAGGAGAACAGGTCAGTCTAAAGGCCTCAGCATGCTTCAGTTCAGCTGGCGCTTAGCCAGCAAAACAACTGTTTGTCCATATTGAGATGCTGTAGAACAGAATAGTCAGAATATATCGAAAATAACTCAAGAAGTCTGTCATTAATTGTTGTTTTTGTCAAGGAGATCTAATTCACGCAATTTTACATCTAAGATGGTGCAGTATTTCTCAAGTGAAAAAATGTGGGTGAAATTGATTCGTCGCTCGTTGAATGACAAATACTTAATTGAAGAATCCATACTGTTGACCAATCACTGACGAAGGGGCGTAGACTTCGGCTTGCCTCAAGAATAATGTTGTGTGCACGAACAGCTGGAAAAACCCTCGCCAAAGACCAAAACTAACAAAAACATCTCAAAATGTCGTCATAATATATGCACAAACTGTTCCAAGCTGTTTCGGATGCGAAGCCTGCAGACGCACACACACACACCCCAAACAGACCCATGACAATGACTCGTCTGTCCTGTCCCACTGTATTCCTCAGGCGTACCCAGAATACCTCATCACGTATCAGATCCTGAAACCAGAGAGCACACCCTCCCCCACAGCCGGAGCAGAACAGAAGACCTAATCCAGACTCAACCAGACTAACACACACCCACCTTTGCTGGGAGAGAACGAATCACAGAGACTGTTACCCAAATCACTACTTCACACATTCTGGGCTGAGCCGGGATGAACATCAGCCCCTTAAATTAACTCTACACCCCTGGAAGGATTTCCTCCACTAGTTTTTTGTTCTATTTCACTCACTATAAATGACCGGTTCCTCATAACCACCACCATTTATTTTCCCAAATGTTTATTTTTTATTTTTTCCTTCGTCCTTCTTTAGTGTTTACTTGAAAATGTTGCCTTCACTGGGAATTGTCTAATGTTGTCGCCTGTCTCAGAGCTCATGCTCCCGGGTCTCTCGCTCATGGTTGCCACTGGTGATTGTTGACACTGGTTACGGCCAAATAGAGAGAACCAAGCGGATAAAGTTCAGGTTAGGTTAGAGATGGGGACTCACAGCTCATTGGTTAGCGGTAAGGCTCAGAGATAAGGACTCTTGCCAGTCTGCCTTTACCTGAATGATAGCTTCCCCAGTGAAGCATGACTGAGACTCCTCTACTGTACCTATCACTCAGATGGATATGTAGGTAGAAATCAGGATGGATGTACTAGTATGCAGTATACCAGCCTCAATCCCAGCCCTGTTTCTTCATCAAGCCTGGCAAGGGAAGATGCGGTACACAGACCCCAGACCCAGATCATGCGTGACTGAAAACAACCAATAACCTCTCCCTTTCCGTTCCAGCACACAAATATAATTTCTTTAGCTCATCAAACATTACACTTCATTTATCCTATTAGCTCTGTATTATTTTATTGTGATATTTCCATGATTGTTTTAAAAGATGATGTATAATGGGACCATGTCACAATGGGGACCAGACCTGGAGGTTTTTGACCCCTTTGTTTTTTAAAAGTTGAGATGATATAAGATATCCCTCTCTGGGACCATTAGGGGTTCCCTCTCTGGGACCATTAGTGGTTCCTTCTCTGGGACCATTAGGGGTTCCCTCTCCGGGACCATTAAGGGTTCCCTCTCTGGGACCATTAGGGGTTCCCTCTCTGGGACCATTAAGGGTTCCCTCTCTGGGACCATTAGGGGTTCCTTCTCTGGGACCATTAAGGGTTCCCTCTCTGGGACCATTAGTGGTTCCCTCTCTGGGACCATTAGGGGTTCCCTCTCTGGGACCATTAAGGGTTCCCTCTCTGGGACCATTAAGGGTTCCCTCTCTGGGACCATTAGGGGTTCCCTCTCTGGGACCATTAAGGATTCCCTCTCTGGGACCATTAGTGTGTCCTTCTCTGGGACCATTAGGGGTTCCCTCTCTGGGACCATTAGGGGTTCCCTCTCTGGGACCATTAAGGGTTCCCTCTCTGGGACCATTAAGGGTTCCCTCTCTGGGACCATTAGGGGTTCCCTCTCTGGGACCATTAAGGGTTCCCTCTCTGGGACCATTAGTGGTTCCTTCTCTGGGACCATTAGGGGTTCCTTCTCTGGGACCATTAGGGGTTCCCTCTCTGGGACCATTAGGGGTTCCTTCTCTGGGACCATTAGGGGTTCCCTCTCTGGGACCATTAAGGGTTCCCTCTCTGGGACCATTAGGGGTTCCCTCTATGGGACCATTAGGGGTTCCCTCTCTGGGACCATTAGGGGTTCCCTCTCTGGGACCATTAGGGGTTCCCTCTCTGGGACCATTAGGGGTTCCCTCTCTGGGACCATTAGGGGTTCCCTCTCTGGGACCATTAGTGGTTCCTTCTCTGGGACCATTAGGGGTTCCTTCTCTGGGACCATTAGGGGTTCCCTCTCTGGGACCATTAAGGGTTCCCTCTCTGGGACCATTAGGGGTTCCCTCTCTGGGACCATTAGGGGTTCCCTCTCTGGGACCATTAGGGGTTCCTTCTCTGGGACCATTAGGGGTTCCCTCTCTAGGACCATTAAGGGTTCCCTCTCTGGGACCATTAGGGGTTCCCTCTATGGGACCATTAGGGGTTCCCTCTCTGGGACCATTAGGGGTTCCCTCTATGGGACCATTAGGGGTTCCCTCTCTGGGACCATTAGGGGTTCCCTCTCTGGGACCATTAGGGGTTCCCTCTCTGGGACCATTAGGGGTTCCCTCTCTGGGACCATTAGGGGTTCCCTCTCTGGGACCATTAGGGGTTCCCTCTCTGGGACCATTAGGGGTTCCCTCTATGGGACCATTAGGGGTTCCCTCTCTGGGACCATTAGGGGTTCCCTCTCTGGGACCATTAGGGGTTCCCTCTCTGGGACCATTAGGGGTTCCCTCTCTGGGACCATTAGGGGTTCCCTCTCTGGGACCATTAGGGGTTCCCTCTCTGGGACCATTAGTGGTTCCCTCTCTGGGACCATTAGGGGTTCCCTCTCTGGGACCATTAGGGGTTCCCTCTCTGGGACCATTAGGGGTTTCTTTTCTGTTACTGGAACTGATGGGAAATCCCTAAAGGTTTCAGATTGTGAAATTGAGTTATGTGAGAAAGTAAAGCAAGCTATGAGACATTACTATTATTAATATAACATTACTTTGCACAAGAAAACACTGAACATCTGACTTTTCATTACCATTTCCCATCCAGTCAAACTCATCTTTTAATGGATTTGCACTTTTAAACTGGAATGATTTTTAAGTTATTTGAAAATGTATTGAAAAAAAGATGTCCAGTATTGTAGTGTGTAGCAGACGATGCCTTTGTAAAGCTCACCCTGTTGTTAATGGATGAAGAGTGGGCTGTATTAGTACTGTAAATTATTTGTTTGTTTTTTGGTGGGGATGAAAGGGATTTTTGTAGCTGTTTTTCCCGATCTCTTTCATGGTCACTTCCACATTCATCCCTCTGCTCTGTATCCTCTTTGAGAAGTAAACAATAACTTGTCTTGCTTCCTACTGGTTTTGTCAATCATTCTCTGGGAAATAACAGTTTGAAGCAATGGCTGGTTTGATTGTCACATCCTGTAGTCTGTATTGGAGGACACTGTCTCCCTGTGTCTCCTCACTCTCACTAGCTGGGCTCTATCTGCATCTGCTGGTGTGGTACTCTGCCATCCTTGCTGTTTCAGATACCAGCTCCAGAACTGTCTGCGCTTTGACCGGGATGTTAACCCATCCATTTACTACAACCTGACTAAGTCCCAAATACTACCCTATTCCCTATATAGTGCACTACTTTTGACGGGTTCCCTACTGGTCCTGGTCAAAAGTAATGCACTATATAGGGAATAGGGGGCTATTTGGGACTGAACCCTGGTATTAAAGGAAAACACCACTCAAACTATATTTTGGTATTTGTTTCATTAGTCTGCTGTTGATAGTTTGTCAGCAATCAAGTTTTCAAGATATAGAACTTTCAAAATACAGAATGTGTCCCAGTATGAAGCGACTAATGAAACAGTACCAAAAGATAGTTTGAGTGGAATTTTCATTTAATCTCCACTCTTCTCTTCAGACCAACACCTGGAGAGAGCCTCGATGCCTCTTACTTACTTCCTACTACAGTTCTTATCTTGTTTTTTTCACCATTTTCTGGTGCTGAAAAGATCCAGTAATGAATGAAACACTGACTATCATGTACCACAGCTGATTTGGAGACTAATGTAACACTCCTCAGTGTTGTAAAGAAGTATTAATAAAGTACATAACTGTCCAATGCCTCTTCCATGCTACTTTTCTCACAATGAAAGTAGTTCACTGAAGATTGTTTAGTCTGAATGGCTTTTGTTGAAGTTAAATGTACATAATGTAAGTGTTCCTCAAAAGAAGCATGGCCTTGTATTGACTACAGCTCATTTTTCTTTCAACCCAACACTACATACTGATACTGTGCGGAACATTCATGGAAATGTCCAGAGGAAAAATGTACTCAACACTGTGAAATAGTATTGGCTGTGCTATGCTTCCCTGTAGAGGGGAATTGATTTTCAGTGAAGTGGGGGAGATGAATAGCTGTGAGGACAGCGATCACCAGCAGGAAAAGATGTCAGTCAAACTTCTCATTCAGGAGGCCGATTAGAAATTAATTGATCAAAACAAACAATCTATCCACCTGTTTGTCACACAGAGCTATTGTGTTCTCTCCTAGATGATGTGGATGGCACTAGAGTAGGGCCCGGTTTCCCGATAGCGATGGAATTTAGGCTTACGAGTGTTTAACGACGGACGTTTCCTACAATGGCCGAAGATGTAACATGCATTTCCCATTAGGCCTGGCTCGCAGTCGGCATTCCAATTCATCCAGAAGGTGTTTGATGGGGTTGAGGTCAGGACTCTGTGCAGGCCAGTCAAGTTCTTCCACACCGATCGACAAACCATTTCTGTATGGACCTCGCTTTGTGCACGGGTCATTGTCATGCTGAAGCAGGAAAGGGCCTTCCCAAAGTTGGAAGCACAGAATGTCATTGTATGCTGTAGCGTTAAGATTTCCCTTCACTGGAACTAAGGGGCCTAGCCCGAACCATGAAAAAACAGCCCCAGACCATTATGCCTCCTCCACCAAACTTTATAGTTGGCACTATGTATTGGGGCAGGTAGCGTTCTCCTAGCATCCGCCAAACACAGATTCGTCCGTCGGAATGCCAGATGGTGAAGAGTGATTCATCACTCCAGAGAAGGCATTTCCACTGCTCCAGAGTCCAATGGCGGCGAGCTTTACACCACTCCAGCCGACACTTGGCATTGCGCAAGGTGAGTTTTGTCTTGTGTGCAACTGCTCAGGCATGGAAACCCATTTCATGAAGCTCCTGACTAACAGTTATTGTGCTGATGTTGCTTCCAGAGGCAGTTTGGAACTCTGTAGTGAGTGTTGCAATCGAGGACAGAATTGTTATCTGCCGTTAGTTCGTAGCCTAACTGTAGCCCTTCAGCACTCGGCGGTCTCGTTCTGTGAGCTTGTGTGGCCTACCACTTCGCGGCTAAGCCGTTGTTGCTCCTAGATGTTGCCAATTCACAATAACAGTACTTACAGTTGACCGGGGAAGCTCTTGCAGGGCAGAAATTTGATTATCTGACTTGTTGGAAAGGTGCCATTCTATGACAGTGCCACGTTGAAAGTCACAGAGCACTTCAGTAAGGCCATTCTACTGCCAATGTTCCCTTTGGAGATTGCATGGTTGTAGGCTCGATTTTATACACCTGTAAGCAACGGGTGTGGCCGAAATAGCCGAATCCACTCATTTGAAGGGGTGTCCACATACTTTGGTATATATAGTGTATTACCACCTACGGCTGCAAATATTGAGGAGGCTTATTCTAATGCTTACCCAATAAAAATGCACTGAATAGCCTAGTGTCATCTTGGTTTTCTTTTGAAGCCAAATTGTATACTCGCTTGTTGTATCAAATGCAAAGACATTGGCTATTTTGTATTTGTAGTCAACTTTGTTCTGAAGTTATCGGCAGTCGCAGAGAGATGGAAAAACCATGTGATTCTTCTATGTTAATAAGAAGCCGTAAAAAAGCATCTAACGTCGCGCTTGGCTGATGAACCCGTGGTGAGGCAGGCGTCTCACATACTTACTACACCCGGCACGCGTGTTCCGTCCCGCGCGCATGTTGATTTTGTCCATCCACACCAGTCGCGATCAGGACAAGCAGGTTGAAATATCAAAACAAACTCGGAATTAAGAGCGTTTTCAAGTGCAATGTTACAAACGATGGTTTTTGGAATGCTCCTACGAAGGTTCTGACGATGAATTTAACATTAAACTGTTTTTAATGTTGCCCTGGGGACATATACCAATGGTATGACAAAACGGTTTTTTTTTCTGCTCTAAATACGTTGGTAACCAGTCTATAATAGCAATAAGGCACCTCGGGGGTTTGTGATATGTGGCCAATATACCATGGCTAAGGTCTGTATCAAGGCACTCCGCGTTGCGCATAAGAACAGCCGTTAGCCATAGTATATTGGCCCTATACCACACCCCCTCGGGCCTTATTGCTTAATTATAAACTGGGTGGTTCGAGCCCTGAATGCTGATTGGCTGACAGCCGTGGTACCACGGTATGACAAAATATTTATTTTTACTGCTCTAATTACATTGGTAACCAGTTTATAATAGCAATAAGGCACATCGGGGTTTGTGGTATATGGCCAATATACCACAGCAAAGGGCTGTATCCAGGCACTCTGCTTGCGCAAAATAACAGTATATTGGCCATATACCACACCTCCTCATGCCTTATTCCTTTCATTTAAACTAGAGCTTGCTGTAGCTCTTAAATGATTTCTGGCTATTCAAAGTCATATTTTTTAATTCGTGTTTGTATTATATGTTTGCCATTAGGTATGCTCACTGTTTTCTCCTGCTATTTTGAATGAAATGTTTGATTGTTAAGTCTGCATTTCTTCAGTTTGTAAACTGTGAGAAATAATAAATAATGTCAGTTGCTCGTTTTTTCGTTATCTATAGAAAATATCAATGTGACCTAAAAATAGGATATGATGACAATGGTTTTCGTAATTGCTCGACAAGTCATTGTAGCCTAAAGGCAGGCAGGAATTGAGCTTCAAGTAGGCCTACAGATATTATCCAATTAAAAAAGGCTAATTAACCATGTAGTGGCAAATTAAGTGACGTTGCCATAGACCTAATATGTTGACCTTTAGATTATTCGTTAGGCTACAGTGAAATGCCTAAGCTTTTAGATAATATAGCCTATAGGCCTAATAGATACGAAAATTGAAGCAGCTCAGATATAGTGATCTAACCGGTTAATAATACTAGGTAGGTCTATCGATTGTACATAAATTAATGTTATGTTAATATTTTTGCCTAAATCGAACTATTATATAATTCGGTTATCTCGGTTTTCTTTTCTTTAATGTATCCTTGATTCACTTGTTTATAATAACATTGCGAACTATATATTAAACGATGAAGTTTTCGGTGGTCAGAGAGACAGATAAAAGTATTGATCCTATGTTTAGCGGATATTTGATATCTAAAGTGACCCGGGTAGGCAGACGGTGATCTAACCACGCACTTAACTTACTAGTGGTCTGAGGCAGGCGTTAGATTACGAGCGATTTCAAGTGCAACGTTAATAAAGTCATTTTGGGGAAAGGCTCGGAAATGTCAATATGCTCTTAGGTCCTTTTATGATGTTCTAACGATTCATTTAGCATTAGGGTGATTTGGGGAAACAGGTCCCAAATGCTCTAGTTGCCGCCCTAATAATGAAAAGAAACGTCTTCAAAAATGGAAGGCAGTTGGGAGGAGATGAGATCAGATGGAACCATTTTAGCCAATGAGAGGGCAGATATGCGTATGAACAACAGGCACAACGGTTTCCACTAGTTACAACAAACGCAGTCAAAATTGTCTTCAAAATTAATGAAAACAAAACTTGGTTTTAATTTAACAGTGTGGTTAAGGTCGGGGATAGGTTTAAAATCACATTTTAAGAAGATCAATAGTATATGACTGTGGCTGTGGGAACTAGTGACGACCAGGGGAAACTCCGATTGATTTATTTCACCTTCATACTTATTGGGAGCGGATTTGCTCACGTCTGAAGTGGCATTTGATTAATACTTATAGTCTGACAGAATGGATAACAATAATGAAATCAATGTGTTACAGCTTGTTTTTTGTGTCATCTAAATAGCTAGGTTCCGGGTATAATCCTCATGTCATCATTTTACCCAACACCTACAATGTGATTTCTATGGAGAGATTAAAGAGGACGTGGAGTATTAAGATCACCCACTAGGGGATGCTATAACCGTACAGTTATGTTGTGATATGCAACCCAGCTCCTCGAGCCTTATTCTAGTCATTGCAGACAGGACCGGACCTACTGTACACCAGTGATGAACAGACCATCACAATCCAATAAACTTTGCGGCAAAGATCGCTGCATAGTCTAAAGCTGGCTACATCTAAAGACCAGCCTTTTATCTTTGTGAAATGACTTTGAAGTAAGTAAGCCTTTGATTATTTTGACATCATGATCTGTGCTTGCATTTAGGAGCTTGTGATTAGAATTAACAACATTTTTTAAACCCAAGGTTGTATTTAACTAGGCAAGTCAGTTAAGAACAAATTTGTATTTACAACGACACCTACCCCGGGCAAACCCTAACGACCCTGGGCCAATTGTGCGCCACCCTGTGGAACTCCCAATCACGGCTGGTTGTGATTCAGCCATCTGTAATGACGCCTCTAGCACTGAGTTGCAGTGCCCTAGACTACTGTGCCACTCGGGAGCCCCAAGAGCTTTGCACACCTGGATTGTACAGTATTTGCCCTTATTATTGAAAAAATTATTCAAGCTCTAACAAGTTGGTTATTGATCATTGCTAAACAGCCATTTTCATGTCTTGCCATAGATTTTCAAGCTGATTTAAGTAAAAACACTCAGGAACATTCAATGTTGTCTTAGTAAGCAACTCCAGTGTAGATTTGGCCTTGTATTTTAGGTTATTTTCTTGCTGGAAGGTGAATTTGTCTCCCAGTGTCTGTTGGAAAGTAGACTGAACCAGGTTTTCTCCTGGATTTTTCCTGTTCTTAGATCTATTCTGTTTCTTTTTATTTAAAAAAACCTCCCTAGTCCTTGCCAATGACAAGCATACCCATGACATTTTGCAGCCACCACCATACTTGAAAATATCAAGAGTGGTACTCAGTGATGTATTGGATTAGCCCCAAACATACCGCTTTGCATTCAGGAATAAAGTACATTTCTGTGCCACAATTTTTGCAATTTTACTTTAGTGCCTTATTGCAAACAGGATGCCTGTTTGGAATGTCTTTATTCTGTACTGGCTTCCTTTTTTACCCTCTATTATTTCGGTTAGTATTGTGGAGTAACTACAATGTTGTTGATCCATCCTCAGTTTTCTCCTATCACAGCCATTAAACTCTGTTTTAAAGTTAAAAAAAAAAAAGTTTTACCAATCTACCAATAGGTGCCCTTCTTTGTGAGGCATTGGAAAACCTCGCTGGTCTTTGTGTTTGAATTTGTTTTTGAAATTCACTGCTTGTTTGAAGAACCATACAGATAATTGTATGTGCGGGGTACAGAGATGAGGTAGTCATATAAAAAAATATGTTAAACTATTATTGTACACAGAGTGGATCCATGCAACCTATTATGTGACTTGTTAAGCAAATGTTTACTCCTGAACTTATTTAGGCTTGCCATAACAAAAGGGTTTAAACACTTATTGACTCAAGACATTTCAGCTTTTCATTTTTTATTAATTTGTAAAACTCTGGAAAAACATAATTCCATGTTGACATTATAGGGTCTTGTGTGTAGGCTGGGCTGTCTAGGGGTGTGAATCCTTTCTGTAGTCCCTCCCAGATACCATGTATGATGTTTCATGCAAGTAAGACAGAGATTTTCCTTTTTTTAAGAACATTGTTGTATTTCACAATGGAATTTTAGGAATAAATAAAGCATATACAATTCAACAAAAACATAGGGAAAAGTTTTTTTAAAAGTCAACCTGATGAATGATATTGCCATGATGAGACAACAGCATTTCACTTGACACAGGTAGAAAGTATTGCATTGTTCAATGATTGTGGACCAGAGAACGCTTCTCATCTTCATATCATTTACATACATACCCTCGTTCAAGAACAAAAGCACATTATGTCATCAGTTACCACCTGGTATCATAGTAATAATAATGTGCAAATTAATTCAAAGTTATAATACGGTATTGCATCACTAAAAAGTGCTCTATAAAAGGTGCCAGCATTCTTCAAAAAGAGGAGGGGAGTAAAATCCTGTTTTCCCAAAAGCCTTTGCTCCTGGCTCTGATCGTCGCCTGGGCCAGCATTTCCAGGCAATATTTTCACTCAGAGAATGAAATGAGAAGAAAAACTAACCATTTCACATGAATCAGTTCAGTGGCAGCACACACTAGCAGTTTTCTACCATCTCATATATATTTTTTCCCAGTGATGTCAGACATTCCAGTGTGCCTGTTTTGTTAGGGGTGTTTGTGCGTAGCCGGGAAATTGTCCCTGTTGGTTATTGTGCATTTGGCAAGTTTAGAAAGTAGTCTGGATCTACTAGACATTGGTGGAGTAACAGTGATAAGACAAAGAAACAAGCCATAGGTCTGTTCCCAACTAACTCCCTCGTCCAACAAGCATTAGACCAATCAGCATCCATGGTCTGAACATAAATAGTACCTATGTAACAGACAACAATATGCCTCCATACAGGAATGAAAAATAACAACATTCTTATCTGGTGAATTAGAAAAAAATCATTATTGGTAAGGCAAACAGCACTTCTCAATGATCCGGTCTTTATCGATTAGCGAATACACACATATGAAGCTAAAAACATGATTATAAATACACAACACAATGTAGTACTTTGGTGGAAACTGGAAAGAGAGAGAAACGCATTATTGCTCTACTTGGGGGAGAGGAACGGATTGGATTACATTGTCTGTATTGCAGTGCTGACTTGAAATGGTTTGTTGTTGCTGTTTAGAGTTTTGCCAGTTTATCTGCCACAGTCTGTTTGGAAAGAAAAGGCGCTGGGGCACTTGAGCACATCCTGTGGAAAAACATCCTATACCTTCTCTGAACAAGGCACTGAACAAAAAAAAAAGAAATGACTAGACCCCCTTTCCCCTCAAAAGCATATCTGTCCTTCCGACCGAGCTTATTACATGGAACACCAGGGGTTGCCCGGGCAGTGTAGCAGGGGTTCAGACGTTCATTTGGCACTGTCTCAGAAAGCTAGTCTCTCCATCTCAGTGGCCTCTCCTCCTCCGTAGGGGTGACTCTTTTATTCAGTCATTCATCAGCAGTCCTGCTCCAGAAGAGGAGGGGGCGTGTGGGAGAGAGGATGGAGATGTCAGGGACAGGAAGCCGGACAGGATGCTAGCAAGCACCTGTCACAACTGAAGAGCCTCCTGCGCTCCATCAGGAAGCCACTAAATGACTGAGCACTCTCTTTCTCCCCCCTCCCCTCTTTGCGCTTTCGTTTTCTCTGCATCTCTGCTCACGGCCATTTAGCCCTCTCAACAGGACCGGAGTGGCTTTGGAAAACTCCACAGGAAATGGAAAAGGTGGACAACAACTTAGAATTCTGCCGCCCCGTCCTTCCTGTGTCCACCTTCACACTAAAACACAGGAACTGCATCTGTTCTTTAGCCTGTTTTATGAAAGAGTGTATTTATTAGTCACCATATAGTGATGAAGGTGTACGTGTGAGTGCCATATTCTATACAGTCTTTTGTGTCAGGCAGCAGGATAGGCGCCCTCAGTGTTTCATTGTCAATGGACATTTCAGCTTATACCAGGTAGGAGAAGATAACCTCTCTCTCTCTGGTCTGGATAGTGAGAGGAATGGGGCAGTGAGTCTTTGTGGGGGCGGGGCATCAGCAGCTGGGTGAGGTTGTGATTGGACTTTGCAGGTAGGCCAGGCTGCTGGGCTGGCCATGTGCTACCACGGAGACGGGAAAGCTAAAGATGAAGGGCGACGTAGGGCTGGAGGAAGACTTGGGGTCCAGGCTGGCTGCCGAGGGGCTGGCAGCCTCCACCGCGCATGATGTGGCCAGCACCTGGGACTCGAACTGCAGCAGCTGACCCATGAAGCTGAAATTGGGGGAGATGATACTGCGGCGCTGCTTGACGAACTCAAAGGCTTCGTCTAGCCGAACACGCTTCTTCTTCATCAGGTATGCGAGGCAGATGGTGGCAGAGCGAGAGATGCCCGCCTGGCAGTGCACCAGCACACGTCTGTTGGAGTCTTTCACAGAGTCTAAAGAGAGAGACACAGAGAGATAGGGGGTCCAGAATTGACTCAGGGTATACTGTAGATATGCACAGGATAGGTAATACAGTGCTCAGGATCATCTGTAAGCTTTCTTGATAGACGCGTATAACTTCACTGATTTGATACACGACAGGTTCTTACACGACAGGTTCTTACACGACAGGTTCTTACACGCCCGGTTCTTACACGACAGGCTCTTACACCTCAGTGTCTCATAAGCAATATATTAGTCTGTAGCCCTATAAAATACAAACAGCAAAACTATGCGCCCCAAAGCAAAGACATGCAAATGTTGATCCTGCACCCAACACACCTACAGCCCTTTCCATACAGAAGCATTTTTCACCATGAGAAATAGCAACCACAGGGGAGTTGCCCTTATCACAGGGAGGCCATTATGAGTAGTGTCCACACAACAAAATGTGTGTCCTAATACCCAAATATTTATATGTGAGTAGAATGTCATAAATACTCATTAAAACACAGAAATGAAACATCCCATTCTATAGTGCAGTCGTATTCTTTGGTGTGAACATACACAGCTATTAAGGTAACTCCAACTAACGCAGCACCGCACCCAAGAACAGTGGATGAGTCATACTCTGGTCCCTAAGCAGCTAACTATGATGCATTCAAGCCCATAGATGCTTACAAACACACACACACACCCATCCAAACATATTGGGGTCTCCACACACCAGTGCAGCAGGCTTCCATGTGGAATATGACACTAGGCCCAGCCTATCCTCCCTCATGGTAATCCCTAACCATGGTAATCTCTAACCATGGTAATCTCTAGTCATGGTAATCTCTAACCATGGAAATCCCTAACCATGATAATCTCTAACCATGGAACTCCCTAAACATGGAAATCCCTAACTATGATCATCTCTAACCATGATCATCTCTAACCATGATAATCTCTAACCATGGAAATCCCTAACCATGATAATCTCTAACCGTGATAATCTCTAACCATGGAAATCCCTAACCATGATAATCTCTAACCATGGAAATCCCTAACCATGATAATCTCTAACCATGATAATCTCTAACCATGGAAATTCCTAACCATGATGATCTCTAACCATGGACATCCTTAACCATGATAATCTCTAACCATGGAAATCCCTAGCCATGATAATCTCTAACCATGATAATCTTTAACCATGGAAATCCCTAACCATGATAATCTCTAACCATGGAAATCCCTAACCATGGAAATCCCTAACCATGGAAATCTCTAACCATGATACTCTCTAACCATGATACTCTCTAACCATGATACTCTTTAACCATGGAAATCCCTAACCATGGAAATCCCTAACCATGATAATCTCTAACCATGATAATCTCTAACCATGATAATCTCTAACCATGATAATCCCTAACCATGGAAATCCCTAACCATGGAAATCTCTAACCATGATAATCTCTAACCATGGAAATCCCTAACCATGGAAATCCCTAACCATGGAAATCTCTAACCATGATAATCTCTAACCATGGAAATCCCTAACCATGGAAATCCCTAACCATGGAAATCCCTAACCATGATCATCTCTAACCATGGAAATCCCTAACCATGGAAATCCCTAACCATGATAATCTCTAACCATGGAAATGCCTAACCATGGAAATCTCTAACCATGATAATCTCTAACCATGGAAATCCCTAACCATGATAATCTCTAACCATGATAATCTCTAACCATGGAAATCCCTAACCATGTAAATCCCTAACCATGGAAAACGCTAACCATTGTAGTCCCACAATGACTATAATTGAACTCTCCTCTCCCTCCATCATCCATATCAACTGAGCACACTGAGCATGGGTAAACCTCACACTGAGATTCTGCATGAGCACACTATTTATTGTCTGTTTAATACCAATTATTTATTCTAAAATCTTCTCCTTTCACTTAGGCTAGTACCTGGCCGGGACTGAAAATGTTATCTTAAATACATTTTGTCACCGTGGTTAGAAAAATACTGCCACCCATTACTCATACACTGAGAGTAATTATCAAAAGAACCATTTGTTTGTTCTTGAAGAGCAATCAATTGAAGTGACACTCTCTTCCCTGCAAAAAGAAGACCTTTTTTCATGATCAAATTAACATTCTACTAAGCTATGCTGCAGCTACAGGGACCATCATATACCATGTCATTCTCCTCCTGCTCATGATGATGATGATGATGATGATGATGATGTATTAGTCTAAGTCCCAAATGGCACCCTATTCCCTTTATAGTGCACTACAGGGTGTAATTTGGGACGGATCCCATGTATTCTTCTAAGAAAATGTAATTTACCGATAAACTCAATGGCTTCTATGAACCAGGAGCTGATGTCCTCTTTGTGGTTGTCCTCCACAGGAATGCACTTGTACTGGTAAACCCCCTCGAAGTGGTTGGGACAGTTAGAGGACACGTTGAGTAAGGCAGAGATGCCCATGCCGTCCAGCATGTCCTTTTTGGAGGCATGGAAGGCACTGCCAAGGTACAGGAATGGAAGAATCTCCACAGGACCAGCCTGGAACATATAGAAGACAAAGTTGGCATTAATACAGAGTCAAAAGAGAATACAGGCAAATGTAGACAGAATGTCTCTTTCAAACATCACAAAGTAACACAATTAAGAAGACTGGAGAAAGGTCCTAATTACAATCTGTAATCAATAAAAAAAAAGGTTCTGATAATAAAAATGTATGGTATGCACTTTCTTTTAATTATTTAAATTTTAAGGTCGCAGCAATATGGTCTGAAATTGAATCATAAAATATAGGCCAATGACAACTCAAGAAATTAATATACTGTATCTTCAGCCAGTTTGTTGATTTGTGCCCTGTTATGGCATTGCTGCTATGGGCCCGCTTCAAACAGCAGAAAAGTATCGATAACGCCTGCTTAAAACAGATAGTGAAGGAAGGCCGGGCAATGTTGGTCACACATGCCTACCCTACCACCCCCTGCACCAGTGAAAGAGATAAAAAGGAGTCACAACTGGTGCTCTTATCGAGACAAAAAACAACAGTAGGCCTAAACCTAGATGACTGGAATTTACGAGTCCCCTGGTATTTCACTCAATGCCATAAATTCAGTCAAACTCGGTCACAACTCGGTCACCGATATAAACATGTCCCCTTCTTTACCTGGTCATGGTGGGACGTCTGTGGAATTCCACAGGAAGAACACGCGTCCAAACTGGACTGGGTAGAGAACGAAGATAACGTTTTGGTCTTCAAACAGAACTCGGGATACTCCGTGAAAAATCTGTCGTAGCCCCCTGTGAAAAAGGATTCAACTTAGACATTAGGATATTTTAATCACAGGCCACACTCAAATCAAAACAGCCTAATAGCTCACCATGTGCGTATATCATTTACACATTAGCCTACCTAGCGTAATACACATAGGTCATTTTTCTCTATAAAAACGAAATAAAATATCGTTGAATATTTATATAAAACATTATAGAACAGCAATTATAATTTGATTTCCATTTAATAAAAAGAGGCTTATAATTTGGGCATGCTTAGTGGTTTTCACTTAAATTAAATGTGACAATTGAAAAACCTAGTCGAATTTGTGAGAAAAAAAATTGCATTTCCTCATATACTTATAATAATTTATTGAGAAATAGGGTATAGTCTTGTGATTATCAGGCAACACTTAATGTTTAAATGTTCAATGCCTGTATGTAATTGTGGTCTCATAATAAGCAATTGGCAACAAAAGCCATTCTAAAATTACTTTTTTAAATTAATACATTTGCTGAAGTGAAATCTTGAAGATGATCCAATTGTTGGGGCTCACACAAGACACTCGCTGCAGCACATCCTCGTGCACCCAGACGTGGCTCTTTCTGCATTACCTCATTGTTAGCGCCTAGTGCCTATTTGTGGGTTGAATTGTGCAGCAATACAAAACCGCACTAGATGTACCATTTTAAGCTGGTTAAGAAATACTTGTAATAATTCTGATAATAAAAGTATAACATTGTAATAATACATTTGTTAGATATAATGAAAAATATGTGCTATTAAATTATTATTCATGCTTTTGTGTTATTTATGCTTGTAAACAAAACTAATTGGGCATGTTTTTATTCTGATAACCTGTTAAGTGCATTGTGATCATTTACCTTTTAGTAGAAATATTTCAGTTCCAAATGTGTCTCTGTACACTGCATTGAGCACCAGAGTGATTGTGCTATCGTCTTTAACAGTGTCTATGTCGGGCGTCCTCTCGTCGTAGAGAATTACAGCTGAGTACAGCCCTGATGTCAGCCGGGCTTTGACCTCTTCATCACTCGACAGAATCTGGTCTAAACTCACCGAGCCCTTCGCTCGCCTTCTCACAATGGTGTTACAGCGAATATTCACTGCGCTCCGAATGTGTCCAGCGCTAAACGCCAAAAATGATCGGCAGTCCAGCACCAGGCATTTCGCACTGTCGTCCTTCAACAACCTTTTCAAAACGTTGCAATCCATTTCGCAAAGTTCATCCATAATAACCATATTTTCCTCCATAATGAAGGTAATTCTCTTTTTCCTGTTGAAGAACACGAAGAGTGCAGGATGTGTGTTAATGCTGAGCAGCTCCTGCGCAATGTTGTGCTCTTATTCTCCTGAGAGCATTACTATCACGAGCAGTCCGCCTCTTTCCGTTTTATGAATGGGGCCTCTGCAGCCAGACCCAATAAAAAGGGTGGTGGCGTCACGCTGGAGGTGACGTCAACCGCTAGTAAAATTCTCTTCTCTCTTTTCATTCATAAAAAGCCAACGATCAATGCCGAAGCTCGAAAATGTTGACTCTCTTGTTAATGACAAAGTCAAAGGCAATACTATATTTATTTTCACAAGGCCAATTTTCTGTAACGATATTAGTAGGCTATCATTCCTACTACTATTTTATATTCCTCCATCATAGGAAGATCAATTTGTCAAATGTTATGAATGTGTCATATGCTTATGTCATTCTTGATTGTAGATTCTAAGTAATATTCCTTTGAATGTGAATATGCTATGATCCCCCTCCCCTACTCCCTTACTCTCATCTGGGTGCCAGAGGGTCGGGATACCTCTCTTGTTTGCTCACAAAGCCTTTACAGGATCCTACAGGATCAGGCCAACGATATGCCCTCCGTACTGTCCTCATCCCATCAAACATCACAAACAAGCTATTTAATACTAGCAATTGATGGAATTATGTAAACTTGGACAAATGTAGGCTACTGTTACTGTCCTCTGATAATGTTTTAGAAATATAGGTAGGTTAATCCTTTATTAGAATTTCTTAGAAAACTTGCATTATAGGCTTGCATCACTTATATGGATAAATTAACACATTTATTGTAGCCCATAGTAGAATAATAAATATATTGCAAGGAATTTCTGATACTTGTTTTTATCAACAGGATCAGAGTGTTGAAAGCAGGATATATATACTATATATTTCCCCAGTTTCAGGCAATCACATTTTGTTGTTCCACTTCAGGTTTAACTGTCTTCTAGAACATTCATACATCATCATTAGGCTAAAGTAATGTCAAGCTCCAAATAATGTTTTTAAATAATACAATGTTTCACAGTTTATTTTTACCTACAGTGGTTCACCATTGTCCATAACCTAAACCCCATTCTATATGAAGACCCTGCAAAATGTAGGCTAATAGTTCTAGTTCTTCGTAGACTGCTCCAGAGCCCACAAAATTGCAGCAAGCAAGTTTAGAGGATGTGCCTCAGTAATGGAGTGTTGTGCCAGAAACCCCAGAGTGTTTTCAATTGGTTTTGTTTTCCTATCCTATATAATAATAGCTTGCAGCATTGTTGCCCTCCCTATCAGTGAAAATCTGATTATAATCCGCCATATTTTTTTTTACTGACACCATTATTAATGATGTTTCAGTTTATTGTTATGGTGGAAAATGTAATCCCTCTTTTTTCTAAAAGTTATATTTCTGTCAAACATCACCACATTTTGTTACTTCACAGTCTTATTCTAAATTTGATTGAATTGTTTTTGCTATTATATACAATATACACACAATACCCCATCATCACAAAGCAAAAACAGATTTTTAGAAAATGCTGCTAATTTGTTAAAAATGAAAAAATGAAATATCACATTTATTTAAGTATTCAGACCCTTTACCCAGTACTTTGTTTAAGCGCCTTTGGTAGTGATTACAGCCTCAAGTCTTCTTGGGTATGACGCTACAAGCTTGACACACCTGTATTTGGGGAGTTTCTCCCATTCTTCTCTGCCGATTCTCTGAAGCTCTGTCAGGTTGCATGGGGAGTATCGCTGCACAGAAATGTTCAGGTCTCTCCAGAGATGTTCGATCAGGTTCATCCCGGGCTCTGGCTGGGCCATTCAAGGACATTCAGATACTTGTCCCGAAGCCACTCTTGCTTTGTCTTCGCTGTGTGCTTAGGGTCGTTGTTCTGTTGGAAGGTAAAACCTTTGCTCCAGTCTGAGGTCCTCTGGAGCAGGTTTTCATCAAAGATCTCTCTGTACTTTGCTCAGTTCATCTTTCCCTCAATCCTGACTAGTCCACCAGTCCCTGCTGCTGAAAAACATCCCCACAGCATGATGCTGCATAGAGATGGTGCCAGGATTCCTCCAGACGTGACACTTGGCATTCAGGCCAAATAGTTCAATCAGAGAATCTTGTTTCTCATGGTCTGAGAGTCCTTTAGGTGCCTTTTTGCAAACTCCAAGCGGGCTGTCATGTGCCTTTTACTGAGGAGTGGCGTCTGCCTGGCCCCTCTACCATATAGGCCTCATTGGTGGAGTGCTGGTTATTTAAGTAAATAACATATTTCTGTTTTTGATTTTTAATACATTTACAAAAATGTCTAAAATCCTGTTTTTGCTTTGTCATTATAGAGTATTGTGTGTAGATTGATGAGGGAAACAATCAATTTTCGAATAAAGCTGCAATGTAACAAAATGTTGAAAAAGTCAAGGGGTCTGAATACTTTCTGAATGCACTGTATCTAGCTTAAACAGAAAGATTTTAATCTGGATTTTTTAATTTAGTTATTCGATTTCTGTGGGGGCGCAGATATCGACTCTAGGGGGTCAATTGATGATTTGTATTGGTTTATAAATTTTCCATAAGGGATGTCTAACATTTAATGTGGAAATTACACATTTCAGAAGCCTTTCAAAACCTCAAATACACTACAAGTTTCACATTTCCTGCATTGCAGGAAAGTTCTCCTGCAACAAGATGGTCAAATTAAGATCCTACATCTGTATTGGAGATCTGTCCTGCAAGTTCACTCTACTGTCTCTGAGTGATTTTGATCACGATTTAGTAGCCAAGGCATTCACAGAGGAAGTCCCGGTTTAGAAGAAGGAATCATTTTAGATTTTCTGAGATATAAATGAAGTAAAAGATGAAGTCACCATATTGAATATCCACAGAGTAATATCCTAATTGTTTGTTGTGGTGTCAATAAAGTCTGATTAACGTTCAATGTCTCTGGAGAATTTCAGTTCCTAATGCCCCAATCTCACAAAACAGTGCCATCAATACTGCATCTTCAAATCTGTTCACGGCCACAATTACACTTCCAATTCAGAGAACATGTTATGTCATTCATTTTACAGCGGTTAATGGTCCTCTCTATATATAGTATCCTAGCCTACTGTAAAGTGTAATTGTCCCTTATAGACTGAGCTGCAGATCTATGAATGAACCACAGGGCACCTCTCTCTAACTCTCTCTCTCTCTCTTGCTCTCTCATTCTCGATCTCTCTCAATTCAATTTAAGGGGCTTTATTGGTACGGGAAACATACTGTATGTTGACATTGCCAAAGCAAGTGAAATAGATAATAGACAAAAGTGAAATAAACAATTTTAAAAATGAACAGTAGACAATACACTCACAAAAGTTCCAAAAGAATAAAGGCAGTTCAAATGTCATATTATGTATATATCAAATCAAATCAAATCAAATGTATTTATATAGCCCTTCGTACATCAGCTGATATCTCAAAGTGCTGTACAGAAACCCAGCCTAAAACCCCAAACAGCAAGCAATGCAGGTGTAGAAGCACGGTGGCTAGGAAAAACTCCCTAGAAAGGCCAATACCTAGGAAGAAACCTAGAGAGGAACCAGGCTATGTGGGGTGGCCAGTCCTCTTCTGGCTGTGCCGGGTGGAGATTATAACAGAACATGGCCAAGATGTTCAAATGTTCATAAATGACCAGCATGGTCGAATAATAATAAGGCAGAACAGTTGAAACTAGAGCAGCAGCACAGTCAGGTGGAAGTTGAAACTGGAGCAGCAGCATGGCCAGGTGGACTGGGGACAGCAAGGAGTCATCATGTCAGGTAGTCCTGGGGCATGGTCCTAGGGCTCAGGTCCTCCGAGAGAGAGAAAGAAAGAGAGAAGGAGAGAATTAGAGAACGCACACTTAGATTCACACAGGACACCGAATAGGACAGGAGAAGTACTCCAGATATAACAAACTGACCCCAGCCCCCCGACACATAAACTACTGCAGCATAAATACTGGAGGCTGAGACAGGAGGGGTCAGGAGACACTGTGGCCCCATCCGAGGACACCCCCGGACAGGGCCAAACAGGAAGGATATAACCCCACCCACTTTGCCAAAGCACAGCCCCCACACCACTAGAGGGATATCTTCAACCACCAACTTACCATCCTGAGACAAGGCTGAGTATAGCCCACAAAGATCTCCGCCACGGCACAACCCAAGGGGGGGGGCGCCAACCCAGACAGGATGACCACAACAGTGAATCAACCCACTCAGGTGACGCACCCCCTCCAGGGACGGCATGAGAGAGCCCCAGCAAGCCAGTGACTCAGCCCCTGTAATAGGGTTAGAGGCAGAGAATCCCAGTGGAAAGAGGGGAACCGGCCAGGCAGAGACAGCAAGGGCGGTTCGTTGCTCCAGAGCCTTTCCGTTCACCTTCCCACTCCTGGGCCAGACTACACTCAATCATATGACCCACTGAAGAGATGAGTCTTCAGTAAAGACTTAAAGGTTGACACCGAGTTTGCGTCTCTGACATGGGTAGGCAGACCGTTCCATAAAAATGGAGCTCTATAGGAGAAAGCCCTGCCTCCAGCTGTTTGCTTAGAAATTCTAGGGACAATTAGGAGGCCTGCGTCTTGTGACCGTAGCGTACGTGTAGGTATGTACGGCAGGACCAAATCAGAGAGATAGGTAGGAGCAAGCCCATGTAATGCTTTGTAGGTTAGCAGTAAAACCTTGAAATCAGCCCTTGCTTTGACAGGAAGCCAGTGTAGAGAGGCTAGCACTGGAGTAATATGATCAAATTTTTTGGTTCTAGTCAGGATTCTAGCAGCCGTATACACAGTTTTGTAATGATGTGCAAATAAATCTCTCTCTCCCTCTCTCTCCCACGGTCTGCATCTGGGTCTTACCTTATCCTGATAGTATGAACTGGCCATGACTGACCCAGCAGACCCAGGGCCAACTGCGCGACACCATCTCCTCCCAAGGAGCCACGAGGAACTGCTTCGTGGCCTTATGGAGGGGGTCCAAACGTTGGCTGAACACCATGACCGTGCATTGGAGCAATTCCGCGGGTTGTCTGGGAGGCAGCCTACCACGGTGGTAACCCCACAGCCCCCCAGAAACCCAGCTGCTAGCAGTTCCATCTCAACGGCCACTCCACCTTCTTGGGAGCCCCGTTTACCCCCCCTCCCTCCCGGAACGCTTCAAAGGAGAGTTGAGCACCTGTCAGGCGTTACTAGCTCAGTGTGCCCTCATTGTCGAGCTTCAGCCCTCCTCCTTCCCCTCAGATCACTCCAAGGTAGCCTATCACATCACGCTGATGTCTGGGAGGGCTCTCACCTGGGCTACTGCTGTATGAGAACAGCAGCCGGCCATATGCGTTAGTCTGGAAGGATTCATGGGAGAGGTGAAGAAGGTTTTTTTCCCCGTTCTCCAGGAGAGAAGCTGCCTGGGAGCACCTTCACCTTCGGAAGGTGTTCAACAAGACCCGGCCCACTTCGCTTCTGCCGCACCAACCATATGACTGCAGGATTGACCTTCTCCCTAGGACCACTTTGCCCCGGGGGTGACTGTACTCACTGTCGCAACCAGAGACCAAGGCTATGGACACCTACATTGGAGACTCCCTAGGTGCAGGATTTATACATCCTTCGTTCTCTCCCGCCGGTGCATCGACTACCGGGGACTCAATGACATAACGGTGAAGAACCGATAACCGCTACCACTCATCTCCTCGGCCTGCAAGCCGCTCCACGGGGCCTCCGTGTTTTCCAAGCTGGATCTATGGAACGCCTAACACCTGGTGCGGATATGGGAGGGGGATAAGTGGAAGACCGCCTTCAACACGGCCAGCCGCCACTACAAGTATTTGGTTATGCCATTTGGCCTCATCAACGCCCATGCTGTGTTTCAGGCTCTGGTAAATTATGTTCTCCATGACATGTTGAACTGGTTCGTCTTCGTCTACATTGATGACATCGTCTTCTCCCGCTCCCCCCAAGAACATGCGCTCCACGTCCAACAGGTTCTTCAACGCCTCCTGGAGAACCAGCTGTTTGTTCAGGCAGAGAAGTGCGAGTTCCATTGCTCCATCATTCCCTTTCTGGGGTACATCATTTCCGCTGGGAGTGTCCAGATGGGTCCCTGGAAGGTGAGAGTGGTGAAGGATTGGATTCAGCCTTCGTCCAGGGTGCAGCTGCAACATTTCCTGGGGTTCGCCAACTTCTATCGCCGCTTCATCTGGGGTTACAGCACCCTGGCTTCCCCCCTGTCAGTACTCACCTCTCCCAAGGTTCCGTTCACGTGGTCCCCTGCTGCTGACCGGGCATTCGGGGAGCTCAAACACCACTTCACCACTGCTCCCATCCTGGTTCATCCTGACACCTTCCCGTCAGTTCATGGTGGAGGCCGATGCGACGGATGTAGGAGTGGGGGTGGTCCTGTCCCAGCATTCTGCCCTGGATCTGAAGCTACATCCCTGCGCCACCTTCTCCCATCGCCTCAATGCCACAGAATCTTCTCGCAGTGAAGATGGTATTGGAGGAATGGAGGGACTGGCTGGAAGGGGAGGAACATCACTTCATCATATGGACTGACCATAAAAATATGGAGTGTCTCCAAACACCTCAACTCCAGGCAAGCTAGATGGGTCCTGCTGTTCACACAGTTCAACGTAGCCCTCTCATATTGGCAGGGATCCAATAATGTCAAGTCGGATGCACTGTCTCACCATTATAGCCCCACGGCTATTACCCCAAAGCCTGAGACCATCCTTCCCATTTCGTGCCTGGCAACGGCACTCAGCTGGGGTATTGGGAAACAGGTACGGGAGGCACAGCGTTCCCAGATGAACCCCGGGGGTCCGCATTCATCGCAGCTTACACAGTGTGTGCTCAGAACAAGACTCATTGGCAATCTCTGGCTGGCCTTCTGCAACCTCTGCCTCTCCCTCACCATCCATTATCCCACATCTCTGGATTTCGTCACGGGTCTCCCCCAGTCTGAGGGCAACACGGCCATCCGGACTGTGGTCGACCGGTCTTCCAAGGCCGCCCAATTCATTCCTCTCCCCAAACTACCCTCGGCCAAGGAGACGTCCCAGCTAATGGTGCAGCACGTCTTGCAGATCCATGGACTGCCCATGGACATGGTCTCTGTCCGAGGTCCTCAGTTCTGGTCCCAGTTCTGGAAGGCGTTCTGTATCCTCATTGGGTAACCGAAAGGTTGCAAGATCGAATCTGACCTTCTGCCCCTGAACAAGGCAGTTAACCCACTGTTCCTAGGCCGTCATTGAAAATAAGAATTTGTTCTTAACTGACTTGCCTAGTTAAATAAAGGTAAAATTACTAATAAAAAAATTAACTCTGTGCTGCCTTGTTTCTGCCAACCCCACCACCTGGAGCCAGCAGCTTGTGTGGGTGGAATACGCACGCAACACCCTTCCATGCTCTGCCATGGGCTTATCGCCCTTTGAGTGTTCCCTGGGGTATCAACCCCTGCTCTTCCCCGAGCAGGAGGAAGAGGCCGGCATACCTTCTGCCCAGATGTTTGACCGCCGCTGTCGTCATACCTGGAGAAGAGCCCGGTCGGGCCTCCTCAAGACCACCTCCAGGTATCAACGACAAGCGGATTGCCATTGGATCCCGGCTCCCCGGTATAGTCCCGGGCAGAAGGTATGGCTATCCACACTGGATCTACCCCTCCGGGTGGATTCTCGCAAACTGTCCCCCCAGTTTATTGGCCCGTTTCCCATCTCTAAAATGATTAGTCCCTCTGCTGTTCGTCTTCTGTTTCCCCATACCCTTCGTATTCATCCTACATTCCATGTGTCTAAAATTAAGCCTGTGTCTCACATCCTTTGTCTTCTATTTCCAGGCCCACCCTGCCATCCGTTGTACACGGTGAGACTCCTCCTGAGGGTTCGACCACAGGGCAGGAGTTTCCAGTACCTGGTTGATTGGGAGGGTTATGGCCTGGAGGAGAGGTGCTAGGTTCCCGCTAGAGACATCTGGACCCAGCCCACATCGCCGACTGTACCCACCCGCCTGACAACTCTGCCTGCTCCTGACCTTTGCCCCACCCCTGGATTACCGACCTCTGCCTGACCTGACCCTGAGCCTGCCTGCCTTCCGTCCTGTACCTTTGCCCCTGTTGCTGTAATAAACATTGTTACTTTGACACGGTCTGCATCTGGGTGTTACCTTGATTCCTAATACTGTCTGTGATTAACTTACAATTCACGGCACACTTAACCAGCATAGCTACCACAGCATTCTGCAGCTATTCGCCATCCCATCTGGTTTGTGCTTAGTGCGACTATCATTTGTTTTTCAACAGGACAATGACCCAAAACACACATCCAGGCTGTGTAAGGGCTATTTGACCAAGAAGGAGAGTGATGGAGTGCTGCATCAGATGACCTGGCTTCCACAATCACCCGACCTCAACCCAATTGAAATGGATTGGGACGAGTTGGACCACAGAGTGAAGGAAAATCAGCCAACACTTGCTCAGCATATATGGGAACTCCTTCAATACTGTTGGAAAAGCATTACTCATGAAGCTGGTTGAGAGAATGCCAAGAGTTTGCAAAGCTGTCTTCAAGGCAAAGGGTGGCTACTTTGAAGATTTTCAAATATAAATATATTTAGATTTGTTTAACACTGTTTTGGTTACTACAATGATTCATATGTGTTATTTCATAGTTTTTATCTCTTCACTATTATTCTACAATGTAGAAAATAGTAAAAATAATGAAAAGCCCTTGAATGAGCAGATGTGTCCAAACTTTTGGGTTTAATTGTAGGTACAGTATCAGAAATAATGTCCATGTGACAGTAAGACAGCCTTCCTGAAGACCAATAGTAAATAAGAATGAATTCCAATCGCTTTAATTTTCTGTGAATTTCCTGTGTGTATCCGGAAGTATTTCATTCAAAGGGACTTTTTGTGTAGTGTGAAGGGAAAGTGTCAGGCGGACTGGCAGTGTTGCATTGCGGTACCAGCTGAATAATGGATGGAAGGCCTTCAATGTTTCAGAGCAGAGAAGAAGAAAGAGATAGAGGTGACAGGTGGTATGTGTGAGTGTGTGTGTCTAGTACGATGACATTCTGTGACTGAACACTCAGACCAGTGTGACAGCATGTGCACAGTGGACAGCAGTGTCGGAATGGAATGACATGTGTCCTGCGGTCACCGTGGCTCCCAGCGCCAACCATGCATGCAGCAAAACAAAGCTTCAGCTCGCAGGGAGCTGCAATGATTCTCAGCCATCACGCCAATAATGGAGAGGTGCATGAGGAGGGTGTAGCGAGAGAACTGCATGCGGCTGTCATTAGATGTGTGTGTGTGGCCATTTCCTGTTCTGAGTGTTTGACGTCATCATACCCCCCCTCCAGTCCCCATCACATCACACCCCAGGAGAGGCCGCCCAGGCAGGCACACAATACTGGCTGGGATCCCTACCTCCACATCCTCCCAAACACACACTACTCTAAAGTCAAGCTTAATTTCCCTCTCTCTCACACTCCTCGCGTGATCCCTCTCTCAATGCCATGATAAACAGACAGAACTTTGTTTTTGCATGCCGGTGGTTGAAGCCATGGGAATAGACCCCATTCAGTTGCTCTCCTCTCCTCTCCTCTCCTCTCCTCTCCTCTCCTCTCCTCTCCTCTCCTCTCCTCTCCTCTCCTCTCCTCTCCTCTCCTCTCCTCTCCTCTCCTCTCCTCTCCTCTCCTCTCCTCTCCTCTCTCTCCTCTCCTCTCCTCTCCTCTCCTCTCCTCTCCTCTCCTCTCCTCTCCTCTCCTCTCCTCCTCTCCTCTCCTCTCCTCTCCTCTCCTCTCCTCTCCTCTCCTCTCCTCTCCTCTCCTCTCCTCTCCTCTCCTCTCCTCTCCTCTCCTCTCCTCTCCTCTCCTCTCTCCTCTCCTCTCCTCTCCTCTCCTCTCCTCTCCTCTCCTCTCCTCTCCTCTCCTCTCCTCTCCTCTCCTCTCCTCTCCTCTCCTCTCCTCTCCTCTCCTCCTCTCCTCTCCTCTCCTCTCCTCTCCTCTCCTCTCCTCTCCTCTCCTCTCCTCCTCTCCTCTCCTCTCCTCTCCTCTCCTCTCCTCTCCTCTCCTCTCCTCTCCTCTCCTCTCCTCTCCTCTCCTCTCCTCTCCTCTCCTCCTCTCCTCTCCTCTCCTCTCCTCTCCTCTCCTCTCCTCTCCTCTCCTCTCCTCTCCTCTCCTCTCCTCTCCTCTCCTCTCCTCTCCTCTCCTCTCCTCTCCTCTCCTCTCCTCTCCTCTCCTCTGCTCTGCTCTGCTCTGCTCTGCTCTGCTCTGCTCTGCTCTGCTCTTGTCCTGTTGTATGTGTACGGTATGTTTTTGTCACGCAGCGTGCTATTTGTCACAGGCTTTAGATTAAATTGTAACGCCAGACAGCCTGATTTCTCCTAGGTTTGCTGCACTGGGCTGAGGGAGCAGGGAGTTGACTCTATGTTTTGATCGAGAACCATTCAAAAAGGCCAGACGGTCAATTAATCTAATCCTCCTCAAGTGGAAACACCTCAGGGTTTTGTTTGGGTCATAGAGGGGTTTCCCTCTCATCATGGCCAAATATGTATTAGTCAGGGTAGGGCGGCAGGGTAGCCTAGTGGTTAGAGTGGTGGACTAGTAACCGGAAGGTTGCAAGTTCAAACCCCCAAGCTGACAAGGTACAAATCTATTGTTCTGCCCCTGAACAGGCAGTAGGCCGTCATTGAAAATAAGAATTTGTTCTTAACTGACTGGTGGTTGAAGCCATGGGAATAGACCCCACTCAGTTGCTCTCCTTTCTGACTGACTTGCCTAGTTGAATAAATCAATAAAAATACATTGTTCCCTACATTGGGTTATGGGAAAGTCAATTGCACAACTGAATGCTTTTAACCGAAATGTGTCCTCCACATTTAACCCGACCCCTCTGAATCAGAGAGATAACACCAATGTTATCAGCGCCCAGGCAGCAGTTGTTGTTGGGGGTTAACTACCTTGGTCAAGGGTAGAACAGCAGATATTTCCACTTTGCCGGCTCAGGGATTAAAACTAGCAACCTTTTGGTTACTAGTCCCAATGCTCTTAACAACTAGGCTACCTGCAGCTATGAGATACATATGGTGTATCATAAGGAAGTAGATTCAAATGAAACCCAACATTTGGGAATATTGTACACATCTAGTGTATGACCTTTAATGGGGCGGCAGCGTAGCCTAGTGGTTAGAGCGTTGGACTAGTAACCGGAATGGTTGCGAGTTCAAACCCCCGAGCTGACAAGGTACAAATATGTCGTTCTGCCCCTGAACAGGCAGTTGACCCACTGTTCCTAGGCTGTCATTGAAAATAAGAATATGTTCTTAACTGACTTGCCTGGTTAAATAAAGGTAAAAAAATATATTTAAAAAATATATATATATACACTACAGGAGCAGCAGTGGTGTAAAGTACTTATGTAAAAAGTAGTTTTTTGGGGTATCTGTATTTTTCTTTACTATTTATATTTTGACTACTTTTACTTTTACTTCACTGCATTTCAAAAAAAAATGTTTTTACTTTTTACTCCAAACATTTTCCCTGACTCCCAAAAGTAATCGTTACATTTTGAATGCTTTGCAGGACAGGAAAAGGGTCCAATTAACACGCTTATCATGGCAACATCCCTGGTCACCCCTACTGCCTCTGATCTGGTGGTCTCACTAAACACACATGCTTTGTTTGTAAATTATGTCTGAGTGTTTGGAGTGTGCCCCTGGCTTTCCGTGAATTAAAAAAAAAACGTAACATGGTGCCATCTGGTTTGCTTAATATAAAGAATTTGAAATGATTTGTTCTTTTACTTTTACTTTTGATACTTAAGTATATTTTAGCAATTACATTCACTTTTGATACTTAAGTATATTTAAAACTAAATACTTTTATACTTTTACTTAAGTATTATTTTACTGGGTGACTCACTTTTACTTGAGTCATTTTCTATTAAGGTATCTTTACTTTTACTCAAGTATGACAACTGGGCACTTTTTACACCACTGCAGAGTAGCAAAATACTGTGTGTTTTTGGAAAGTCTGTGAGTTAATCAATGACAGTTTGTGTGTCAATAACCCCAACCCGTCTGTTGACTTCTCATCCATTTGCTGGTGCTGGATCTGTATAAGATAGTATTGGTTGGGCAGCAGGCTTAATTCCCGGCACGGAAAGTTCACCCTAGCCTCAGTGTTTGTTGACTTATTGAGGTTGTGACTCTGGAATCTACAGCTCCAGCTCTATTGTGGATGTTATGTGACTTCCATCTCTTTATGTACCATGCATTCATGCAGGTTTTGAATTGTTGAGGTACGTTCAATGCACAATAACAAGCAAAAATGGAATTCGCAAATCGCTGGTTTGAAAGAACATATTTTATGTGTCTGAGACCTTGAGATGAGTGTAAGAATAGAATAGGAAGGCAGGCATTGTGCTTCTATAGCCTGTAAAGGCAAGCCAGGGAACTCTCACTCTTGATGGAACCAGCTCAGACTCAGAGGTCATTTCATTACAATGGTGTATAAAGGGGGATCGGAGCATGACAATTGAAGAGATCATGCATTCCCTACTCTGCTCAATGTCGAACAAATGTTGAGTCCTGTAGTATAGGGAGTCAGGACTATAGTCTTGTAAAGCTTTCCCCTATAGCTGTATTGCTCAGCCTCAGACATGCCAGTTGTGTTCTGCCCACAGATGCCAGGCATTGTGGTAGAGACACAATGAGAAACCGCAGGCTCTGTTAAGGCTGAGTAATATTTTCCTAATCAGTCATCTAGTCCTGAGGAACATTCTCTCTTGTTCACTCCTATCCTCTCCAGTTATTCCTGATGGCCTGCATGTTTCTGCTGACTGTTACAACAATTACAGACAACACAGATAATTTGTGCTCAGGCTATTTATTCAAACTGAGGGTTTAAATAAATAAAACAGCCAAAGCCTTTGTCCAGCCTCTGTCCCTAGCTTTCTCCCCACAACCAAAGCCTTTGTCCAGCCTCTGTCCCTAGCTTTCTCCCCACAACCAAAGCCTTTGTCCAGCCTCTGTCCCTAGCTTTCTCCCCACAACCAAAGCCTTTGTCCAGCCTCTGTCCCTAGCTTTCTCCCCACAACCAAATCCTTTGTCCTGCCTCTGTCCCTAGCTTTCTCCCCACAACCAAAGCCTTTGTCCAGCCTCTGTCCCTAGCTTTCTCCCCACAACCAAAGCCTTTGTCCAGCCTCTGTCCCTAGCTTTCTCCCCACAACCAAAGCCTTTGTCCAGCCTCTGTCCCTAGCTTTCTCCCCACAACCAAAGCCTTTGTCCAGGCTCTGTCCCTAGCTTTCTCCCCACAACCAAAGCCTTTGTCCAGCCTCTGTCCCTAGCTTTCTCCCCACAACCAAAGCCTTTGTCCAGCCTCTGTCCCTAGCTTTCTCCCCACAGCCAAAGCCTTTGTCCAGCCTCTGTCCCTAGCTTTCTCCCCACAACCAAAGCCTTTGTCCTGCCTCTGTCCCTAGCTTTTTCTCCCCACAACCAAAGCCTTTGTCCAGCCTCTGTCCCTAGCTTTCTCCCCACAGCCAAAGCCTTTGTCCAGCCTCTGTCCCTAGCTTTCTCCCCACAACCAAAGCCTTTGTCCAGCCTCTGTCCCTAGCTTTCTCCCCACAACCAAAGCCTTTGTCCTGCCTCTGTCCCTAGCTTTTTCTCCCCACAACCAAAGCCTTTGTCCAGCCTCTGTCCCTAGCTTTCTCCCCACAGCCAAAGCCATTCTGAGAAATTAATCCTGGGATCTTTGCCAAGTGGCTGTATTAACTGATAATGTCCAGACATGGTAAATATAAATGTTATCACAATGTTGCATTCTTTGATGGACCACAAAAAGTTCAAGCTCATCTAGGTAGAATAGCGAAGCTGGTGGTTTATGATGTGATAGGTCACAGAACCACAGCCTCGCTGTATCCTCATTCAATTTCCCTGTTTCGAATAGTCAAATCTGTCAGAGCATATGGCAAGACCTGTTCGGGTCAGGCCACTGACAACATATAATTGGATGATATTACTGGATAAAGCTCTTGGATAAAACACGAACCAATTCATTCTTCAGTGATCTGTAACCATGGAGATTGGAATGTTCACAGAGTGGATTGCAGAACCTCATACTTTACCTAACCAGTTTATACAGCGATCCCCAACATAAATAGTGCTGTGTAGTTCAGTCTTCAGAGGATTCCAAGCAACTTTTCAAGACATCCAAAGACTGTGTCCAGTCTCTCTCCGTAACTTTCTCCCCACAGCCAAAGCCTTTGTCCAGCCTCTGTCCCTAGCTTTCTCCCCACACAGGTACATTCAATGCACAATAACAAGTAAAAACAGTGTCCGCATCTAGCTGGTTTGAAAGAACATATTTATGTGGCTGAGACCAGCCTCTGTCCCTAACTTTCTTCCCACAGCCAAGGCCTTTGTCCATAATAAAGCGCTGTTCTGCCTTATTAACAGCATTATCAAAAAGGCCGGTTCTACAGGCCCTAATTTTGTCGCACCTGGACTTCTGTTCAGTCGTGTTGTCAGGTGCCACAAAGAGGGACTTAGGATAATTGCAGTTGGCTGAGAACAGGGCAGTACGGCTGGCCAATGGATATACATAGAGAGCTAACATGAATAATATGCATGTCAATCTCTCCTGGCTCAAAATGGAGGAGAGATTGACTTCATCACTGCCTGTATTTGTGAGAGGTATCGACATGTTGAACGCACCGAGCTGTCTGTTTGAACTACTGGCACACAGCTCAGACACCCATGCATACCCCACAAGACATGCCACCAGAGGTCTCTTCACAGTCCCCAAGTCAAGAACAGACTATGGGACATGCACAGTACTACATAGAGCCATGACTACATGGAATTCTATTCCACATCAGATGCAAGCAGTAAGATTAGATTTAAAAAACAGATACAAATACACCTTATGGAACAGCAGGGACTGTGAAGCAACACAAACATACTGTAGACACAAACACATGCATACAAACACACACAATAACATATGCACTATACACACACAGATTTTGTGCGGTAGATATGTGGTAGTAGAGTAGGGGCCTCAGGGCACACACTTAATGTGTTGTTGTCTAGGCTGAGGCTCTCTTTCCTCCATCCCTCCATCTCTAGTCTGTCCAGATTCAGGCTGTCTGCTCTGCTGTGCTATGGGTGAATGAACAGGGATTATCCCCGGCCCCGATCAGCCCACCAGGTCAGCCAGAGTGGGAGGCATGGAGAGAAGCAGTGCTAAAGATTGGCTGTGGCACATGGCAGGCGAGCGGGGCAAACACTCAGGGATTAGGGAGTGGAAAAATACTTATATCAAACAACATGTGTGAGAGCTGACCCCCCTGGATCCAGGAAGCTGTAGAGAGGCCAAGAACACGTGGGCTCCTCTGTCCAACACTGCTGCTGCTGCTGCTCAGGTTTTTCCATGCCCCTCTTTGACTCACTCCTGTGAGTAGGCTATGTCTGACGCTTACCGCATACCCCACCCTCGGAGCAAAGGGGTGGTTGGATCAAGATGGTTATTTCAACTTGTTATGACCGTTATCATGTTGCATCAACATGGCCAGTTGGTTGAATTAGGTTTGGTTGGTTTTGTCTTATGGCTCTCTCAACTAACATTTGTTTCCATGGTTACCCTGCAATTGCGTTTGCATACATAGGCTACTAATATACTGCTCACTTTTAGATACCTCTTTCATATAACGTTTGACAAAATTATGCAGATTTCCTTTGAACAGTGAAGGCTGGTGGGGGGAGTTACAGAAGGACGGGCTCATTGTAATGGCTGGTATGGAATTAATGGAACTGAGTCAAACATGTGGTTTGATATAATTTGATACCGTTCCATTTATTCCATTCCAGCCATTACAATGAGCCTGTCCTCCTATAGCTCCTCCCACCACCCTCCACTGCCTTTGAAGCAGGGACAATGTGAGTGTGTGAGCATGTGTATGCTGTGTGCTTGTGTGCATGTAATGTGTGTCTTTCTTCAGATGTTCAGACTCATATAGGCTATTTTACAACACACAACAGTGACTTACGTTGATTTGTTTTGATGAGAAATATTTCAGATTTATCTTTATACTGTGAGGGATCCTGTGCTCCTGGAAGTATTAAATCTAATGTTGCATTTCCTGGGTAGAAGCTCTCAAGGGTGCTTAACAATAATATTTTATTCATACACATATTTATTTTCATAGCCAAGGTATCTTAACTAACAGGAAAGCAGGAAACTGACGTTAATCGCTAATGACATAGGCAGGAAGTGGGTTCTAACTAACGTCTCAGTACCTTGACCTTATCATCTCTCTCTCTCTCTCTCTCTCTCTCTCTTTCTTTCTCTCCCTCCCTCCCTCTCTCTCTCTCTCTCTCTCTATTTCTCTCTCTTTCTCAGTGGATAAGGAGGTTACAGTACAGCACCCCATTCAGTCACACCACAGCCATTTTCTCCATAATAAGCAGGATATTGGAAATGAAGAAGTTTGATTTGTTGCTAAGCAACTGGAGATCTATGCACCAGACTCACCTATCTCTTATGGTAAGTATCTTCAGAAGGGTGAGTGGCGAAGTTACAAAATGGCTTCAGCATCTCAGCGGAAAAAATGAATCATACCTTGATGAAGACTGATTCTGCTACAATACAATCTTTGTACGTGTCAAAAGATGTCCTTCCAAATACAGGAAATGGTGTGCTTAGGCCCCAAAGCCTCATAAAATTAGGTGGAATGTTTTGGACAGATACATTATAAAATTAAAGATGAATTGAAATAAAAAATGAAATCTCCGCCCTTTAATGCTCTGGCTTGAATGTGTAGTACAGACACTCACAGAACCAGCACCCAGAGATGTTTCATGAATCACATGCATAATACTGTCTGGACGTTTTCTAACATTGACATCCTTGCCTTCACCGTGACCATGGACGGGATTCTATACTGCTTCTGGGAGGGGTTAAGATATTACAGCACCTGTCATGTTTTCTATCTTTGCGTTTTTCGAAATAGCTAGGAACACAGTAACCAAGGCGAAGCAGTCTGTCTCATGATGGCACATCCACTCCTACAGAAAATATGGTTAGCAACAGGAAATGATTAGAGATTATAATGAATGGATACATTTTTCATTAGGGCAAATCAAAATGGAAATTACAAACTTTAGAAGCTTTTTTAATCCTCAAATACACAACAAGTTTGTATTTCCTTCCGGTAGGAAAATGATCCGTTATGAAAGAGTGATCAAATTAAGATCCTACATCTGTAGCTGCAATGCCTGCTTGTAGACTTTAGAAAAGCAAGCAATAACTAAATATACTGAATAAGACTTGCATGTCTTTCAATCTTTTACCCAGATTTTAGGAGAGATGCAGAGAAGCATATTTGGTTTTTAGAACAACCAGCCAGGTGGATACAGACAGCTCAAGAGGTATGCTTAGATATGTAGAAAAATATACAGATTAATTTTTTTACGTAGAATTAAGCTTAATGATTATGGCTCTAGAATGCAGGAAAATGCAGTTACAGATGTTTGAAAAATGCTAAATTCTCCAACAACCACCCCCCCCCCAGCCATCCTCACATACTTTGTGATTCGTCAGATTTTTGGGGTGTATTATGCCCCTGCTCAAGATCTTGGCACCTCCAGCACTACAGCACTAAGCATTCATATTTTAGAATAATGTCAAAGATAGATTATGCTCTGTATTCACTTGCACTGATATGCACTAAGGTGTCCTCCCTTTTATGCTTCACTAGACTACAAAGCGACAATGGCCAGACACAGGAAGCCTCCCTCTCCTGTCAGTGAACGTTAGAAGGGAGGAGGCAGACTTCAACGTGCAGACTTTTGGCACCTGGTCCCCTCCCTAGCGGGCTGGGGGTGAGAGTGTGGACAGGAGGGGTGATAGAGAGGGAGGAGCAAAGGAGCTCTTGCCAATGTGACAGTGGTACTTACAAGTGATTGAATTTCCTTTCCTGACTGTTAATTGATTGGTGGGCCAAGACAGCAAAACACTTTGGAATGAATAATCAAACACCTGGGTGTGTACTATTGGCCAATAATTAAATTACACTTATACAGTCAGCTGACATAAATCAAAATATGTTGTAATAGATTCCAAGGGAATATTAGCTCAGACACACCGGTAGGATTGTCAAACATTTGCCTGCCGGCAGTACTTAGCACCTCTGAACAGATTGTCGGCAGTCAATATCTTTTGTGTTCACACAGCGAAGACCTTGAAGTCGTCAGCCACTCAGCCTTGTTAAAATACTCCAAACCAGAAGGTGGCAGTAGCATTGTTTGGCAATACATGTCTGTGTGTTGGTTAGTTTATGGTCTAGATTCCAATGTAAGCTAGCTAGTTAGCTGCTCTAATGTTGCTATTTTGTAGAAGGCTCTGGTTGATATTAGCCAAATGGCCACAGCTAGATAACTACCTAGCAAAATGAAACAATTTAATTCACTCTCCGTAATCACATACTGCCAGTTAGCATATTCGCTAGCTAGCACAATGTAGCTAGCTAGCTAAAGACACTGCACTAACTCTGCAGCTAACACAGGCAGCTGATTTATGATTTAATTAAAATGTCAATACTAGCTACAGTGGTTAGCTAGCTTGGAGGAAGTATTTTGTTTTGTGCATTGTCTGTGCACTTAGCTAACTACCATCCCATAGCCTACATTGCATATGAAGTGTGACTGGCTCATGACATTCAACCGTGATGTTATTGCCACTCATGTTGGCTCCCCATGTGGGGGTTCGTGCTCTCTAATTGGCTCAAAGTCAAGTTGTTGGCCACTGACATGATTTGCGATTCTACAAGTAGAAACGTCAGGTTCGTTACTATCGGGTCGGCACACAGCAGGTGCCGCTTTTGTTTTAGTAAGAGAAGGAACGGCCTCCCACTGTGACAAGTACCTATCGGCAGTCAATTAAATGTATTTATAAAAACCTGTTCCACCCAGCCAACACCAAAATGGGGCTGAACACAAAAGCTGGTAGCTGTGTGAGTGAGAACATTTTTCAGAATGTTTTTCTTATTTGTGAGCTATATTCCTCATTACTGGGTTGCATCCACTCAGCTGTGAATAGGGTGAATTATTCTCTGACCTTGTAGAGGTTTGACTTAACTAGCTAGGCCTACTGGGCTATGCTGCAAGTTTCACACAGAGGGAATCATTTGATGGTTTATATTTACCATGTCGGGATAATCCCCACTCACCCAGAATGAGTCAGGTAACTGACGACTGAGGAGTAATGAAAATGGAAGGAGACGTGCATGTAGGGTGTGTGCGTGCATGTGTGTGTATCTGTGAAGGGACTAGCTGTGACCTTGAGTGGCACTCTGTTTCACATGGGAAACGACAAGCTGCTAAAGCAAACACATCTGGCTCTGTTGGTCTAACTGCCACAGTGGGCTGAAACCGCTGTAAAAATGTGTGACAAATATCTGACAACCATCTGAGAACCTGGGAGTGTTGGATCAGGAAGGGACGGCAGGGGTTCTGGCCGACTGACAGTCAGGCAGTAGGTATAGGGACGATGCGATGTGTGATTCAAACCCACTCACACAGGGACCATGTGATCATATAGACCAGTGATCATCAACTAGATTCAGCCACGGGACAATTTGTTTCTTGAGCGGATGGTCAGAACATAATGACAAATAATTTGACTGCAAAATGACTTCAAGAATCCCAAACAGATATAATAGTAGACTAAAACGTAATAATGTCAAAACTCCTGGTGTTTTTACAGTCTTTAATGTAAAAAAATGTAATTAATATTATTATTATTATTTTTTTTTGCTCAGACAACTTGGGGGACCGAATAAAACCACCCGGAGAAAAATTTGGCTCCGGGCCACCAGTTGGGGAACCCTGATATGGACACTTCCTCTACTGATGTGTGTATTGGGAAATAAAATAAAATAAAAACAAAAAGTAAAAGCAGCCAAATATTGGTGGAGGAGCCAATGTTCCTGTTCAAGCTTTATCTAGTCACTACCCTTCACTGCCTCTTATTCATAGCATTTTTAGGCTGTAGGCCCATGGATGAATCCATTGACTGTTAGAAAGATTGAAATTCAAATCTCTACAGAACAAATAGGACCATAGGACAGGGGTGTGGCTTGGTGGGATTTTAGAGAGAAGAGAGAGGTGATGCATCAAAGATGTCTGTTCTTGACAGGAAGACAAGTTGCTGTGGTAACACCTCAGTGGAAATGTGAATGCCCTGGCAATATGTTTGTAAGATAGACTAAATAAAGAATAAAATAACAAGTGAAGACAACAAATTCAGGGTACAATGTAGCCTTCAGAAGAGAGGTTCTCTTCATGCTGTATAATTACTTTTAATTACTGCATATACCTGTAATCACAATGCAGAGAGAAATGATGACCTCTACACAGAATCACCTTAATTCAGTCCTTTCATTTTCACTAACTATTCCTGTCCAGCTTCTCTGAAAGATTATAAAAGTTTGCAATATAATGTTCTTAGACTAATCTGGCTGGAATGAAGGGTAATCTGGAAGGTTAATATGCGGTGATCATTTCAAGTGAAGAATAGTGAAGTTGTTTGAGTGGGCTGTTCATGACCACATGACCATCTCTGTGTGGATCTATCTAGGCTATAATGGTACCTTGTGGGGAAATGACAGTTACTCACAGTTTTCCAGGTGATATGCTGCCTATTTATACTGTTGAGGAAGGAAGAATAGGCAATTGCCTAACCATGACTCCAATATGTATTCTACTCAGGGATCATAGTAACCCACAAACTTCCCATGAAAGGCTTAATTATGCAAACAGCTCAACGTGAATTCCTAACTCGCCCACGCTACCAACTACTCAGATCGTACCATCAGGAAGCAAAATTCAAAATTCCCTGGTACTTTTTTCAACTCATACTTGGCTATACTTGTAGGCCTATTGCAACAAACTGCCTTTGACTTTACAAGGAAAATGTGAATATCCAAGGAGCCGTGTGAATGTTGTGCCACATGGTGTTAGTGGTACAGTCATGTTTGTAACAGGCAACCAATAACATTAATAGTTAAAATAATAAAAACGTATTTTTGTTCATTTAACCTATTCACAAACTATGAGGTTTATAAGGACAAATATTAGCTTGGCAACTGACCTCCTTGATCTGAAAGGAACATCAGAAACGTGTCTGACCCCTTTAACTGTGCCATGGTCTGGTCTGGCCTGCTGCAACGGTAAAAGCAAGGCCACAAAAACAAGTGGCCTTTTGTTGGGTCTTTCTCAGTGAGTGTTTATAAACCCTATTTCTCAACCAGGATAAAGATACTTATTTCCTGGGCCCTCTGACCCAATTAAAAGGTCATAATGAAGCTTTGGTATAAATGAAGTAGAACATACAGCAGAACAAACACATCGCAGAACACACAGTAGAACACACAGTAGAACAAAAAGTAGAACACACAGTAAAACAAACACACAGTAGAACAAACACACAGTAGAACACACAGTAGAACAAACACACAGCTGAACACACAGTAGAACACACAGCAGAACACAAAGGAGAACACACAGTAGAACAAACACACAGTAGAACAAACACACAGTAGAACACACGGCAGACCAAACAGCAGAACACACAGTAGAATACAAAGCAGAACACACAGTAGAACACACAGTAGTCTTCACCCTTATGAATGAGGCCAGCCATATGCTTTCTATTCTTGATTGGATAAGGCTGACAACTGTATAGTCAGTTCCAAATCAGATGATAATGACCATTGTTATAGACTAGGCTTCTGTTAGAAGTACTATTATGATATATATTATATTATGAAGTACTACTAGGCTGGAGAGTCTGATGCGTATGTTTGTCACATAGTTCCCTTTTAAATAGTTTGCCTGCTGATTCTGAGAACCCTTTGTTTCCGCAGAATCTGACCGAATCGGACTACCATTTATTATTTACATGTCTAATGGGGGGCAGGTAGACTAGCAGTTATAACATTGGGCCAGCAACCAAAAGATCTGTTGATGTGCCCTTGAGGAAGAAACTTACAGTGCCTTCAGAAAGTATTCACACCCCTTGACTTATGGTTTGGAGTTTTTTCTCTCAGCCATCTCCACACAATACCCCAATAATGACAAAGTGAAAACATGTTTTTAGAAATGTTAGCACATTTTTTGAAAATGAAATATCTAATTTACATAGGTATTCATACCCCTGAGTCAATACTTTGAAAAAGCACCTTTGGCAGCGATTACAGCTGTGTCTTTCTGTGTAAGTCTCGAAGATGGGCGACATTGCCCATTATTTCTTCAAGCTCTGTCAAATTGGTTGTTGATCATTGCTAGATCATTGCTACAACCATTTTCAGGTTTTGCTATAGATTTCCAAGTAGATTTAAGTCAAAACTGTAACTCAGCCACTCAGGAACATTCACTGTCTTCTTGGCAAGCAACTTCAGTGTAGATTTGGAATGTTTTAGGTTATTGTCCCGCTGAAAGGTGAAATGAAATCAAATGGTATTAGTCACATGCGCCGAATACAACAGTGAAATGCTTACTTATGAGCCCCTAACCAACAATGCCGTTAAACAAATAAAAAACGGATAAGAACAAGAAACAAAAGTAACAAGTAATTAAAGAGAAGCAGTAAAATAACAATAGCGAGACTATACACAGGGAGGTACCGGTACAGAGTCAATGTGCGGGGGCACCGGTTAGTTGAGGTGATTTGTACATATAGGTAGAGTTATTAAAGTAGGGGGAGGGGGGGGCAATGCAAATAGTCTGGGTAGCAATTTGATTAGATGTTCAGGAGTCTTGTGGCTTGGGGGTAGAAGCTGTTAAGAAGCCTCTTGGACCTAGACTTGGCGCTCCGGTATCGCTTGACGTGCGGTAGCAGAGAGAACCGTCTATGACTGGGGTGGCTGGAGTCTTTAACAATTTTTAGGGCCTTCCTCTGACACAGCCTGGTATAAAGGTCCTGGATGGCAGGAAGCTTAGCCCCAGTGATGTACTGGGCTGTTCGCACTACCCTCTGTAGTGCCTTGCGGTTGGAGGCCGAGCAGTTGCCATACTAGGCAGTGATGCCACCAGTCATGCTCTCAATGGTGCAGCTGTAGATCATTTTGAGGATCTGGGGACCCATGTGTTTTGTCGTGCCCTCTTCACGACTGTCTTGGTGTGTTTGGACCATGTTAGTTTGTTGGTGATGTGGACACCAAGGAACCTGAAGCTCTCAACCTGCTCCACTGCAGCCCCGTTGATGTTAATGATGGAAACTTCCTCTCCCAGTGTCTGGTGTAAAGCAGACTGAATCCGTTTTTCCTCTGGGATTTTTGCTATTCTTAGCTACATTGTTTCTTTTTTACCCTGAAAAACTCCCCAGTCCTTAATGATTACAAACATACCCATAACAGAGTTAAGAGTTATCACTTCAAATAAAGCTATTAGTCAACATATTATTAACACTGTGATGCAGATTTTCCAAAGAGGGAAATAAAGGACATTTTGTCCCTGTTAGATGTAATGAGTTCAAACAGCCTTTATCACAGGAGGAAGGAGAAGAGTCTCTCTGGCAACATCACATGCTCAGAGGCCAGTCATCCAGGTGTGTCTTGACTCCTGAGAAAGGATGAATCATTCTGTTTGATATGCTGCAGGGCTGTGGCCTGTCAGCTCACCTGTAGTGAGTCACCACAGAGATATAGCCCACTCCTCATCGCCCGGTCGGCTGCCTGCCTGCCACTGGAGATAGAGCTGATCAAATCACTGGAGGAGAGGAGAGGCATGTGTCATGTAAATGTTGACACTCTGCTTCTTACTTTAAAAAGCTGCTTTGAAAAGTTATCCAGGTTTTTACACTTTTTTGGTAATATCCTCTACCTATATCGGCCACGTTTCAAAATATATACAGTGCCTTGCGAAAGTATTCTGTAGAAGACACAGTTCAAGTGTTGTTCCATGGTGTTGCAATTAACGACTAGTGTTGATTGAGGAGACAAGAGAGAGCTGTGACTCTTGGGATGAAAAGTGACACAATTAAAGAGACCCCAGTGAGTAATTGCCCATCTTCCTGCCAGCTCTGGAGATCCATGCAGGCAACCACACACAGCAGGGAGACAGGAGGTGTGTGTGTTGGTGTGTATCTATGTGTGTGTGTCTGTACGTGTGCGCATGTGTGTGTGCGTGTGTACTTGAGCTGAGCTTGCTAGTGCAGAGAGAGACAGAAGATGTCAGTGCTGAGGGTCAATGAGGAGCAATCAGTAGAAGGAGCTGAGTGAGCAGGTGTGTATGTAACAGTGTGTGTTTACCAGGCTTGATTTTACATGGCATAGGAGAGGTGCTGGGTATGGAAATAGTAGTTTATCTCTCCTTCTCCTCCTTACCTGCCTGTGCAATACAACACAGTTCATGTTTGCTTGAAGGCTTGAATAGATTATTGGTATGAATCCACTTGTGGGTGTATCACTTGTCTCTGTGAATCCTAATGTTCTACTTTCTCACCCTCTCCCTTCCTGCCTAATGGAATGTGACAAGAAAGCCAGGAAAATAAAACCAAATGATCTCCTGTGCTCGCTGAGGTGACAGTGAAAAATGTGTTGTTTCAGGCCGGTAATTGATTTATTGCAGATTCTGCCATAACATTAGTAGGCATGTAATGCGCAATACTATACATGGCCTACCTCTGTATGAGCTTCCAAGTGGCTGTAAATAGAGTACATGACTCAGCTGTGGGGGTGAATGGACTTCTTGCAGTATTCATTACTATTAGCATGAACAGTCATATGGAAGGGTAGAGATGGTCCCCGCTACAGTGTGAGGAGAGAGAGCATGTTACCCATTCCTCATACCTCAGGGTGTGGTGTGTGTGTGTGTGTGTGTGTGTGTGTGTGTGTGTGTGTGTGTGTGTGTGTGTGTGTGTGTGTGTGTGTGTGTGTGTGTGTGTGTGTGTGTGTGTGTGTGTGTGTGTGTGTGTGTGTGTGTGTGTGTGTGTGTGTGTGTGTGTGTGTGTGTGTGTGTGTGTGTGTGTGTGTGTGTGTGTGTGTGTGTGTGTGTGTGTGTGTGTGTGTGTGTGTGTGTGTGTGTGTGTGTGTGTGTGTGTGTGTGTGTGTGTGTGTGTGTGTGTGTGTGTGTGTGTGTGTGTGTGTGTGTGTGTGTGTGTGTGTGTGTGTGTGTGTGTGTGTGTGTGTGTGTGTGTGTGTGTGTGTGTGTGTGTGTGTGTGTGTGTGTGTGTGTGTGTGTGTGTGTGTGGTGAGAGATGGTTATTAGTCACAGAGCTGCACAGGAAGCCAATTCTATCTGTGATAATGGAATTGACCTGACCCTGAGGGATGTGCTCTAACATGGTCCCTCCTGGGCCTCTCTGAGGGAGAGATGGAAGGAGAGTTGGACAAAGGGATGTCGTGAGGGAGGGATAGACTTCTTCTCCCAGCACAGAGGGAGGTTACTTAATTTACTGGAGCAAGTGAGTGAATGGGACGTGGTGTGGCTTTGTAAACCCCCTTGTCGAAATCTACACGCTCACCACCCCTAAATGTAAAATAAACATTTCCCAATTTGGGATCAATAAAGTACTACTCTACCCTCTGAATGTAACCTGATTCATTGTGTATTGAAGTAATACAGTATATTGACCGTTGTTTTTATGTCCTATAAGGTTTATTGCACTAAATAGGTCTAAATGACCTATATCTAACAGCTCCATATCAATAGCTCTACGCAGGACAGGACATGCTCAACATGTTAAAGTCAAATAAGGACAAAGCAGATCAATTATAGAGTGGTGTCCGTCCGTATACTACCCAGTTCCAGACCATGCAGGGGTGTATCCTGTGACCTCTTCCTCATCTGATTACCATGTGAAAGGTAGTCCTGTGAGGCTGAATGGCACAGGGCTCCTTGTAGCCACCATACTCTAATTAGGCATGGTAATTAAAAGAGAGTCTGTCCCTTTGTAGTGACATCTGGTTCCCCGTCCACCTCCTGTATCAGGGGTGGAGAAACAGGCCAAACAAAACTAAGTGGGCTATGACTTCCTCATCACCATGACAGGACAAGGGGTGAGAGGTCAGGGAGACAGGAAGAGCAACCACTGGATCTCGAGGTGCTAAAACGTGTTTATGTGTGTATGTGTGGTGGTATGTGTGTTTTTCTCTCCAGTGTCCAGAAGTCTGTACATATGTAAACTGATCTTGAAGGGCTCCTCTGTATGTTTTCCGTTACAGCCGGACATGTGTTTCTCTAACCTGGGTGATATTATGTACGCATTCAAAGGCAGCTCATCTCAGGTTCATTCTTTCTGTTGACAGTGCTGAGTGCTAATACAGTACATGAGCCTTGGGCTCTGTAGGCGAAATGTATTGAGATATGTGCCCTCACTGGAGGCAGATGGCCTGCTATTCTGTTTCGTCTGTGTAGGAGTTAGAGGAGATAGGAGTCTGCCCTACAGTGTGCATCAAAATACAGAGCTATGTGTGCACAATGTTACATTAATGCAACAGGATCAAAACAGCGGTCTGTGAGAAGGTAAACGGAATGGGTTTAACTATTCTGCACAAAACAGGGAAAAATATAGAACACACACACAGACCAGAATGTCGATACTACAGATGAAGGATCTTAATTTGACCCAGTTTTCTACAGCAGGCAAATAATCCTTTAGCAACAGGAAATGTGAATAATTATGTGGATTATAATTAACAGACATTTTTTGTAGGGTGTAATACATTTTTCATTAGGGCAAATCAAGTCTGACATATTAAAGTGAAAATTACAGACTTTATAAGCCTTTTCAAGCCTTGAACACACTACAAGTGTGTATTTCCTGCATTTATATTCAATAAGAAACTTAAATGGAAAACAAGAGTGACTCATGCATTACTACTATTGACACAAATCTGCTATTATTTACCTTCTGTCTCCAGCCTGTCTGTAATAGTGCAAGCAATGTCTAAAGTGTGTTCATGTGTGCTGACAACAGTGTCCACTGTCCACATGTAGGATTTTAATTTGATCACCCTGTTCAAGGAGAACTTTCCTGAAATGCAGGAAATGTAAAACTTGTAGTGTATTTGAGGTTTAAAAAGGGTACTGAAATGTGTAATTTCCACTTTGAAATTTCAGACTAGATTTTCCCTTCATGAAAAATGTACCAACTCCTACACAAATCTTAATTAAAATCATTTAATAGATTTGTTCACTAACTAAGACTGAACTACTGTTGTGCTAGTGTTTTTCATAAGAAAGTGAGAGTTTCTACATTGAAATAGCTTGCATTCTTAGGGATTTACTACTTGTGATTGACAGAAAAACAGAGTGGAAACATTATTACCTACAAAATATCAGTACATAGTAAATGCATAATAAATATTTGATAGAACTTTTAAAATGAACATTACTTTTTTTTAAAAGTATGACATCTGATGGAATTGTGTTTCCAGGTAATACAGAGGATATTACATGACCTGAAGAAATAAGTTATTTGTATTATCACAATCTGTCTAATGAAAAAATAGCTCAATTACTATCGTAATGATCAGATACATAATCATCTTTTCACAGTTTATCATAATCTTTAATAAAGATGGATTCAAATATATTATACAGTGCTAATATTGAACCTTTAAGAGTAGTCTAGAATGGCTATCATTTCAGAGTAACTATTGAACAGAAGAAAATAAATCAAAAAACATGTACATTATGAGATATCCATTGACATATTCACATTCACCTAAAACAGCTTGCACTTCATTGCCATTCATAAGATATTTCCGTTCCCTCCGATATAATAAACAAAAGGTTTAATGTGAAGATGTCTGTCTGTGTGAGGGTGAGAGCTGCATGATAATAAGCAGCCAGACAATAACATGGGCTAGGTACCTCTGAGTAGCTAGGACGAACCGTTGCTAAGCACTTCTGGTTGCTAAGTGAGAGTGAGAGGGGGAACATTTCAGGAGCCCTTGGTGCAATGCTGAAATCTGAGGGCATTCCTTGACTTCTGGTGCTGCAGAACTGTTAAAACCCCTGTCATATGACAGGCTAACGGTGCAGTGATAGAGACAGTCCTAAAGCATCCAAAGTGGGATACAGTAGTTTTTTCCCAAGGTTAAATAAACACACATATAAACAACAATCTTAAAATAGGGCAACATCATCTTAGGCTGCAGTATGTACCTATATTGCAATCATTGGCAGCAACTAAGTTTAAAAAATCAGCATAATTTATTTTATATAGTGCTTTTCATTACAAAGAGAATCTCAAAGATGAATAAAAAACAAACAAAACAAATTATCTGGTAGTTCTTGGGCAATGTTCTTCCACAGCTTCAGATGATAATGTGTTGTTCAGCCTGGTAGTTCAGAAAGGCTGGGCAGTAGATTTAGCGGAGAAAGCTTCGATGACACAGAGGAAACAGCGACAGTTATTTAGACATGCCCGGAGCTCTTCATCGGGTAGCTGTGTGCTTCTGAAGTGTAGCACATACCTGGGTACAGGGCCAGATCTAGCCTTTTGGGGGCCCTAATCGAGATTTGGGTGGCGGGGCCGCCCCTCCCAAAAAAAAAATTGTTCCCCCTCTCTTCCTGCAGTTCTACACATTTTGCCATGGGGCTTGGAGAGACATTTTAAATATTTTATAACCAATTTCATGCAATTCTACTAATTTAGCTTCGGAGCAGAGATCAATCTGCCCCGTCAAGGCCACTGGGCATGTGCCCTGCTTTCCCAGTCGGTATTCGGCCATGATACTAGTTACATACACTTAGGTTGGAGTCATTAAAACTCGTTTTTCAACCACTCCACAAATTTCTTGTTAACAAACTATACTTTTTCCAAGTCGGTTAGGACATCTACTTTGAGCATGACACAAGTAACTTTTCCAACAATTGTTTACAGACAGATTATTTCACTTATCGATTGTGCAACCAGGGCTGGTAAAACCTTTGAACATTGCTATTCTAACTTCCGCGACGCATATAAGGCTTTTGGGAAAAGCTGACCACGACTCAATTTTGTTGCTCCCTGCCTACAGACAGAAGCTAAAACAAGAAGCTCCCGCGCTCAGGTCTGTTCAACGCTGGTCCGACCAATCTGATTCCAGGCTCCAAGACTGCTTCCGTCAAGTGGACTGGGATATGTTCCGCACTGCGTCCAACAACAACATTGACGAATACGCTGATTCGGTGAGCGAGTTCATTAGAAAGTGCATTGAAGATGTCGTTCCCATAGCAACGATTAAAACATTCCCAAACCAGAAACCGTGGATTGATGGCAGCATTCGCGTGAAACTGAAAGCGCAAACCACTGCTTTTAACCAGGTGACCTGAAACATGACCGAATACAAACAGTGTAGCTTTTCCCTCCGCAAGGCAATCAAACAAGCTCAGCGTCAGTATAGAGACAAAGTAGAGTCACAATTCAACGTCTCAGAAACAAGAGGTATTGTGGCAGGGTCCACAGTCAATCACGGATTACAAAAAGAAAACCAGCCCTGTCACGGACCAGGATGTCTGGCTCCCAGGCAGACTAAATCACTTTCTTGTCCACTTTGAGGACAATACAGTGCCACTGACACGGCCCGCAACCAAAACATGCGGACTCTCCTTCACTGCAGCCGACGTGAGAAAACATTTAAACGTGTTAACCCTCGCAAGGCTGCAGGCCCAGACGAGTCCTCAGAGCATGCGCAGACCAGCTGGCTGGTGTGTTCACGGACATATTCAATCAATCCTTATCCCAGTCAGCTGTTCCCACATGCTAAAAGAGGGCCACCATTGTCCCTGTTCCCAAGAAAGCTAAGGTAACTGAGCTAAACGACTAACTGCTTTGAGAGACTAGTCAAGGACCATATCACCTCCACCCTACATGACACCCTAGACCCACTCCAATTTGTTTACCGCCCAAATAGGTCCACAGACGATGCAATATCAACCACACAGCACACTGCCCTAACCCATCTGGACAAGAGGAATATCTATGTGAGAATGCTGTTCATCGACTACAGCTCAGCATTTAACACCATAGTACCCTCCAAACTCGTCATCAAGCTCGAGACCCAGGGTCTCGACCCCGCCCTGTGCAAGTGGGTACTGGCCCCAACTTGGTACTGCCCCGCCACCCCCAGGTGGTGAGGGTAGGTAACAACATCTCCACCTCGCTGATCCTCAACACTGGGGCCCCACAAGGGTGCGTTCTGAGCCCTCTACTGTACTCCCTGTTCACCCACGACTGCGTGGCCACGCACGCCTCTAACTCAATCATCAAGTTTGTGGACGACACTACAGTGGTAGGCTTGATTACCAACAATGACGAGACGGCCTACAGGGAGGAAGTGAGGGCCCTCGGAGTGTGGTATCAGGAAAATAACCTCACACTCAACGTCAACAAAACTAAGGAGATGATTGTGGACTTCAGGAAACAGCAGAGGGAGCACCTATCCACATCGATGGGACAGTAGTGGAGAGGGTAGTAAGTTTTAAGTTCCTCGGTGTACACATCACAGACAAACTGAATTGGTCCACCAACACAGACAGCGTTGTGAAGAAGGCGCAGCAGCGCCTCTTCAACCTCAGGAGGCTGAAGAAATTTGGCTTGTCACCAAAAGCACTCACAAACTTCTACAGATGCACAATCGAGAGCATCCTGTCGGGCTGTATCACTGCCTGGTACGGCAACTGCTCCGCCCACAACCGTAAGGCTCTCCAGAGGGTAGTAAGGTCTGCACAACGCATCACCAGGGGCAAACTACCTGCCCTCCAGGACACCTATACCACCCAATGTCACAGGAAGGCCATAAAGATCATCAAGGACAACAACCACCCGAGCCACTGCCTGTTCACCCCGCTATCATCCAGAAGGCGAGGTCAGTACAGGTGCATCAAAGCAGGGACCGAGAGACTGAAAAACAGCTTATATCTCAAGGCCATCAGACTGTTAAACAGCCACCACTAACATTGAGTGGCTGCTGCCAACACACTGACTCAACTCCAGCCACTTTAATAATGGGATTTGATGTATTGATGTAAAATATATTGATGTAAAATATATCACTAGCCACTTTAAACAATGCTACTTAATATAATGTTTACATACCCTACATTACTCATCTCATATGTATATGTATATACTGTACTCTGTATCATCTACTGCATCTTTATGTAATACATGTATCACTAGCCACTTTACACTATGCCACTTTGTTTACATACCCTACATTACTCATCTCATATATATATATATACTGTACTCGATACCATCTACTGCATCTTGCCTCTGCCGTTCTGTACCATCACTCATTCATATATATTTATGTACATATTCTTTATCCCTTTACACTTGTGTGTATAAGGTAGCAGTTTTGGAATTGTTAGGTTAGATTACTCATTGGTTATTACTGCATTGTTGGAACTAGAAGCACAAGCATTTCGCTACACTCGCATTAACATCTGCTAACCATGTGTATGTGACAAATACATTTGATTTTTTATCATTCACTGTATCACAATTCCAGTGGGTCAGAGGTTTACATACACTAAGTTGACTGTGCCTTTAAACAGCTTGGAAAATTCCAGAAAATTATGTCATGGCTTTAGAAGCTTAATTTGAGTCAATTGGAGGTGTAACTGTGGATGTATTTCAAGGCCTACCTTCAAACTCAGTGCCTCTTTGCTTGACATCATGGGAAAATCAAAAGAAATCAGCCAAGACCTCAGAAAAAAAATTGTAGACTTGGGAGCAATTTCCAGACGCCTGAAGGTGCCACCTTCATTTGTACAAACAATATGGGACCACTCAGCCGTCATACTGCTCAGGAAGGAGACACGTTCTGTCTCCTAGAGATTAACGTAATTTGGTGCGATCAATCCCAGATGGAATGGAAAAATACGTGAATATATTGAATCAACATCTCAAGACGTCAGTCAGGAAGTTAAAGCTTGGTTGCAAATGGGTCTTCCAAATGGACAATGACCTCAAGCATACTTCCAAAGTTGTGGCAAAAAGACTTAAGGACAACAAAGTCAAGGTATTGGAGTGGCCATCACAAAGCCCTGACCTCAAACCTATATAAAATGTGTGGGCAGAACTGAAAAAGCATGTGCGAGCAAGGAGGCCTACAAACCTGACTCAGTTACACCAGCTCTGTCAGGAGGAATGGGCCAAAATTCACCCAACTTATTGTGGGAAGCTTGTGGAAGGCTACCCGAAATGATTCACCCAAACATTTTAAAGGCAATGCAACCAAATACTAATTGAGTGTATGTAAACTTCTGACCCACTGGGAATGTGTGAAAGAAATAAAAGCTGAAATAAATCATTCTCTCTACTATTTTTCGGACATTTCACATTCTTAAAATAAAGTGGTGACGGGAATTTTTACTCAGATTAAATGTCAGGAATTGTGAAAAACTGAGTTTAAATGTATTTGACTAAGGTGTATGTAAACTTCCGACTTCAACTGTATGACACTGTCACTATTTTCAGTCCCGTTCTGGACAATATACAGTATCACTGCTACAGCGGGGCCTCTCCTCGTCCTATCCACCTGCCTCTCAGTGTCCATGCTTTGGTCTTTAGGGTGGACCATCAGGCAGGTCTGTGGCACTGCTCTCCAGCTCCAGCTCAATGAAGCTCACCATTGGAGGGACAGTGGGCCGGGACACAGGCAACCATTTGTACTGGAGGTCCTGTGAGTAGGGGCTCAGGTCCCAATCATAGTGCTGGAGCAGGTACCCACACGCTGCCTGAAACACAAATACAGATGTCTTTCTGGTGGCAATAGAGATGTACCATAAGACACAAACATTATGTCCCTTTAAGATGCAACACATTATGTCCCTTTAAGATGCAACACATTATGTCCCGGCAGGTTAGAGCGTTGGACTAGTAACCGAAAGGTTGCAAGTTCAAATCCCTGAGCTGACAATGTACAAATCTGTCGTTCTGCCCTTGAACAGGCAGTTAACCCACTGTTTCTAGGCCGTCATTGAAAATAAGAATTTGTTCTTAACTGACTTGCCTAGTTAAATAAAGGTAAAAAAATAAATATATTTTTTAATTTTTTTAAAATTAAAAAGACGCAACACATTAAAACCCTTTAAAACACCCTTTAAAACACAACACATTATGTCCCTTTAAGACAACACATTAGGATACATGTACAATAGAGATGTCTCTTTAAGACAACACATTAGGCTACATGTACAATAGAGATGTCTCTTTAAGACAACACATTAGGCTACATGTACAATAGAGATGTCTCTTTAAGACAACACATTAGGCTACATGTACAATCGAGATGTCTCTTTAAGACAACACATTATGTCCCTTTAAGACAACACATTAGGCTACATGTACAATAGAGATGTCCCTTTAAGACAACACATTATGTTCCTTTAAGACAACACATTAGGCTACATGTACAATAGAGATGTCCCTTTAAGACAACACATTAGGCTACATGTACAATAAAGATGACCCCTTTAAAATGCAACACATTAGGCTACATGTACAATAGAGATGTCTGTTTAAGACAAGACATTAGACTACATGTACAATAGAGATGTCTCTTTAAGACAACACATTAGGCTACATGTACAATAGAGATGTCTCTTTCAGACAACACATTAGGCTACATGTACAATAGAGATGTCTCTTTAAGACAACACATTAGGCTACATGTACAATCGAGATGTCCGTTTAAGACAACACATTATGTCCCTTTAAGACAACACATTAGGCTACATGTACAATAGAGATGTCCCTTTAAGACAACACATTATGTTCCTTTAAGACAACACATTAGGCTACATGTACAATAGAGATGTCCCTTTAAGACAACACATTAGGCTACATGTACAATAAAGATGACCCCTTTAAAATGCAACACATTAGGCTACATGTACAATAGAGATGTCTGTTTAAGACAAGACATTAGGCTACATGTACAATAGAGATGTCTCTTTAAGACAACACATTAGGCTACATGTACAATAGAGATGTCTCTTTCAGACAACACATTAGGCTACATGTACAATAGAGATGTCTCTTTAAGACAACACATTAGGCTACATGTACAATAGAGATGTCCGTTTAAGACAACACATTATGTCCCTTTAAGACAACACATTATGTCCCTTTAAGACACAACACATTATGTCCCTTTAAGACACAACACATTATGTCCCTTTAAGACACAACACATTATGTCCCTTTAAGACAACACATTATGTCCCTTTAAGACAACACATTATGTCCCTTTAAGACAACACATTATGTCCCTTTAAGATGCAAAACATTATGTCCATTCAAAACACAACACATTAGGCTACATGTACAATAGAGATGTCTCTTTAAGACAACACATTAGGCTACATGTACAATAGAGATGTCCCTTTAAAATGCAACACATTAGGATACATGTACAATAGAGATGACCCTTTAAAATGCAACACATTAGGCTACATGTACAATAGATATTTCTCTTTAAGACAACACATTAGGCTACATGTACAATAGAGATGTCCCTTTAAGACACAACACATTATGTCCATTTCAGACAACACATTAGGATACATGTACAATAGAGATGTCCCTTTAAGACACAACACATTATGTCCCTTTAAGACAACACATTAGGCTACATGTACAATAGAGATGTCCCTTTAAGACAACACATTAGGCTACATGTACAATAGAGATTACCCCTTTAAAATGCAACACATTATGCTACATGTACAATAGAGATGTCTCTTTAAGACAACACATTAGGCTACATGTACAATAGATATGTCTCTTTAAGACAACACATTAGGCTACATGTACAATAGATATGTCTCTTTCAGACAACACATTAGGCTACATGTACAATAGAGATGTCTCTTTAAGACAACACATTAGGCTACATGTACAATAGAGATGTCTCTTTAAGACAACACATTAGGCTACATGTACAATAGAGATGTCTCTTTCAGACAACACATTAGGCTACATGTACAATAGAGATGTCCCTTTAAAATGCAACACATTAGGCTACATGTACAATAGAGATGTCTCTTTAAGACAACACATTAGGCTACATGTACAATAGATATGTCTCTTTAAGACAACACATTAGGCTACATGTACAATAGATATGTCTCTTTAAGACAACACATTAGGCTACATGTACAATAGAGATGTCTCTTTAAGACAACACATTAGGCTACATGTACAATAGATATGTCTCTTTCAGACAACACATTAGGCTACATGTACAATAGAGATGTCTCTTTCAGACAACACATTAGGCTACATGTACAATAGAGATGTCTCTTTAAGACAACACATTAGGCTACATGTACAATAGAGATGTCCATTTAAGACAACACATTATGTCCCTTTAAGACACAACACATGATGTCCCTTTAAGACACAACACAGTATGTCCCTTTAAGACACAACACATTATGTCCCTTTAAGACAACACATCAGGCTACATGTACAATAGAGATGTCTCTTTAAGACAACACATTAGGCTACATGTACAATAGAGATGTCCCTTTAAAATGCAACACATTAGGATACATGTACAATAGAGATGACCCTTTAAAATGCAACACATTAGGCTACATGTACAATAGATATTTCTCTTTAAGACAACACATTAGGCTACATGTACAATAGAGATGTCCCTTTAAGACACAACACATTATGTCCATTTCAGACAACACATTAGGATACATGTACAATAGAGATGTCCCTTTAAGACACAACACATTATGTCCCTTTAAGACAACACATTAGGCTACATGTACAATAGAGATGTCCCTTTAAGACAACACATTAGGCTACATGTACAATAGAGATTACCCCTTTAAAATGCAACACATTATGCTACATGTACAATAGAGATGTCTCTTTAAGACAACACATTAGGCTACATGTACAATAGATATGTCTCTTTAAGACAACACATTAGGCTACATGTACAATAGATATGTCTCTTTAAGACAACACATTAGGCTACATGTACAATAGAGATGTCTCTTTCAGACAACACATTAGGCTACATGTACAATAGAGATGTCTCTTTAAGACAACACATTAGGCTACATGTACAATAGAGATGTCTCTTTCAGACAACACATTAGGCTACATGTACAATAGAGATGTCCCTTTAAAATGCAACACATTAGGCTACATGTACAATAGAGATGTCTCTTTAAGACAACACATTAGGCTACATGTACAATAGATATGTCTCTTTAAGACAACACATTAGGCTACATGTACAATAGATATGTCTCTTTAAGACAACACATTAGGCTACATGTACAATAGAGATGTCTCTTTAAGACAACACATTAGGCTACATGTACAATAGATATGTCTCTTTAAGACAACACATTAGGCTACATGTACAATAGAGATGTCTCTTTCAGACAACACATTAGGCTACATGTACAATAGAGATGTCTCTTTAAGACAACACATTAGGCTACATGTACAATAGAGATGTCCATTTAAGACAACACATTATGTCCCTTTAAGACACAACACATTATGTCCCTTTAAGACAACACATCAGGCTACATGTACAATAGAGTTGTCTCTTTCAGACAACACATTAGGCTACATGTACAATAGAGATTACCCTTTAAAATGCAACACATTAGGCTACATGTACAATAGAGATTTCTCTTTAAGACAACACATTAGGCTACATGTACAATAGAGATGTCTCTTTAAGACAACACATTAGGCTACATGTACAATAGAGATGTCCGTTTAAGACAACACATTATGTCCCTTTAAGACACAACACATGATGTCCCTTTAAGACACAACACAGTATGTCCCTTTAAGACAACACATCAGGCTACATGTACAATAGAGATGTCTCTTTCAGACAACACATTAGGCTACATGTACAATAGAGATTACCCTTTAAAATGCAACACATTAGGCTACATGTACAATAGAGATTTCTCTTTAAGACAACACATTAGGCTACATGTACAATAGAGATGTCCATTTCAGACAACACATTAGGGTACATGTACAATAGAGATGTCCCTTTAAGACACAACACATTACGTCCCTTTAAGACAACACATCAGGCTACATGTACAATAGAGATGTCTCTTTCAGACAACACATTAGGCTACATGTACAATAGAGATGTCTCTTTAAGACAACACATTAGGCTACATGTACAATAGAGATGTCTCTTTAAGACAACACATTAGGCTACATGTACAATAGAGATGTCTCTTTCAGACAACACATTAGGCTACATGTACAATAGAGATGTCCCTTTAAAATGCAACACATTAGGCTACATGTACAATAGAGATGTCTCTTTAAGACAACACATTAGGCTACATGTACAATAGATATGTCTCTTTAAGACAACACATTAGGCTACATGTACAATAGATATGTCTCTTTAAGACAACACATTAGGCTACATGTACAATAGAGATGTCTCTTTCAGACAACACATTAGGCTACATGTACAATAGAGATGTCTCTTTAAGACAACACATTAGGCTACATGTACAATAGAGATGTCCGTTTAAGACAACACATTATGTCCCTTTAAGACACAACACATGATGTCCCTTTAAGACACAACACAGTATGTCCCTTTAAGACACAACACATTATGTCCCTTTAAGACAACACATCAGGCTACATGTACAATAGAGATGTCTCTTTCAGACAACACATTAGGCTACATGTACAATAGAGATGTCTCTTTAAGACAACACATTAGGCTACATGTACAATAGAGATGTCTCTTTAAGACAACACATTAGGCTACATGTACAATAGAGATGTCTCTTTCAGACAACACATTAGGCTACATGTACAATAGAGATGTCCGTTTAAGACAACACATTATGTCCCTTTAAGACACAACACATGGTGTCCCTTTAAGACACAACACAGTATGTCCCTTTAAGACACAACACATTATGTCCCTTTAAGACAACACATCAGGCTACATGTACAATAGAGATGTCTCTTTCAGACATCACATTAGGCTACATGTACAATAGAGATTACCCTTTAAAATGCAACACATTAGGCTACATGTACAATAGAGATTTCTCTTTAAGACAACACATTAGGCTACATGTACAATAGAGATGTCCATTTCAGACAACACATTAGGGTACATGTACAATAGAGATGTCCCTTTAAGACACAACACATTACGTCCCTTTAAGACAACACATCAGGCTACATGTACAATAGAGATGTCTCTTTCAGACAACACATTAGGCTACATGTACAATAGAGATGTCTCTTTAAGACAACACATTAGGCTACATGTACAATAGAGATGTCTCTTTAAGACAACACATTAGGCTACATGTACAATAGAGATGTCTCTTTCAGACAACACATTAGGCTACATGTACAATAGAGATGTCCCTTTAAAATGCAACACATTAGGCTACATGTACAATAGAGATGTCTCTTTAAGACAACACATTAGGCTACATGTACAATAGAGATGTCCCTTTAAGACACAACACATTATGTCCATTTCAGACAACACATTAGGATACATGTACAATAGAGATGTCCCTTTAAGACACAACACATTATGTCCCTTTAAGACAACACATTAGGCTACATGTACAATAGAGATGTCCCTTTAAGACAACACATTAGGCTACATGTACAATAGAGATTACCCCTTTAAAATGCAACACATTATGCTACATGTACAATAGAGATGTCTCTTTAAGACAACACATTAGGCTACATGTACAATAGATATGTCTCTTTAAGACAACACATTAGGCTACATGTACAATAGATATGTCTCTTTAAGACAACACATTAGGCTACATGTACAATAGAGATGTCTCTTTCAGACAACACATTAGGCTACATGTACAATAGAGATGTCTCTTTAAGACAACACATTAGGCTACATGTACAATAGAGATGTCCATTTAAGACAACACATTATGTCCCTTTAAGACACAACACATTATGTCCCTTTAAGACAACACATCAGGCTACATGTACAATAGAGTTGTCTCTTTCAGACAACACATTAGGCTACATGTACAATAGAGATTACCCTTTAAAATGCAACACATTAGGCTACATGTACAATAGAGATTTCTCTTTAAGACAACACATTAGGCTACATGTACAATAGAGATGTCTCTTTAAGACAACACATTAGGCTACATGTACAATAGAGATGTCCGTTTAAGACAACACATTATGTCCCTTTAAGACACAACACATGATGTCCCTTTAAGACACAACACAGTATGTCCCTTTAAGACAACACATCAGGCTACATGTACAATAGAGATGTCTCTTTCAGACAACACATTAGGCTACATGTACAATAGAGATTTCTCTTTAAGACAACACATTAGGCTACATGTACAATAGAGATGTCCATTTCAGACAACACATTAGGGTACATGTACAATAGAGATGTCCCTTTAAGACACAACACATTACGTCCCTTTAAGACAACACATCAGGCTACATGTACAATAGAGATGTCTCTTTCAGACAACACATTAGGCTACATGTACAATAGAGATGTCTCTTTAAGACAACACATTAGGCTACATGTACAATAGAGATGTCTCTTTAAGACAACACATTAGGCTACATGTACAATAGAGATGTCTCTTTCAGACAACACATTAGGCTACATGTACAATAGAGATGTCCCTTTAAAATGCAACACATTAGGCTACATGTACAATAGAGATGTCTCTTTAAGACAACACATTAGGCTACATGTACAATAGATATGTCTCTTTAAGACAACACATTAGGCTACATGTACAATAGATATGTCTCTTTAAGACAACACATTAGGCTACATGTACAATAGAGATGTCTCTTTCAGACAACACATTAGGCTACATGTACAATAGAGATGTCTCTTTAAGACAACACATTAGGCTACATGTACAATAGAGATGTCCGTTTAAGACAACACATTATGTCCCTTTAAGACACAACACATGATGTCCCTTTAAGACACAACACAGTATGTCCCTTTAAGACACAACACATTATGTCCCTTTAAGACAACACATCAGGCTACATGTACAATAGAGATGTCTCTTTCAGACAACACATTAGGCTACATGTACAATAGAGATGTCTCTTTAAGACAACACATTAGGCTACATGTACAATAGAGATGTCTCTTTAAGACAACACATTAGGCTACATGTACAATAGAGATGTCTCTTTCAGACAACACATTAGGCTACATGTACAATAGAGATGTCCGTTTAAGACAACACATTATGTCCCTTTAAGACACAACACATGATGTCCCTTTAAGACACAACACAGTATGTCCCTTTAAGACACAACACATTATGTCCCTTTAAGACAACACATCAGGCTACATGTACAATAGAGATGTCTCTTTCAGACATCACATTAGGCTACATGTACAATAGAGATTACCCTTTAAAATGCAACACATTAGGCTACATGTACAATAGAGATTTCTCTTTAAGACAACACATTAGGCTACATGTACAATAGAGATGTCCATTTCAGACAACACATTAGGGTACATGTACAATAGAGATGTCCCTTTAAGACACAACACATTACGTCCCTTTAAGACAACACATCAGGCTACATGTACAATAGAGATGTCTCTTTCAGACAACACATTAGGCTACATGTACAATAGAGATGTCTCTTTAAGACAACACATTAGGCTACATGTACAATAGAGATGTCTCTTTAAGACAACACATTAGGCTACATGTACAATAGAGATGTCTCTTTCAGACAACACATTAGGCTACATGTACAATAGAGATGTCCCTTTAAAATGCAACACATTAGGCTACATGTACAATAGAGATGTCTCTTTAAGACAACACATTAGGCTACATGTACAATAGAGATGTCCCTTTAAGACAACACATTATGTCCCTTTAAGATGCAAAACATTATGTCCATTTAAAACAACACATTAGGCTACATGTACAATAGAGATGTCTCTTTACGACAACACATTAGGCTACATGTACAATAGAGATATCTCTTTAAGACAACACATTAGGCTACATGTACAATAGAGATGTCTCTTTAAGACAACACATTAGGCTACATGTACAATAGAGATTTCCCTTTAAGACAACACATTATGTCCCTTTAAGACAACACTTTAGGCTACATGTACAATAGAGATGTCCTTTTAAGACACAACACATTATGTCCATTTCAGACAACACATTAGGCTACATGTACAATAGAGATGTCTCTTTAAGACAACACATTAGGCTACATGTACAATAGAGATGTCTCTTTAAGACAACACAGTAGGATACATGTACAATAGAGATGTCCCTTTAAGACAACACAGTAGGATACATGTACAATAGAGATGTCTCTTTAAGACACAACACATTATGTCCCTTTAAGACAACACATTAGGCTACATGTACAATAGAGATGTCTCTTTAAGACAACACATTAGGCCACATGAACAATCACTCTGGTCGGCAGATCATATCACTGGCCAATCTGGCTAATGAACGACAAATTACAGCGCTGCTTGTGTCGTAGAGTCTTGTTCGTCCACTGCAGAGTGGCATTTTGGCAGGATCTCTGAAGTGACCAGCTTGATGCTAACAGTACATGAGTGACAGATCGTCCTTGCCTCTCCTCTCTCTCCCGAGAGAGTGCCTTTGCCAGAGGCGGTAAGGGGGAGGGAAGGGGGAAAGATGACTCACAGCTTCTGACCTACATCCCACTGCTCTCCAGAGTCTCCTCGCTGGTCTCTGGTCACACCCAACCCATGCACTAGTCTGGCCAAAACAGAGACAACCATCCACCTCTCTAGTGATTGTGCCTCGGTAATGACCACACTGCTGCAGTTGGGATGGACCAGGTAATAAATCACAAGGATAAGGACAGAGCATGTTCAGGACAGATTCCATCAGGCTATTATTCCAATGCATGTCATTTTAAAACTTTAAAAAATGTTGATGCGTGACACTAATTTAGTGTCACACTAACATGACACTAACCCCATTTCTCTTCTCGTAATATATCCCTTCATGCTTAAAGGGAAATATATGACTGGCTTTACTTAGATATAATATATATCAACCCTTAGAGTATATCCATGAGTCTCACATCTTGTCACCTCTCATACCACTCTTATACAGTAGTAGTGTTCTTGGTTTTGCTGTAGAGAGAGAGCCCACAGATGTCAGTTCAAAACATGTCACCATCTCACTGGATTTAGATTCAAAGTGAAAAAAATACAAAATTCACTTATGTTGATGACCATTTGCAAATGCAATCAGTTTTCCACGTTGATTCAACGCAATTACATAATTTTTTGTTGTTGAAATTGGCCCAGTGAGAAAGCACTGCTGATGTGTGTGTAGGTGTAGAGGCTGCCATGTGTAAAGGAGGATGACAAATGGACTGTCCCCTCAGGGGTGGCCTGAGTTTGGGGGACTGGCCACGCTGGATTTCACTAAGCCAAACAGTGATGCCTCATCTCTTCCATGACATGAAACCGCCCTGTCACCCCCCGCTCCTCAGAATGGGTTTGTCTGGGTGCAATGTTACCGTCACTGCCCACTGCAGCTTGTTAGCAGCCTTGACATGACAAGACAGTATATCACTTCTTTATAATGCAATATCACCTAGGATTTGAACTTAAGCGTTGTGAATCTGTCTCGAGTACCACAATGGACACGTATAGGGCCTATACAGTATATACCATCAAAACCTGTTACTGGGTGTCTGTCCACAACAGGGAGGAATTGCATTCTAGTCAACATATGAGAGTAATGTATTATTACAAAACATCAACATTACTTTTATCGCTTAAGATTTTGACCTGACCAGGTAAAGTGGCTGTTTTGATACAACAGGCTCAGTACAGCTCCTCCTCTCAAACCACTGTATGTCTGTTGCCATGGTAACTATCTCAAAGATATGCTTTCTGCTCTGGCTCTGTCATCAAATATCAGTTACTCAGAGAGACACAATATCTCATATATGAGTTTGAGACCTATACAGTATTTTCCCTATAAACCTACCTACACCATAATTAAGCAATGACACAATTGATTCCATTCCATTCCAACAAACAAAACATCTAAGCCAGCTAACCAGTTCTTATAGCAGCCATATGGCCGCCTTTGTCAGTCAGCACATCTGTATGCAGCGTAAGTATAGTTCAGCATCAACTCTCCCATGATAAGATGATCAGGGTTGAGTCATCCCTCACTACAGCCTTGTCCGTCCGCCTACACTAAATCATTGAACAGGAGAAGGGAGGGTGATTATTTTCTCCTAGAAAAAAAAAGATGTATGGAAGTTGATGACGTCCGTAAGCACACACCAACTCCTCCTGTTACAATGCTGTGCCTTTGGAGTCTCTTACTGCTGCATAGTTCTGAACATCTGCAATTCCCAGGGTGAATGATGGGCTGGATGAAGTACTGTGGTGGTACCTACCGTTTATTTGACTGACAGTATCTAGTTCTATTGGATAAAAAGCAATAGAGAGTGAGTCATACTCCCTGCTGAGTGGATGGTAATCTCCCAGATCCTTGTCTATCAGTGGGCATTAGAGAGCTCAGTACAGACACTCAGTTCAGTACGTCAGAGGAAGCAGGCTGATCTGGCAGGATAACGCTGCCTTCCAAATGGCACCTTATTCCCTATATCGTGCACTATTTTTGACCAGAGCCCCATGGGCGTCACTACGGTGTCCCTATGGGCCCTGGTCAAAAGTAGAACGCTAAAAAGGGAATACGGTGCCATTTGGGATGCAGCCAGGGTAGTAGGAACCCAACCTCCTCCCTCACCGCCCCGCAGAGGCCTGATATGATCTGCCGACCAGGCCAGGGTAGTAGGAACCCAACCTCCTCCCTCACCGCCCCGCAGAGGCCTGATATGATCTGCCGACCAGGCCAGGGTAGTAGGAACCCAACCTCCTCCCTCACCGCCCCGCAGAGGCCTGATATGATCTGCCGACCAGGCCAGGGTAGTAGGAACCCAACCTCCTCCCTCACCGATCCGCAGAGGCCTGATATGATCTGCCGACCAGGCCAGGGTAGTAGGAACCCAACCTCCCTTACCGCCCCGCAGAGGCCTGATATGATCTGCCGACCAGGCCAGGGTAGTAGGAACCCAACCTCCTCCCTCACCGCCCCGCAGAGGCCTGATATGATCTGCCGACCAGGCCAGGGTAGTAGGAACCCAACCTCCTCCCTCACCGCCCCGCAGAGGCCTGATATGATCTGCTGACCAGGCCAGGGTAGTAGGAACCCAACCTCCTCCCTTACCGCCCCGCAGAGGCCTGATATGATCTGCCGACCAGGCCAGGGTAGTAGGAACTCAACCTCCTCCCTTACCGCCCGCAGAGGCCTGATATGATCTGCCGACCAGGCCAGGGTAGTAGGAACCCAACCCCCTCCCTTACCGCCCCGCAGAGGCCTGATATGATCTGCCGACCAGGCCAGGGTAGTAGGAACCCAGCCTCCCTCATGCCCCACAGGGGTCTGATATGATCTGTCGACCAGGCCAGGCCAGGCCAGGAGGACGTAGTGTGGTGTGTATGTGGGGGTTTTCACAGCTGCTGTTGTTAAAACAATTGTTGCTGTGTTGGTTTTCAGAGTGCAATTACTGGACATCATGTGTCACCACCACCGGCCGACCCTGACTGCGAACAGCAAACATGGGACATCAATATCCCTGTCAACAGGGCCTGTCTCACATCTCTCTGTGCCATAGACAGATAAGCAGAGCAAGCTCTGGTGATCAGATGCTTATGACTCCTGCCCATCTAAGCCACTGCATATATACTACCAGTACACACCACGTTATCATAGACACCAGAAACAGGAAGTGGATCCCCTCCCACCTTACTGTCATTATGGCCGCAGCACACCTGTCCTCTTTCTCACCTGCCTCCCACTGAGTGTTCCAGGTCTGGACAGACAGCGACTGTAACCCAAATGGCACCATATTCCCTTTGTAGTGCACTACTTTTGACCAGGGCCTCTGGTCAAAAGTAGAACACTATATAGGGAATAGGGTGCCATTTGGGACGCAGACAGACAGTCTCAGTCAGCGGTTGCTAGCCTGGTAATGACACCACAGAGGGCCCTGCACAGCTGGCCTTTTCTTACAAGCAGCCAATAGAACATCCACAGCAAAACTACAACATTACCCCTTTAGCCAAGAGGAATCCCTACTGAAAATCCCTGTCTCCTGAGGGATGCTTTACTTTCTGGAGAAACTGTAGACTTCAGGCACTGCAGACAGACCAGTCTAAATGGTCAGTAATGTAGGGCTTTTTTTATCAACAAATGTACATAGACCTAATAGTATTTACATTTAAAAGACATTGGTAGCGTCATGTTAAATCCATTAAAAAAAGATCAACGCTAACTTTGGTGGAGAAAAATAAAATAAGAGTGATGAGAGGAGAGAAAAGTGATTAGAGTAGAAAGATGAGGGAGGAGAGGAAAGGAGAGGAGTCACCTTGAGAAAGACGTTGTTCAGCTGGACTCCGATGCAGTTCCTGGGGCCGTTGCCTAGGCTGCAGAGGAGGTGCTCCTGTCCTGCGTTTCTAAGACAGACAACAAAGCACAGCATAACCAATCATTACATAACAGTGTTCTCTTCCCACTCTGTTTCATTTCTCTGTCCTCATATGACTAGAGCCGAGACCTCGGGGTGCTGTGGTTTGTAGCTGTCATGTCCTGCCACGGTGCAGAGATGTGAGGTGACGACCCTGGTGATTAGGTCAGCAGCATCAGGGAGTCAACAGAACAGACAATGCTATCACTACCTTTAGGAAGTAGAGCTTGCCTACCATGGAGTTCTATGTAAAGCAGTGCTATATATTCATTTCATACACAACAATGATTTGTGCCTATTCACAAATCCATACAATTGACATCATGTTATGTTGTCATAGTACAGTATATGTCCATATACAGGTGCAGGATATTAATTTGAGCCAGTTTGCTCCAGCAAGAAAATAATCCTGCAGCAACAGGACATTTTAATTGTTATGTGGATTATAATTAATTTACATTTTTGTAGTGGTTGATACATTTTTTGCAAGGGAAATTAAGTCTGAAATTTCTACATGGAAATTACAAACTTCAGAAGCCTTTTAAAACCTCAAATACACTATACGTTTAAAATGTCCTGCATTGCAGGAAAGTTCTCCTCCAACAGGGTGATCAATTTAAGATCCTACATCTGTAGCTGTTGGACTGACAGCAGGAACTTACTTACTCGTCTCTGCACCACACACATTAACTAACATGTTTTTGATATAATTCTCTTTCTCCACTCGCATTACAGGAAGGAATTAAGTGGAGTGAGAGAGAAGAAACATATTGGCTTTGCTCTGAGACAGGATTATGGACTAATGCACTAAGTGGACAGAGATGAAGTGCAAGTTCTGAGTGTCTGGCTTCCAGAATCATGCAGAGCTGTGTTTCCGACCAGATCATCGGATCCTGTGGTCAGTTTCAACAATGTTATTCTAATGTGTGAAATGGTTTTCCATCCCCCTTGTTGTGCTTCCTGGGAGTAATGCAACTGTGATAATGTAAACCATTTTGAACAAACATACTTGCAACAGAGTGTAGGGAAATATATACAGTATGTTCATGTAAGTATTTTCTACACTCAAGCTGACATAAAGGCACCCAATAAATAAGTGTTGCCTCCCCTTCTCTATCACTGTGTACCAGGGATGCAGTCAGTCACTATGACGCAGGGAGGGGGTCCAACACTCTGCTATGAGTCACACCTGCAGATGACTGACATATCAATCACCTCAGGGGTCAAGCATATCACAGTCTCCAGAAAGCAATATAGAAGAGGTTAAAAACCCACACAAACAATAACTGAATGTATAAAACCGTCATTGTTCAGTCAGAATGACTACTGTTTAGAGTGTCTGAGTCTTTAGAATGTATGCTTGTTCAAAATGTCTGCATGTTTAGTTACAGTAGAATGTCTGATTTTGTACATGCGTTTAGATCAGTATGTTTATCGTCGTTATTAAGGTCAGCTTCCGGAGGAGGACGTGCACACTGCATGTGGCGTAGACAGGCACATAACGCGATTCCTGCACCTGGTGATCAAGCCTCGTTACATAATGGTGACCAATGTTCAAAGCCACAGTAATATCAGACATGCACATTTCCTAAATTAAACAATGTCATGATTAATACATATCTGTAGCAGTGACCCGCTCTGTGACTCACTGTGTGCTCAGAGAGGAAGGGCAGCTTTTGAGTCCTCTGAGCTCAATGTTCAAATTGGTTTATACATATGGTATATGGTGTCCCCATCTGAATAACATGCTGATTACGATGACATGATGAATAGAAAATAGATAAACGCACAATATTCTTTGTTAAACTATATATTGTCATATCTAATCAAATCTTGTTGGTCGTGTACACACACAATATATATATATACATACACATATTTTTTATTTTTTACCTTTATTTTACTAGGCAAGTCAGTTAAGAACAAATTCTTATTTTCAATGATGGCCTAGGAACAGTGGGTTAACAGCCTGTTCAGGGGCAGAACGACAGATTTGTACCTTGTCAGCTCGGGGATTCGAACTTGCAGCCTTTCGGTTACTAGTCCAACGCTCTAACCACTAGGCTACCCTGCCGCCCCGGCACATATATACATACATACAGTGGGGCAAAAAAGTATTTAGTCAGCCACCAATTGTGCAAGTTCTCCCACTCATTTTCTGTCAACTATGACAGACAAAATGAGAGAAAAAAAATCCAGAAAATCACATTGTAGGATTTTTTATGAATTTATTTGCAAATTATGGTGGAAAATAAGTATTTGGTCATTAACAAAAGTTTATCTCAATACTTTGTTATATACCCTTTGTTGGCAATGACAGAGGTCAAATGTTTTCTGTAAGTCTTCACAAGGTTTTCACACACTGTTGCTGGTATTTTGGCCCATTCCTCCATGCAGACCTCCTCTAGAGCAGTGATGTTTTGGGGCTGTTGCTGGGCAGCACGGACTTTCAACTCCCTCCAAAGATTTTCTATGGGGTTGAGATCTGGAGACTGGCTAGGCCACTCCAGGACCTTGAAATGCTTCTTACGAAGCCACTCCTTCGTTGCCCGGGCGGTGTGTTTGGGATCATTGTCATGCCGAAAGACCCAGCCATGTTTAATCTTCAATGCCCTTGCTGATGGAAGGAGGTTTTCACTCAAAATCTCACGATACATGGCCCCATTCATTCTTTCCTTTACACGGATCAGTCGTCCTGGTCCCTTTGCAGAAAAACAGCCCCAAAGCATGATGTTTCCACCCCCATGCTTCACAGTAGGTATAGTGTTCTTTGGATGCAACTCAGCATTCTTTGTCCTCCAAACACGACGAGTTGAGTTTTTACCAAAAAGTTATATTTTGGTTTCATCTGACCATATGACATTCTCCCAATCTTCTTCTGGATCATCCAAATGCTCTCTAGCAAACTTCAGACGGGCCTGAACATGTACTGGCTTAAGCAGGGGGACACGTCTGGCACTGCAGGATTTGAGTCCCTGGCGGCGTAGTGTGTTACTGATGGTAGGCTTTGTTACTTTGGTCCCAGCTCTCTGGAGGTCATTCACTAGGTCCGCCCATGTGGTTCTGGGATTTCTGCTCACTGTTCTTGTGATCATTTTGACCCCACGGGGTGAGATCTTGCGTGGAGCCCCAGATCGAGGGAGATTATGAAGGTAGCGGAGTGAACATGCCGTGGCTCAGGTCCTTGATGATCTTCTTGGACTTCCTGTGACAGCGGGTGCTGTCGATGTCCTGCAGGGTGTTAGGCTAACCGCACCTCCTTCTGGAGAGCCCTGCGGTTGCAGGCATTGCAATTGCCTTCCCAGTTGGTGATACAGCCGGACAGGATGTTCTCTGTGGTGCATCTGTAGAAGTTTGTGACTTCGGGACTAAGCTGAATTTCTTCAGCCTTCTGAGGTTGAAGAGGCACTGTTGCGCCACTTCACTGTTGTGTTGTCAGCAAACTTGATGATTGAGTTGGAGACGTACATGACCAAGCAGTCATTGGTGAACAGGGAGTACAGCAGGGGGCTGATTAAACATCCTTGTGGGGCCCCCGTGTTGAGGATTAGCGTGGCGGGGGTGTTATTGCCTACCTTCACCACCTGGGGTTGGCCAGTCAGGAAGTCCAGGACCCAGTTGCATAGGGCGGGGTTCAGATCCAGGGCCCGAGCTTCGTGATGAGCTTGGAGGGCAGTATTGTGTTGAACGTCATATCAAATGTTGTAAATATCATATTAAGAATACACAATGAATCACACCGCCCATGTATCTTATTTTTGGGAAGTTTGATGCTTCTGATGTAACTCAACAGATTAAAGCAACATTGTAAAGTGCAATAATTTTCAAATACAAAATACATAATTTCTACTTCCATGTGAAACGGTGGATGAGAGTACGTAAGATTTCTCTCAAGCATGAAGGACATTGCACTGACATTCAACATGAATGGGCTCATACTGAATGTCAAGGGTTTAGTGTTCTAGGGCTCCACACTTCTCTCTTCCTGCACAGCACACATTATCAATGACTAGCCAGGTGTGAATGAGCTCCAGCAGGACATCTCGCTGTCATCCTTTTTCAGGCCAATGCATTGTCACACTTGGGCAAGCATCCCCACTCAGACTTGTCCAGTCTCTACATCCCTCTGTATAGTATCACAGCCGACGTTTCCACAGCTGCAAGTTATTTATTTATCCATTATTTTACCAGGTAAGTTGACTGAGAACACATTCTCATTTACAGCAACGGCCTGGGGAATAGTTACAGGGGAGAGGAGGGGGGTGAATGAGCCAATCGTAAACTGGGGATTATTAGGTGACCGTGATGGTTTGAGGGCCAGATTGGGAATTTAGCCAGGACACCGGGGTTAACACCCCTACTCTTACGATATGTGCCATGGGATCTTTAATGACCTCAGAGAGTCAGGACACCCGTTTAACGTCCCATCTGAAAGACGGCACCCTACACAGGGCAGTGTGCCCAATCACTGCCCTGGGGCATTGGGATATTTTTTAGACCAGAGGAAAGAGTGCCTCCTACTGACCCTCCAACACCACTTCCAGCTGGCCAGAGTTATCTCTCTTTCCACAGGATTTAGTGGAAATGACCATAAATTATAATTGATGACTCGAGTGAGATTTGAGCACACTGCCTGCCTGCGGAGATCAGGGTTGTGGTCCATGCATAACATCTCATAACAGGACTGCACAGTCATTAGTGCTGCTTAGACAGCTGATCCAGCCTTAGAGCTGACTGAAACCCGGCACACTGCTTTCTCCATCTGATGTCCACTGAGGAGACAGAGACAGTCAGAAGAGACAGGGACATTCAGAAGAGACAGGGACTAAGAGAGCAGAGAAGAAAAAGGGGAGAGATGAGAAAACAGAATATAGAAAGAACCCAATGATGGGAAGAGAGCAATGGATACCATTAAAAAGAGGTAGGGCATTACTCTTCCTTCTGCATTAATTGAGCACGACGAGGCCCAGAAGAGGAGTGCGACAACAACCAGGACAAGAGGGAGGGAACCCCAGCCTGGAGTAAAGGTGTAAAGGCAGGGCCGGCTCGAGGCATAAGCAACCTCTGCGGTTGCTTAGGGCCCCGGGAATCAGTCAAAAATCTAAATAAGTTTTATTGGTCACATATACATGGCTAGCAGACATTAATGTGAGTGTAGCGAAATGCTTGTGCTTCTAGTTCCGACAGTGCAGTAATATCTAACAAGTAGTCTAACAAGTACACACACATGTAACCTTATACACAAATTTAAAGGGACGAATAAGAATATGTACATAGAAATATATGGATGAGCCATGGCCGTGCAGCATAGGCAAGATGCAGTAGATGGTATAGAATACAGTATATACATATGAGATGAGTAATGGATATGGATATGTAAACATTATTAAAGTGGTGTTATTTAAAGTGACTAGTGATAAATTTAATAAATGGATTTAATAAAGGTATTAAAGTGGCAAGAGATTTGAGTCTGTATGTTGGCAGCAGCCACTCGATGTTAGTGATGGCCTGATGGCTCTGATGCTGTTTTTCAGTCTCTCTGTCCCAGTTTTATGCACCTGTACTGAGCTCGCCTTCTGGATGATAGTGGGGTGAACAGGCAGTGGCTGGGTGGTTGTTGTCCTTGATGATCTTTTAGGCCTTCCTGTGACATCTGGTGCTGTAGGTGTCCTGGAGGGCTGGTAGTTTGCCTCTGGTGATGCGTTGTGCAGACCACACTACCCTCTGGAGAGCCTTGCGGTTGTGGGCGGAGCAGTTGCCGTTCCAGGCGGGGATACAGTCCGACAGGATGCTCTAGATCTGTAAAAGTTTGTGACTGTTTTAGGTGACAAGCCAAATTTCTTCAGCCTCCTGAGGTTGAAGAGGTGCTGTTCGGCCTTCTTCACCACGCTGTCTATGTGGGTGGACCATTTCAGTTTGTCTGTGATGTGTACACCGAGGAACATAAAACTTTCCACCTTCTCCACTACTGTCCCGTCGTGGATGGGGGATGCTCCCTCTGCTGTTTTCTGAAGTCCACGATCATCTCCTTTGTTTTGTGACATTGAGTGTGAGGTTATTTTCTTGACACCACAACCCGACGGCCCTCACCTCCTCCCTGTAGGTCGTCTCATCGTTGTTGGTAATCAAGGCTATCACTGTAGTGTCGTCTGCAAACTTGATGATTGAGTTGGAGGCGTGCATGGCCATGCAGTCGTGGGTGAACAGAGAGTACAGGAGAGGCCTGAGAACGCACCCTTGTGGGGCCCCAGTGTTGAGGATCAGTGGGGTGGAGATGTTGTTTCCTACAACTGGGGGCGGCCCGTCAGAAAGTCCAGGACCCAGTTGCACAGGGCGTGGTCGAGACCCAGGGTCTCAGGATGTATGGTTTCCAGTTTACATAGAGTCCAGTGAAGTTCTTTCAGGGTCGTCGAGGTATTTGCTTGGGGGATATACACGGCTGTGACTATAATCGAAGAGAATTCTCTTGGTAGATAATGCGGTCGGCATTTGATTGTAAGGAATTCTAGGTCAGGTGAACAAAAGGACTTAAGTTCCTGTATGTTATGATCACATGAGTCGTTAATCATAGGCATACACCCCCGCCCTTCTTCTTACCAGAGAGTTGTTTGTTTGTAGGCGCGATGCGTGAAGAAACCAGGTGGCTGTACCGACTGACAACACATCCCGAGCCATATTTCCGTGAAACAGAAAATGTTCAAATCTCTGATGTCTCTCTGGAAGGCAACTCGTGCCCTAATTTCATCACCTTGTTGTCTAGAGTCTGGACATCGCCGAGTAATATGCTGGGAAGTGGTGTATGGTGTGCTCGCCTTCTATGTCTGACCATTAGGCCGCTCCGTCTGCCTCTCCTGCGGCGAACGCGTTGTTTTGGGTCGGCCTCTGGGATAAGATCCCATGTCCAGGGTGGAGGTCTGAACAAAGGATCCGCTTCAGGAAAGTCGTATTCCTGGTCGTAATGTTGGGAAGTTGACGTCGCTTTTATATCCAGTAGTTCTTCCCGACTGTATGTAATAACACTTGAGATTTTCTGGACTAACAATGTAGGAAATAATACATAAAAAATATACGAATTACTGCATAGTTTCCTAAGGACCTGAAGTAAGGCGACCATCTCTGTCGGCAACATCACATACATTTCGGGGTGTCAACTTATTGTTGAGAGTTACAATAGTTGAATACACAAGGTGCGAGCGCATCAGCAGTTCTCTCTTGTTTTGTCAGTCACTGACAGTCACTCAATTAACAATGTCAGCTAACAATTTTTGGATTGGTAACTTAGTCTAGCCAGTTATCATGGACGAATACTGACAGGACACGCCTCTACCCAGACGCCCTGGCCTTGGTAACTTAGTCTAGCCAGTTATCATGGACGAATACAGACAGGGCACGCCCCTACCCAGACGCCCTGGCCTTGGTAACTTAGTCTAGCCAGTTATCATGGACGAATACAGACAGGGCACGCCTCTACCCAGACGCCCTGGCCTTGGTAACTTAGTCTAGCCAGTTATCATGGACGAATACAGACAGGGCACGCCCCTACCCAGACGCCCTGGCCTTGGTAACTTAGTCTAGCCAGTTATCATGGACGAATACAGACAGGGCACGCCCCTACCCAGACGCCCTGGCCTTGGTAACTTAGTCTAGCCAGTTATCATGGACGAATACAGACAGGGCACGCCCCTACCCAGACGCCCTGGCCTTGGTAACTTAGTCTAGCCAGTTATCATGGACGAATACAGACAGGGCACGCCTCTACCCAGACGCCCTGGCCTTGGTAACTTAGTCTAGCCAGTTATCATGGACGAATACAGACAGGGCACGCCTCTACCCAGACGCCCTGGCCTTGGTAACTTAGTCTAGCCAGTTATCATGGACGAATACAGACAGGGCACGCCTCTACCCAGACGCCCTGGCCTTGGTAACTTAGTCTAGCCAGTTATCATGGACGAATACAGACAGGGCACGCCTCTACCCAGACGCCCTGACCTTGGTAACTTAGTCTAGCCAGTTATCATGGACGAACACTGACAGGGCACGCCCCTACCCAGACGCCCTGACCTTGGTAACTTAGTCTATCCAGTTATCATGGACGAATACAGACAGGGCACACCTCTATCCAGGCGCCCTGACCTCCAGGGAGCCCCCATTGATTTTGTTAGTCACTCTCACTCATATATTAACATGGCATAAGTCATTGCAAAATGTGTAGAATTGCAGGAAATTTGCTTTGAAACTGCAAATATTTCTCTACACCACATGGCAAAATAGGAAGAATTGCATGATATGTTCTATCAAATGTTCTCATCACCTATGGCAAAATGTGTAGAAGTGCAGAAAACTAACTTTAAAATGTACATTTTTCTCTCCGCTGTCAATAGCACTTAAACATTTTGCCAGCTTAGTGATGGTGGGGGGGGGGCAATCTTGCTTAGGGCCCACAAAAGCCTACAGACGGCCCTGTGTAAAGGGTTATTGTACTCTGTATGCTGATGAAAAACACTACAGTGTCAGAGATTTTATGCAGATGAAGAGGGTGAAGAGGGTTTATGCAGATGAAGAAGGATGTTGGTCCTCGAAGAGCGAGCGGATTGATTTGAAGAGGCAGTTGATAAGGAGAGTTGGAGAGGGTCTGACGGCCTCCCAAATTATGCACTAGAGCACTACTTTTGACCAAGCACGATATACGGAATAGTGTGTCTTTTGGGACAGTCTCTGAAATATTCATCACGCAGAGCGAAACAGAAGCTTGGCTTGTGGCCAGCGTATTGACTGACTTGATCCTGTGTCTCTCCCCCAAATCTTAAGGGTGTTACTTTCTAGGAAGGAAACCCAACTCAGAGGTCATTAGTCTGTGTGATGATGAGTCCCGGTGTCTCTGTGTCCTTCACCTCACCGCAGAAAGAGCAGCTGTAGAGAAGAGAGGAGCCTCATCCATCCCCCTTCTGTAGCTAAGGCAGGGGGGCAGAGGGATGCTCTGCTCTGACTCACTTCTGAATCATCCTCCTCCCCAGGGCTTCATACAAGAGAGAAGCATCCCTCTCTCTCAACTCACAAACACACACAGAGACACACAGTTTTCCCACAAACACACCAGTGCACACACACACAGACACATACCAATGGACATTGCATGGATGCAAATGGATGTATCGATAAAGAGACATGCAAGAAATATGAAGACTTCATTCATAAGGCTAATACAACATAAGAATGGAGGCCCAGCCATATGAATAGGGGAATCCCCATTAGTACAGACACAGTCAGGTTACCAGTTGCCATGGCAACAGTTATCTACTGCGTGTGGAGAGAGAGAGACACCCACATTTGATATGGTACAAATCTGACATGATAAAGGAAAACAATTCACCGTTTTAAGATAATTTACAATAACCTATTGCCACTACAATACATTAATTTTGATGGAAGGCAGATATCCCCTTCGGAGAGTGACGATTAAATATATTTAATTATATGAATAAATGACAGAAGCTTTATGTAGCCATTATCACATCCCATATCCATTAACCTCTGTTTCATCATAATTCGAGTGCACCTTGAGAAATGACATAATCACTATTATTGAGGGACTTAAGGGTGGAGCCTGGACCTAATGTGCTGCAATAACGATCAACAGGAGCATTAAAGCATTTAACCTACAAATCTCGCACAGTATGCATTTCAGTGGATTTTCCTTATTATGTGGAGTGAGCTGGTGTCACAGGAGGGCTCGTAAATCTAATTCAGAGAATAATAAAGCAGCGGGCTAAACCAGCAGGACCTGCCATCAGCCTCTCTCTTTACCTGGTTCTGATCAGGACCTCCTGCCTATTGAGAACTACCAATGCTAGTAAGAGCCATACAAATAATTCATATCAGGGAGGAGGAGTGTTTTCTTCCTTTAAATGCATGGTAACAAGACTATTCATTTCCATTAATTATCTTGTGATGTGGGAGATTTTATAGACTATAGCTTAAATAACCTTTGGAATGGTGACAAGTTTATTCTTGTTTGTTTTTACTCCCTTACAATGTTGTCACAGTCAATGCGTATGTACTGAGCTATCAGTGAAACAGAAGCTGTCCTTGAGTTACTTAGTGAAATGAAAACCCAGACATACGTCTGAGACTAACCTAAACCACTTGATGTCTTGATGTGGCGTCCTTCAACAATGGCTGTAATGGATGTATCCAAATGTCTTCAGACTGCTATCTATTTTTTGGTCAGAGTTTCAGTTACACTGGGGCTGTCTGCTAAGACAAACTAAGCTTACTGCTCTGCCCAACACACATACACACACACATGCACACAGCTGCACACAACATCTGTAGCACAGCTGCACTGAAACCACAGCAACAGCAGCCAAAAGGACCATCCTGTCTCGTCCGACGAGGAAATTATTATGATTATTTATTAAATGACAGAGTAGCAGACACAGCAGGTACCCTCCGTTACCCCAGATCAACATCCTGTCTAGATGGAGAGATGGAATCTATGGGGCTCTAATAATGCTGGATGTCTGGCAAAACAAGAATAGTCAAGTAAAAGTCAAATGGTTTATTAGGTTGTTTATTAGCTTGCTTCTATTCTTGGAGGTGCTAGAGAGAGCAGTACTAAGCAGTTGAGCATTGTTGATAACCCCCTCTCTCCCACACTGTCCTCCCTACAAACTGTCACATCCCAGTCTGCCAGTCCTGATAATGGTGCCATGCTACAGTGAAAAATGGGAACTAGATTGTCATTTTCCATTAATAAAAATGATGTGACTTGCTTCAGCTCTTTGAAAGTATTTATGTGGCAGTGGATAGGATAGCCTGAACATGTGAAAGTTGGTTTGGTGTCTCTATCTCGAATGGTACAAGAGTTATTGTTGATGGGTTCAAAGTTGGTTTGGTGTCTCCAGCTTTTTTAAATGTTCTTTTAGCCCCTTTTTTCTCCCCAATTTCATGGTATCCAATTGTTTAGTAGCTACGATCTTGTCTCATCGCTACAACTCCCGTACGGGCTCGGGAGAGACGAAGGTTGAAAGTCATGCATCCTCCGATACACAACCCAACCAAGCCACACTGCTTCTTAACACAGCACGCATCCAACCCGGAAGCCAGCCGCACCAATGTGTCGGAGAAACACCGTGCACCTGGCAACCTTGGTTAGCGCGCACTGCACCCGGCCCGCCACAGGAGTCGCTGGTGCGCTATGAGACAAGGACATCCCTACTGGCCAAGCCCTCCCTAACCCGGACGACGCTAGGCCAATTGTGCGTTGCCCCATGGACCTCCCGGTCGCGGACGGTTACGACAGAGCCTGGGCGCGAACCCAGAGTCTCTGATGGCACAGCTGGCACTGCGCCACCCGGGAGGCCCTGGTGTCTCCAGCTTAAACAGTTCATTAGTTACTGTTAGTGAGTTATTTTAGGCTAGTTGTAGCAAATTGATATAGTTATATTTGATAAAGGTTTAAAAAAAATTGAAATTAAGACAGCCTGAATATGTGAAAGTTGATTTGATGTCTCTAGCTTGAATGGTTCAAGAGTTACTGTTGGCGAGTTTTTTATATGTTCAGACCAAAACATGTGATCAGAAGTGATCGCGTGAAATATGAAGGAAGACGATGTGTATCTGCTTTCTTGGTGTTCACAATTCTTCATCATCATAAAATATGTTGTTTTAAATTCAATCACCCTCTTCAATATTTTTTGCCTGCGTTGCCCATGTGCTCCTCTGCATGTGTGAGTATCCATAGCAACGGCTCTGTTTGGGCTGCTCAATGACGACATGAGAGAGCTGTTAGCTGGCAATATCTAGCTACTTTCACCACTATAAACTCAGAAGAAGAAAAAAGCTGTAACTTTTGATTGGTGCCAGATAATCCTGTTCTGATTCCAGATTTGAATAGCAGAGAAGTATACCAATGTGTCTGGAAAAGCGTTTTGGAAAACGTAAGGGAACATTTTGTTGATGTGGTTACTTAATCAACAGGTGTAACATTCGATCGATGCTAGATAATTCTGTTCTGATTTCAGATTTGAATTGCAGGGCAGTAGACCTTTTTGGGAAGTAGTCAAAGTATCTGATTTGTATCAGAAGTTGCATTGTTGCATTCACAGTGAATGGAAGGTTGGAAATGATGATGTCACAATGGAAGCTTCAGAATGTTGAAGAAATCCCATGAAAGTGGATCCCATGAAATCCCATGAAAGTGCATCCCATGAAATCCCATGAAAGTTTAATAAGTTTAACTTCTTGATGACAGGGAGGCAGTATTGAGTACCTTGGATGAATACGGTGCCCAGAGTAAATGGCATGCTACTCTGTCCCAGATGCTAAGCAGTTACATATTGTCAAAGTTACATTTCGTTAAATAATTGGTCTGATTACTTTGATAAACTACTGTATCAACATTATTACTTTGAATTATGGGTTAGATTTTAAAAAAAGTATAAACTACAGCTTTTGCATGTGAAAACTGAAAGAAGACATAGGACAAGAAAATGGGAATAAAAGGTAGGATCATGTGGACGGCACTTTTAGGAAAGCAAAGCAACTCTGAATCATTCATGCTGTGGGTTTCAGATAAATAGATGTATGATTTACTTTTGTAAAACGTTCAGTGTAAATTAAGTTTCATTTTAATTTAATGATGATGTAATGATTGGAAAGTTTTAGGCTATTATTTGGGAAGAGAAATATAATGGTGCATCTAGTGCTGACAGCGCTTTAAAATTTTTGTGGTAGTTGAAGAACTACTGATAGCTAGCTTTAGTTCTATCTAATAAATAAACTATTTAGGCTAACATCATATGCACATTGCCATGTAATGCACATTTCCCTTGAAGAATGGCTGTAAGGGACCATATATGGCATGTGGTCACATGGTGTCTCCCGCAGAAAACCTTGCGTAAAATACTGAGGTAGCCATTTTTCCAATCGCTTCTTATGAGAAACCAACTGCCTCGACGGATATATTATCGAATATATTTGTTAAAAACACCTTGAGGATGGATCCTAAACAACGTTTACCGTGTTTCTGTCGATATTATGTTTGCCGTTATAGTTGTAGCATTTTTCGGTCGATTTCTCAGCCAAGCATGGTGAAGAAACGGGAGCTTTTTCGCCTACAAAAATAATATTTTTGGAAAAAAGGAACATTTGCTATCTAACTGGGAGTCTCCTGAGTGAAAGCATCCGAAGTTCTTCAAAGGTAAATGATTTAATTTGGTTGCTTTTCTTATTTTTGTGAAAATGTAGCCTGCTGCCAGCAGAGCCTAGCATAGCATTATGCCATGATAAACTTACACAAATGCTTGTCTAGCGTTGACTGTAACGCATATTTTGAAAATCTGAGATGACAGTGTTGTTAACAAAAGGCTATGCTTGTGTTTGAATATATTTATTTAATTTCATATGCGATTTTCATGAATAGGAAAAGTTTCTAGGGGTATTTATGTCCGTTGCGTTATGCTAATGCGTTTGAGGCTATGATTACGCTCCCGGATACGGGTTTGCTCGTCGCAAGAAGTTAACGGGATAATTGTCATCAACAACCGCTGAATTGCATAGCGATACATTCAATGAATATCACCAAAAATATTAATATTCATGAAATCACAAGTGCAATATAGGAAAACACAGCTTAGCCTTTTGTTAATCCATATAAAAATATATAATCATAATAATAATAATAATAATAATAATATGCATATATTCGCAACTGAGACTGAGGAGCTGGCCGTTTACAATGGGCACCTTTTCATCCAAGCTACTCAATACGGCCCCTGCAGCCATAAGAAGTTAAGGAGCAGTTGTCTCTCTGTGGGTCTAACCCCACGGTGAATCCTTTATTTAAAGGGGGAGATCAAGTTGATCCTAACTGTTATAGGCTTATTTCTATTTTGCCCTGTTTATCAAAAGTGTTGGAAAAACTTGTCAATAATCAACTGACTGGCTTTCTTCTATAGTATTCTCTCTGGCATGCAATCTGGTTAACGCTCAGGTCATGGATGTGTCACTGCAACCTTAAAGGTCCTCAATGATGTCACCATTTCCTTTGATCATACACAATGTTATGCTGCTATTTTTATTGATTTGGCAAAAGCTTTTGATACAGTAGACCATTCCATACTTGTGGGACAGCTAAGGAGTATTGCTGTCTCTGAGGGGTCATTGGCCTGGTTTGCTAACTACCTCTCTCAAAGAGTGTATAAAGACAAGGGAGTACCCCAAGGCTCTATCCTAGGCCCCACGCTCTTCTCAATTGACATCAACAACATAGCTCAGGTGGTAGGAAGCTCTCTCATCCATTTATATGCAGATGATACAGTCTTGTACTCAGCTGGCCCCTCCCCAGATTTTTGTGTTAAAACACTCTACAACAAAGCTTTCTTAGTGTCCAACAAGCTTTCTCTGCCCTTAACCTTGTTCTGAACACCTCCTAAACAAAGGTCATGTGGTTTGATAAGAATTATGCCCCTCTCCCCACAGGTGTGATTACTACCTCTGAGGGATTAGAGCTTGAGGTAGTCACCTCATACAAGTATTTGGGAGTATGGCTACACGGTACACTGTCCTTCTCTCGGCACATATCAAAGCTGCAGGCAAAAGTTAAATCTACACTTGGCTTCCTCTATCGTAATCGCTCCTCTTTCACCCCAGCTGCCAAACTAACCCTGATTCAGATGACCATCCTACCCAGGGTAGATTACAGAAACATCATTTATAGATCAGCAGGTAAGGATGCTCTCGAGCGGCTAGATGTTCTTTACCATTCGGCCATCCGATTTGCCACCAATCCTCCTTATAGGACACATCACTGCACTCTATACTCCTCTGTAAACTGGTCATTTCTGTATACCCATCGCAAGACACACTGGTTGATGCTTATTTATAAAACCCTCTTAGGCCTCACTCCCCCCTATCTGAGATATCTACTGCAGCCCTCATCCTCCATATTCAACACCCATTCTGCCAGTCACATTCTGATAAAGGTCCCCAAAGCACACACATCCCTGGGTTTCTCCTCTTTTCAGTTTGCTGCAGCTAGCGACTCGAACGAGCTGCAACAAACACTCAAACTGGACAGTTTTATCTCAATCTCTTCATTCAAAGACTATATCATGGACACTCTTACTGACAGTTGTGGCTGCTTTGCGTGATATATTGTTGACTCTACCTTCTTGCCCCTTGTGCTGTTGTCTGTGCCCAATAAGTTTTGTATCTTGTTTTGTGCTGCTAACATGTGCTGCTGCCATGTTGTGTTGCTACCATGCTGTGTTGTTATGTGTTGCTGCCATGGTCTCTCTTCATGTAGTGTTGTGTTGTCGTGATGTGTGTTTTGTCCTATATTTCTTTATTTGAAATGTATTTTTAATCCTAGTCCCTATCCCCGTAGGAGGCCTTTTGGTAGGCCGTCATTGTAAATAAGAATTTGTTCTTAACTGACTTGCCTAGTTAAACAAAGATTAAATAACAAAAAAATACAATAAAAAAGATCACTGAAAAGTACATTTCTGAATAAAATGTGGTGTGATTGTTTTAAAATATGCATGGTTTTGAAACAAGTTGTAGTTGTAGTAGTGTCTGCAGTACTAATGTTGGTGACTGGTTATAGCTGAAAAAGTAAATGGGCGGTAATTTAGAATGCATCAGATACTGTATTTACGATAGCACAGCTTCTCCCTGTGTCCCTCAGTCTTCCCGCTCTTTCACTCAAACCCAGCCCTTTTCCTTTGTGTAACAAGCTGTCATTTCTGTTCCGCCCACTAGGGAAGTTTTCCTGTATGACGTCATTTGTAATCAAGTTATGATTTAATTATGTGTAATTACAAAAAGGTTCGTAGTTTTTAAAGTATAAAATAGATCAAAAAAGTTACATACAATCAACTCCAATCCAGTCTCCACGTTTTAAAGTTTCAACGGTGTAAAAGGAGTAGCATGCTAAAAAATAATAATAATTAGTCAGAATGTCGAAGACTTAAATTGGGGACTCTTGCTTCACAAGCCCCTTTAACTATAAGTCAGAAATAAGTGATACAATATTTAAAGTGTAGCTACTTTCGCAAGCCAATTTAATGAATGGTTGAATCACTTTCTACAGTATTTCTGCTTTACTATCAGACTGCATGAGAAGCAGACAGCTCTCCTGACTTGAGCAACGCCACAACAATAAAAACAACACCATTAACCCCTTTATTTAATTTTCCTATACAGCACATAGGCACTTTCATATTAAACTCAACCGAAATGAAAACTAGCTCTGCTACCCCCATCCCCTGCCATCCTCAGGCCTCTCTCCTCTCACTGAGCACTGCTACCCCCCATCCCCTGAGATCCTCAGGCCTTTCTCCTCTCACTGAGCACTGCTACCCCCCATCCCCTGCCATCCTCAGGCCTCTCTCCTCTCACTGAGCACTGCTACCCCCATCCCCTGCCATCCTCAGGCCTCTCTCCTCTTACTGAGCACTGCTACCCCCATCCCCTGCCATCCTCAGGCCATCCTCAGGCCTCTCTCCTCTTACTGAGCACTGCTACCCCCATCCCCTGCCATCCTCAGGCCTCTCTCCTCTCACTGAGCACTGCTACCCCCATCCCCTGCCATCCTCAGGCCTCTCTCCTCTCTCTGAGCACTGCTACCCCCACCCCCTGCCATCCTCAGGCCATCCTCAGGCCTCTCTCTTCTCACTGAGGACTGCTATCCCCCATACCCTGCCATCCTCAGGCCATCCTCAGGCCTCTCTCCTCTCACTGAGCACTGCTACCCCCATCCCCTGCCATCCTCAGGCCTCTCTCCTCTCACTGAGCTCTGCTACCCCCATCCCCTGCCATCCTCAGGCCTCTCTCCTCTCACTGAGCACTGCTACCCCCATCCCCTGCATTCCTCAGGCCTCTCTCCTCTCACTGAGCTCTGCTACCCCCCACCCCCCAGTAGTCTGAAGCCCTACCCTCATCAGAGGACGTCACAGCTGGTGAGATAGGAACCGGAAGTGAACCACCACTCACTGTGACCTCATACACGGCGAACAAGCCAGGTCCCATCATGGATCATGCCATGCAGCATCTGTGTGCATCCAAATGACAATTAGGCCAGTAGGATTCACCGTCTCCACCTTTCTAACCGTCTTACTATTTCTCTCTCTCTCTCTCTCTCTCTCTCTCTCTCTCTCTCTCTCTCTCTCTCAGTGAACCCCCCCCCATCATCAGAGCACCTACCCTGAACATTGTTTATTGATTCATCAGTCATGGTATGAATTTCACACATTGTTATAATGCGCTTATCAGACATTATCACAGTTTTACCACAGAATTTCACTGTAACACTATAACTGTATGACTCATTTTGTCTCTTGCCAGATCTTTGGGCGCTAAGCATTGACAGCCTTAGCAACAGTATCTCTGATACTCAGTTGTTCTCATGATCAGCCTCTCCCATAGAATAGAGATAAAGATAAATCCCATATATATTAATGTATCTATTTCTATGGTAAATCCTTCAGAACAGGACAAGATGAGCTCACAATATAGAAGTCCCTCCTTTAGAACCACAGGCAACACCAGATGGTAACTCCATTGAATAGATTAATCATCAGCATATCTAAAATGTTAATCTCAAGCTCATCATCCAATAATGGCAAAAATATAAAATCCTTACATTACATGGGCTATATTCTAAAGGTATTAGACAAAATAGAGTACATTTGTGGATATGTTATTGGAAATTTGAGAGTATGTGAGAGTTGTCCTGAGACCTTATTAATTGGCTGTTTTTCCAGCCTGGGCTCAGTGATGCACTCAGAGGACACACTCTCTAATGATTCAAGGGAACTCATGAACACTGGAGTAAAGAGTTCAACCTAATGTATACACACACAAACACAGGAAGCTTCAAAGCAAAAGAAAGAAAGTAAGTAAGAAAGAGGGAGGACGAGAGAATACATAACATGTTCTCAGCACAGAGGGTGTTATTTTTAAACCCGAGCCCCAGGTGTCTGTGAAGTGAGCTGGAGAATGCAAGGGGTCACCCAGGTCACGGTAAAGAAAAGAGGGAGAATAATACCAGAATAAATCCCTGCAGAGAGAGAGAAAGCTGTTAGACAAAAAAAAAGCTGAGAGAGAGAAATAGAGAGAAGGAAAGAGAGAGAAAGAGACAATACTGATAAAACTGCTCAACTCCAGCTGCAGCCTGGCTACCGGCATGGACAGAGGCACACACACAGAGACAGGACAAGGTCAGAACAAAACATTCCTTTTGATTTGGTAAACTGTTTAACACTGAGGCACAGCTGTGTGCTCAGACAGAAGATCTTAGTATAGGTGGAGGTTGGCCTGTTTGAGCAAAGAAGTGAACGATGCTACTGTAAAAGCAAAAAGAGAAGGGTTTCTGTGTAAAGTCCTCACCTTCCACACCACCTCTCTGGCAGGAAGTCCTCTGGCTGGTGGAACACTTCCGGGTCGCGGTGGATGGCGTGGCTGATGTACATAGCAGCGTAAGCCTTGGGAATGTGGAAGCCTCCCAGAGTAGTGTCCTTTGGAGTGAATAAAACAGTAGGAGACTGGAATTGAGTTGTGAGGGCAGTCATTTGATAATAACTCAACGTGGTATAAATACTATAGTACTTTAGTGTTTTTGCAGACTTGACTGAGGTATTCACTGTAGTACATTATTCATCTCATATGTATACGTATACACTGTACTCTATATCATCTACTGCATCCTTATGTAATACATGTATCACTAGCCACTTTAACTATGCCCCTCTGTTTACATACTCTTCTCATATGTATATACTGCACTCAATACCATCTACTGTATCTTGCCTATGCCGCTCTGTACCATCACTCATTCATATATCTTTATGTACATATTCTTTATCCCCTTACACTTGTGTCTATAAGGTAGTAGTTTTGGAATTGTTAGCTAGATTACTTGTTGGTTATTACTGCATTGTCGGAACTAGAAGCACAAGCATTTCGCTACACTCGCACTAACATCTGCTAACCATGTGTATGTGACAAATACAATTTGATTTGATTTATTTACTGTAGTATACTGTAGTATTTACAGTTAACTATAGTATAAATACTGTAGTAAAAGAAAACTGTAGTATACACTCAATTAGTATTTGGTAGAATTACCTTTAAATTGTTTAACTTGGGTCAAACATTTCTGGTAGCCTTCCACAAGCTTCCTACAATAAGTTGGGTGAATTCCTCCTGACAGAGCTGGTGTAACTGAGTTAGGTTTGTGTGCCTCCTTGTCCGCACATGCTTTTTCAGTTCTGCCCACAAATTTGCTATAGGATTGAGGTCAGGGCTTTGTGATGGCCACTCCAATACCTTGACTTTGTTGTCCTTAAGCCATTTTGCCACAACTTTGGAAGTATGCTTGGGGTCATTGTCCATTTGGAAGACCCATTTGCGACCAAGCTTCAACTTCCTGACTGATGTCTTGAGATGTTGCTTCAATATATCCTCATAATTTTCTTACCTCATGATGCCATCTATTTTGTGAAGTGCACCAGTCCCTCCTGCAGCAAAGCACCCCCACAGCATGATGCTGTCACCCCTGTGCTTCATGGTTGGGATGGTGTTCTTCAGCTTGCAAGTGTCCCCCTTTTTTCCTCCAAACATAACGATGGTTATTATGGCTAAACAGTTCTATTTTTGTTTCATCAGATCAGAGGAAAAAGTACGATCTTTGTCCCCATGTGCAGTTGCAAACCGTAGTCTGGCTTTTTTTATGGCGGTTTTGGAGCAGTGGCTTCTTGCTTGCTGAACGGCCTTTCAGGTTATGTCGATATGGGACTCGTTTTACTGTGGATATAGATAGTTTTGTACCTGTTTCCTCCAGCATCTTCACAAGGTCCTTTGCTGTTATTCTGGGATTGATTTGCACTTTTCGCACCAAAGTACGTTAATCTCTAGGAGACAGAACGCGTCTCCTTCCTGAGCAGTATGACGGCTGTGTAGTCCCATGGTGTTTATACTTGCGTACTATTTTTCTTGTACAGATGAACGTGGTACCTTCAGGCATTTGGAAATTGCTCCCAAGGAGGAACCAGACTTGTGGAGGTCCACAATTTGTTTTCTGAGGTCTTGGCTGATTTCTTTTGATTTTCCCATGATGTCAAGCAAAGAGGCACTGAGTTTGAAGGTAGGCCTTGAAATACATCCACAGGTACACCTCCAATTGACCCAAATGATGTCAATTAGCCTATCGTAAGCTTCTAAAGCCATGATATCATTTTCTGGAATTTTCCAAGCTGTTTAAAGGCACAGTTAACTTAGTGTATGTAAACTTCTGACCCACTGGAATTGTGATACAGTGAAATATAAGTGAAATATCTGTCTGTAAACAATTGTTGGGAAAATTACTTTGTGTCATGCACAAAGTAGATGTCCTAACTGACTTGCCAAAACTATAGTTTGTTAACAAGACATTTGTGGACTTATTGACTCCAACCTAAGTGTATGTAAACTTCCGACTTCAACTGTATATGCAAATGAAATACTGTAGTGTTAACTATAGTACAAAAAGTGTAGTGTTTCTGCTGACTGTAGTGTTTTTGCGAACATTACACAGTGTTATTTTTGCGGATAATACTGTAGTATTTACCATAGCATTTTACAGTATACTACAACAGTATAATAAGTACTACACATGATCAAGGAATACTACAGTCTGTAGTATAGTATTCTACATTATAAACTGGGTAGTTAGAGCCCTGAATGCTGATTGGCTGACAGCCGTATACCACGTATACCACATTTATTTTTACTGCTCTAATTATATTGATAACCAGTTTATAATAGCAATAAGGCACCTCAGGGGTGTGATGCATCGTGCTTAACAACAGCCCTTAGCCATGGTATATTGGCCATAAACCACACTCCCTCGTGCCTTATTGCTTAAGTATACTGCAGTTTACTAGAAACATAAATGTTGTATATAATTAGTAATCACTATTTACTTACTGAATATATTTAGACTGGCAAAAAACGTAGAGAGGGAATCCAGAGGAATAACTAATTCTTCATCTCTCTCGCTCTGTTTGTTAAAGCATTAACTCAGTTAGAGGCAGTGGGGTGTTTGTTAAGGCATTAACTCATTTAGAGGCAGTGGGGTGTTTGTTAAGGCATTAACTCATTTAGAGGCAGTGGGGTGTTTGTTAAGGCATTAACTCATTTAGAGGCAGTGGGGTGTTAAGGCATTAACTCATTTAGCGGCAGTGGGGTGTTTGTTAAGGCATTAAGTCCATCACAGAGAAGCACTGAGATGTCATTATTGAAAAGCTGCTTCCTGTTTATCAAGGGCAGACAGAGAGCCTCCTCTCAGAGCAGAGCAGAGATCATTCTCACACACACACGGTTCACACTCACGCAGGCATGAGCACACACACAAACACACAAAAACACACACACGGGCTCTGAAAAACACTGCTTAATGTGTCTCCACACTCTGCAGAGTGCTAGACAAAACACTTCTCGGAATACTGATCATTGTTTTTTTTAAAGGAACACTGATCATTGTACAGTAGCAGAGATTCTGGGGAAATAAGATTCTATGAAACTATTTAAAAACTGGGAAAAGAGATATCACATATTTAGGATGTCTGTATTCATGATCCCTGGCTTTTAAAGAGGGCTGATTGAAGCTGAGGAGCTACAGTAATGTATCACAGGTCCCCAGTAGACTACAGCCCCTCATCAGGCCTGGTCCTTATTCCCAGTGACATGCACATCCTTCTATCAGGAAGCCAGGCAGGCAGTTGGCCAGATGAGGATGTTTTATGTATAACCCCATTAGCAGGCAGCATATGGGCCTACCTGGGCTGGGCTGGGGCTGGCTGGGGCTCTGGGTTCTGAGGGAAAGAAACACAACATGGGCAGAGATGGGTCTGGATTTCAGGAGTTGCTGTCTGGACCTTCTCTGATCATAGGCTGACACAAAGGGGATGCAGCGGCTGACGTGAAACATAAAGCCTTTCATGAGCTCCAGAATAAAGTGCGTGAGTCCAAGAGTGATTGTTGCAGAGGACTTTACAGAGGCAAAGTGTGCTGATGTCCAAGAGTCCAGGGCTAAGTCAATGAACGCAGTGGCCTAGCTAGAGCAGGAAAGAAGAGGCGATGGTCTGTCAGTGTTTCCTCATTATTTCTGACTGTCCAGAGTGGAAACATCTCATCTCCAGTCAGTCCATTGTAGAGAACAGTGAGACTCACTGACCTCAGTTAATATTCCACCAGCAAGCAACAACAGGACATGCTCAAAATGCTGCTGCACACACCCCCGTTCCATTTGAGAGGATTACTCACGTCTTTCCGAAAGCTCAGGAATCTTAATCCGCAACCTTAATGATGCCATGTAAGGCCTGGCACCTCTGTTGAATAGCTAATCAATGGCTACCCAGATTATCTGTATGGACTATCTGCAGTGACTCTACCTGCACTGGCGATATGCACACTCACAGGCCTCTATCCACACACGCAAACACATACAGTGCCTACAGTGACATTTACAATCCCCAGCCCTTAACAATTACAAGCATACCCATAACATGATGCCCCAAACAGAACACTTTCATTTCAGTTTTTTTTTTTTGCAGTATTACTTTAGTACCTTGATACAAACAGGATGCATGTTTTAGAATATTTGTATTCTGTACAGGCTTCCTTCTTTTCACTCTGTCAATTAGGTTAGTATTGTGGAGTAACTATAAGCTAATCAAATTGTATTTGTCACATGCACCAAATACAACAGGTGTTGACCTTACCGTGAAATGCATACTTACAAGCCCTTATCCAACAATGCAGTTCAAGAAATCGAGTTAAGAAAAGATTTACTACATAAACTAAAGTAAAACATTAAATAAAAGTTACACAATAAAATAACAATAACAAGGCTATATACAGGGGGTACCGGTACAGAGTCAATGTGCGGTGGTACAGGTTAGTCAAGGTAATTTGTACATGTAGGTCGGAATAAAGTGACTATGCATAGATAATAAACAGTGAGTAGCAGCAGTGTAAAAACAAAGGGCAAGGGGGGAGGGTGTCAATGTAAATAGTCCGGTGGCCATTTGATTAATTGTTCAGCAGTCTTATGGCTTGGGGGTAGAAGCTGTTAAGGATCCTTTTGGACCTAGATTTGGCGCTCCGGTACCTTGGGTGACTGGAGTATTTGACCATTTTTTGGGCCTTCCTCTGACACCACCTAGTACATAGGTCCTGGATGGCAGGAAGCTTGACCCCAGTGATGTACTGGGCCATATGAACAACCCTCTGTAGCGCCTTACTGTCGGACGCCGAGCAATTTCCATACCAGGCGGTGATGCAACTGGTCAGGATGCTCTCGATGGTGCAGCTGTAGAACCTTTTGAGGATCTGGGGACCCATGACAAATCTTTTCAGTCTCCTGAGGGGGAAAATGTGTTGTCGTGCTCTCTTCACAACTGTCTTGGTGAGTTTGTTTGTAGTCCACAATCAGCTCCTTTGTCTTGCTCACATTGAGGGAGAGGTTGTTGTCCTGGCACCACACTGCCAGGTCTCTGACCTCCTCTCTATAGGCTGTCTCATCGTTGCCGGTCATCAGCAAACTTAATGATAGTGTTAGAGTCATGCTTGGCCATGCAGTCTTGGGTGAACAGGGAGTACAGGAAAGGACTAAGCTTGCACCCATGAAGTGCCACCGTGTTGAGGATCAGCGTGGCAGATGTGTTGTTGCCTACCCTTACCACCTGGGGGCGGCCCATCAGGAAGTCCAGGATCCAGTTGCAGAGGGAGGTGTTTAGTCCCAGGGTCCTTAGCTTAGTGATGAGCTTTGTGGGCACTATGGTGTTGAATGCTGAGCTCTAGTCAATTGGAAAGGGCTGTGTGGAGTGCAATTGAGATTGCGTCATCTGTGGATCTGTTGGGGCAGTATGTAAATTGGAATGGGTCTAGGGTTTCCGGGATGATGGTGTTGATGTGAGCAATGACTAGCCTTTCAAAGCACTTCATGGCTACGGTAGTCATTTAGGCAGATTACTTTCGCTTTCTTGGGCACAGGGACTAAGGTGGTCTGCTTGAAACATGTAGTTATTACAGACTCGGTCAGGGAGAGGTCTAAAATGTCAGTGAAGACACTTGGCAGTTGGTCCTTGCACTCTCTGAGTACAGGTCCTGGTGATCCGTCTGGCCCCGCGGCCTTGTGAATGTTGATCTGTTTTAAAGATCTTACTCACATCGGCTACAGAGAGCGTTTTCCCACAGTCGTCCGGAACAGCTGGTGCTCTCATACATGCTTCAGTGTTTCTTGCCTCGAAGCGAGCATAAAAGGCATTTAGCTCGTCTGGTAGGCTTGCGTCACCGGGCAGCTCGCGGCTGGGTTTCACTTTGTAGTCCGTAATAGTTTGCAAGCCTTGCCACATCCGACGAGCGTCAGAGCCGGTGTAGTAGGGTTACATTTTAGTCCTGTATTGACGCTATGCCTGTTTGATGCTCCATCTGATTTCTTATAAGCTTCTGGATTTGTGTCCTGCTCTTTGAAAGCTGCTGCTCTAGCCTATAGCTCGGTGCGGATGTTGCCTGTAATCCAAGGCTTCTGGTTGGGATCACTGTGGGGATGACGTTGTCGCTGCACTTATTGATGAATCCGGTGACTGAGGTGGTATACTCCTCAATGCCACTGGATGTATCCCGGAACATATCCCAGTCTGTGCTAGCAAAACAGTCCTGTAGTGTAGCATCCTCGTCATCTGACCACTTCTGTATTGAGTGAGTCACTGGTACGTCCTGCTTTAGTTTTTGCTTGTAAGCAGGAATCAGGAGGAGAGAATTATGGTCAGATTTGCCAAATGGAGGGCGAGGGAGAGCTTTGTATGTGTCTGTGTGTGGAGTAAAGCAGGTCTAGTTTTTCTCTCCTCTAGTTGCATATGTGACATGCTGGTAGAAATGAGGTAAAACAGTTATAAGTTTGGCTGCATTAAAGTCACCGACCACTAGGAGCGGCGTTTCTGAATGATAATTTTCTTTTTTGCTTATGGCCTTATACAGCTCGTTGAGGGTGGTCTTAGTGCCAGCATCAGTTTGTGGTGGTAAATAGATGGCTACGAAAAATATAGACTCACTTGGTAGATAGTGTGGTCTACAGCTTATCATGAGGTACTCTACCACAGGCGAGCAATACCTCAAGACTTCCTCAATATTAGACATCACGAACCAGCTGTTATTGACAATTAGACACACACTCCCACCCCTCGTCTTACCAGACATAGCTGTTCTGTCCTGCCGATGCACGGAAAACCCAGCCAACTGTATATTATCTGTGTCGTTGTTCAGCCACGACTTGGTGAAACATAAGATATTACAGTTTTTAATGTCCCGTTGGTAGGATAGTCTCGAACGGAGATCATCCAGTATATTCTCCAGTGATTGCACATTGGCCAATGGAGCGGAAAAATTACCTCCCGGGATAATTTTCTTCGCTCATCATCACTGCCGTGTACATTCCCCCCAAGCAGACACCACGACGGCTCTCATGGAACTACACTGGACTATGTGCAAACTGAAAACCGCATATCTTGAGGCCACATTTTTTTGTAGCTGGGGACTTTAATTAAGGAAATCTGAGGAAAACCAAATTCTATCAACACATCACCGGTGCTACACGTGCATCACAAACTCTTGATCTTTGCTACTCTCCCTTCCGGGATGGCTACAAGGACCGCAATTCGACGTCAAGGACACCAGATAATTAAGGATTAAAAAGGGAAAGCCAGCCAGCCACTGACGCCTCCGTTGCCGACGTAAGTCATTTAAGCGTGTTAACTCTCAGAAAGCTGTCGGCCTAGACAGCATCCCAAGCCGCGTCCTCAGAGCATGTGCAGACCAGTTAGCTGGAGTGTTTATGGAAATATTCAAGTTCATATCCCTGTCATGTTCGTGAGAGTCTCATCTTTCCATAGAGTGGTCATATTAGTTAGTAAGCCAAAACTTTCAGACACCACAGACGTTTTTGTGAGAAGACTGATTTTCGGGATGTCTCCTGGTCTGACAAACAGCGCTGTAGCTCTGTCACTTTCCACCGCAGATGCTGAATGTAGACACAGTCGGTTGCAGTGGGGTTGAGACAGAGTCCGAGCAAAAAAATATTATGATGTAAATTTGATTGACACACGTTTGTGTCAATAGACAGTCATCACTAGCCATACCCTGCCCTGAACCTTAGTCACTGTTACTAGCCATTCTTGCCTCAGCCTCCTCCTGTGATATCTACATACAGTATCTACCTCAACCTTTTCTGTTTTTTACGACCCATGATCTTGGCTGTCTAACTGATGACAGAGTCGGAGCAGGTCACTTTGCTGATGCCGTGTTTGACTTTTGAACATGAGTTTGCATAACCTCAGCTCAGCCTATCAGAAAACCAGGCCGGCACATCTTGGTAGGGGGGCAGGCCATTACCCACTGATCAGCCAAAGGCTCATTATAGATTATTATAACTGCGAAATTGCACAAATGTATATATAAAAAACATCTTAACAGGCCCTTTTTAAATTGTTTTATTTCTAAAAATATATATTTTTGTGTGTGTCAATTTCGACCAGCCCACCAAACAAAAAAAAATGGTCCAGCCCCCTTCCTCTCTCTTTCTGAATTCAATTCAATTCAATTCAAGGGCTTTATTGGCATGGGAAACATGTGTTAACATTGCCAAAGCAAGTGAGGTAGACAACATACAAAGTGAATATATAAAGTGAAAAACAACAAAAATTAACAGTAAACATTACACATAAAGAAGTCTCAAAAAAATAAAGACATTACAAATGTCATATTGTATATATACAGTGTTTTAACAATGTACAAATGGTTAAAGGACACAAGATAAAATAAATAAGCATAAATATGGGTTGTATTTACAATGGTGTTTGTTCTTCACTGGTTGCCCTTTTCTCGTGGCAACAGGTCACAAATCTTGCTGCTGTGATGGCACACTGTGGAATTTCACCCAGTAGATATGGGAGTTTTTCAAAATTGGATTTGTTTTCAAATTCTTTGTGGATCTGTGTTATCTGAGGGAAATAGGTCTCTCTAATATGGTCATACATTGGGCAGGAGGTTAGGAACTGCAGCTCAGTTTCCACCTCATTTTGTGGGCAATGAGCACATAGCCTGTCTTCTCTTGAGAGCCATGTCTGTCTACGGCGGCCTTTCTCAATAGCAAGGCTATGTTCACTGAGTCTGTACATAGTCAAAGCTTTCCTTAAGTTTGGGTCAGTCACAGTGGTCAGGTATTCTGCCTCTGTATACTCTCTGTGTAGGGCCAAATAGCATTCTAGTTTGCTCAGTTTTTTTTGTTAATTCTTTCCAATGTGTCAAGTAATTATCTTTTTGTTTTCTCATGATTTGGTTGGGTCTAATTGTGCTGTTGTCCTGGGGCTCTGTAGGGTGTGTTTGTGTTTGTGAACAGAGCCCCAGGACCAGCTTGCTTAGGGGACTCTTCTCCAGGTTCATCTCTCTGTAGGTGATGGCTTTGTTATGGAAGGTTTGGGAATCGCTTCCTTTTAGGTGGTTGTAGAATTTAACGGCTCTTTTCTGGATTTTGATAATTAGTGGGTATCAGCCTAATTCTGCTCTGCATGCATTATTTGGTGTTCTACGTTGTACACGGAGGATATTTTTGCAGAATTCTGCGTGCAGAGTCTCAATTTGGTGTTTGTCCCATTTTGTGAAGTCTTGGTTGGTGAGCGGACCCCAGACCTCACAACCATAAAGGGCAATGGGCTCTATGACTGATTCAAGTATTTTTAGCCAAATCTTAATTGGTATGTTGAAATTTGTTCCTTTTGATGGCATAGAATGCCCTTCTTGCCTTGTCTCTCAGATCGTTCACAGCTTTGTGGAAGTTACCTGTGGCGCTGATGTTTAGGCCAAGGTATGTATAGTTTTTTGTGTGCTCTAGGGCAACAGTGTCTAGATGGAATTTGTATTTGTGGTCCTGGTGACTGGACCTTTTTTGGAACACCATTATTTTGGTCTTACTGAGATTTACTGTCAGGGCCCAGGTCTGACAGAATCTGTGCATAAGATCTAGGTGCTGCTGTAGGCCCTCCTTGGTTGGTGACAGAAGCACCAGATCATCAGCAAACAGCAGACATTTGACTTCGGATTCTAGCAGGGGGAGGCCGGGTGCTGCAGACTTTTCTAGTGCCCGCGCCAATTCGTTGATATATATGTTGAAGAGGGTGGGGCTTAAGCTGCATCCCTGTCTAACCCCACGACCTTGTGTGAAGAAATGTGTGTGTTTTTTGCCAATTTGAACCGCACACTTGTTGTTTGTGTACATGGATTTTATAATGTCATATGTTTTACCCCCAACCCCACTTTCCATTAGTTTGTATAGCAGGCCCTCATGCCAAATTGAGTCGAAGGCTTTTTTGAAATCAACAAAGCATGAGAAGACTTTGCCTTTGTTTTGGTTTGTTTGGTTGTCAATTAGGGTGTGCAGGGTGAATACATGGTCTGTTGTACGGTAATTTGGTAAAAAGCCAATTTGACATTTGCTCAGTACATTGTTTTCATTGAGGAAATGTACGAGTCTGCTGTTAATGATAATGCAGAGGATTTTCCCAAGGTTACTGTTGACACATATTCCACGGTAGTTATTGGGGTCAAATTTGTCTCCACTTTTGTGGATTGGGGTGATCAGTCCTTGGTTCCAAATATTGGGGAAGATGCCAGAGCTAAGTATGATGTTAAAGAGTTTTAGTATAGCCAATTGGAATTTGTTGTCTGTATATTTGATCATTTCATTGAGGATACCATCAACACCACAGGCCTTTTTGGGTTGGAGGGTTTTTATTTTGTCCTGTAACTCATTCAATGTAATTGGAGAATCCAGTGGGTTCTGGTAGTCTTTGATAGTTGATTCTAAGATCTGTATTTGATCATGTATATGTTTTTGCTCTTTATTATAGAGCCAAAAAGATTGGAGAAGTGGTTTACCCATACATCTCCATTTTGGAAAGATAATTCTTTGTGTTGTTTGTTTAGTGTTTTCCAATTTTCCCAGAAGTGGTTAGGCGTAGAGTCAGTCTCTCTCTCTCTCTCCCTCTCCCTCTCCCTCTCCCTCCCTCTCCCTCTCCCTCCCTCCCTCCCCCTCCCTCCCTCCCCCTCCCTCCCTCCCTCCCTCCCTCCCTCCCTCCCTCCCTCCCTGTAACATCAGTGTTTACCGCCTCAATCAATTACCCATCATAACCTGGGTGTGTGGGTATCCATTATTCATCCAACCAGCCGGGATAGAGGACAGGAGAAAGGAAGGGAGGGAAGGAGGGGGAGCCGTGAGAGCACATGACAAGGAAAGTGTCCCAAATGGCACCCTATTTGTCACTACTAGGGCTCTGGTAAAAATAGGGTTCCATTTCCTGATGTGAAATGGCTAGCTAGTTAGCGGTGTTGCCCTAACTGATGTGAAATAGCTGGCTAGTTAGCGGTGGTGCGCGCTAATATTGTTTCAATCGGTGACATCACTCGCTCTGAGACCTGAAGTAGTTGCTCCCCTTGCTCCGCAAGGGCCGCGGCTTTTGTGGAGTGATGGGTAACGATGCTTTGTGGGTGACTGTTGTTGATGTGTGCAAAGGGTCCCTGGTTCGAGCCCGGGTCGGACGAGGGGACGGAAGCAATACTGTTACGTTGATGCTGTTGACCAGGATCACTGGTTGCTGCGTAAAAAAAGGAGGTCGTCAAAAGGGGGGTGAGTGTAACTGATGTGAAATGGCTGGCTAGTTAACGGTGGTGACGTCACTCGCTCTGAGACCTGAAGTAGTTGTTCCCCTTTCTTCGCAGGGGCCGTGGCTTTTGTGGCGTGATGGGTAACGATGCTTCATGGGTGTCAGTTGTCTGTGTGTGCAGAGGGTCCCTCTCACTTGCTCTCCCTGGTTCGAGCCCGGGTACGGACGGAGGCTATACTGTTACACACACACATGGTGCCTCCCCCCTCCTTCCACCTCCATCATGAATATGTAACACCCATTCACACACCTTTCTGTTACCAAAGTGACATTAACACTCACAGGCAAACAGGAGCCAAACATCCCAATCTACATGTGAGACTGTGGACATAACCACAGTTCACTGACTACCATCGATGGAGTGGGAGGAGGGTGAGTCACAAAATGTTCCTTTTCCCGACAACCCTGGAGAAAATTAAATGTGCAGTACAGAGTGTTTGGCAATGTTAATTAATTCACGACTAAAAATATTCTGATATGAAAATGTGTGTTAGTGACTTTCTGTGTGTGTTGCTATGGCCCAAAGGCAGAAGAGGCCCAGCTGTATTTCCCTGTGGCTGCTAGGTCTACTGGGAGCTGGGCTCTGAGGCAAGACGACCAGAAACTCAGGGCTCCTCTCCCTTCCTCCTTCTCCATCCCTCCCTCCTCCCCTATCCCTCTCTATCATCCTCTCCCTCTCTATCCTCCCCAACACTCTGTCACCCTGACAGTTCACTCTGCACAACAGATTCATATTCATGAACTATTTTGATTAAATGTGCATCTATAACCACCTGTTTGGGCCTGATTAATCTCAATACTTGTTTTTTTCTGCTCCTAGTTGTGTCAACACCTCACCGGCTGGTTGAAGTCCAAAATCACTTATTATTAACAACCTCTCCAGGCCAGGACTCACACAGGGAGATATCTCTACATCAGACCAATTGAAGAATTTTCCTAATAAAAAATAAAAGTTCAAAGATTATGCTAACTATACTCACTCCGTGTTAAAAAAGGTGAAAAATAAATTACACAACATACTAGCTAGTAAACAATTTAAGCCATTGCAAATGCTATTACTTTTTCCACTCATAAAGCAAACACAGCCCTTGGGTAAGAGGGTCAATCAATTTGAGCCCAATCAATTCCCCTCATGGGCTGTTGTTGTTGCGTGAAGAGGCATGAGGTCACACTATTCCAAGATGGACGTCATCAACTGGACCATTTTCATTACAAAGCCAGCCAGTGAACAATGAAGAGATGACAATCACAGTAAGCCAATAATCTACTGGCTGACAGCTCTATTACTAAAAACAACCATTATACAATACTCAATAGCTTATTTTTTGTCACACAATGCATTCATTTCTGCATCATAAACATTGACTTGGATGTAGGAGGCCTGTTTTAATGAATAGCCTTCCTGTTATCAGACATAGAATACAATGAGATGAAGAGTCGATAGCTGTATACTCGATAACTGTATGCTTGGGCTGCTCATGCAATATTTCAGAAAGATAATCATCCATAGAGGATATCAACTGGGGAACATGTGAACATACTTGTCATTCATCATTTTAAACAACTTAGAAAGAAGTTAATTGTCACTGCGTGCCGCAGGGAGATCACAGTTGGCTATCATAAGTCTAGGAAAATACATGATGTTCCCTTTACAAGCAGACTTATTTAGAGATCTATTTGTGGGCATGCTACTCCCCCTTGAGCTCAGATCATGAATGGACAGAGAGAGGTAAGATATCAGATCAAACGTTATTGATAACAAGCAATGTAGTGGACTCACTTGATTGGCTATTCTCCTTCCACCAATGAACGGAGGCCAAAGTCTCTGTACTTCCAGGAGGACGTAGTAAAGGTAATCAGGGTCTGCCCTCGCACGATTCCTAATTTCCTTCTGACGAAAAAAATGAAGCGTTAGTGTTCGTACAGGATTGCCGCAGTACTACACTAATCCAAAGCTGTGTAGTTGTTACTACAATGTAACAACATGATTTAAAGTACGTTCCCGTGCTCTGAAAGTTTAGTAAGAGAACCGGGCCGTCTCACCTTGCCTGCGCCACTCAGAACCAGGGTGAAGGAGGTGAGTAAGGATGCCAGGGCTTTGGGGATCAGAGCAGAGATGAACAACAGCAGATGCTGGGAGGCACAACTGGCATCAGGGAGAGGTAGATCACGGAGATAACCTACAAACCTACAGAGCGAGAGAAAGAGATAGTAAATGAGAAAGCATTAATAAGAGAAAGTGACAATGTGACCACAAGGTTGTGTGTCTATGACAACATATGTATGGACTCACCCCTGTCTCTGACACGCCAGCTTGTCTTTAATGATGTCCATGAGCTTGTCTTTAGCCTCCAGCGCTGTGCAAAAGCCAGAGGACCACAGAGGAACCTTCACACTGATTGGAGTTGAGATGATCCCTGTAGGGGAAGTACAGGTCAAAGGTCACATTCTGACAAAATATGTGTTTCTATCTCTATGTTTACATCAACCTGAAAAGGGGCCTATGTCTACCTATAGAAAAGAAACCACTACAGTTTGATTAGCCTAATATCCCCTTTTGAAAAGTACAGTGCCTTGCGAAAGTATTCGGCCCCCTTGAACTTTGCGACCTTTTGCCACATTTCAGGCTTCAAACAAAGATATAAAACTGTATTTTTTTGTGAAGAATCAACAACAAGTGGGACACAATCATGAAGTGGAAAGACATTTATTGGATATTTCAAACTTTTTTAACAAATCAAAAACTGAAAAATTGGGCGTGCAAAATTATTCCGCCCCTTTAAGTTAATACTTTGTAGCGCCACCTTTTGCTGCGATTACAGCTGTAAGTCGCTTGGGGTATGTCTCTATCAGTTTTGCACATCGAGAGACTGAAATTTTTTCCCATTCCTCCTTGCAAAACAGCTCGAGCTCAGTGACGTTGGATGGAGAGCATTTGTGAACAGCAGTTTTCAGTTCTTTCCACAGATTCTTGATTGGATTCAGGTCTGGACTTTGACTTGGCCATTCTAACACCTGGATATGTTTATTTTTGAACCATTCCATTGTAGATTTTGCTTTATGTTTTGGATCATTGTCTTGTTGGAAGACAAATCTCCGTCCCAGTCTCAGGTCTTTTGCAGACTCCATCAGGTTTTCTTCCAGAATGGTCCTGTATTAGGCTCCATCCATCTTCCCATCAATTTTAACCATCTTCCCTGTCCCTGCTGAAGAAAAGCAGGCCCAAACCATGATGCTGCCACCACCATGTTTGACACTGGGGATGGTGTGTTCAGGGTGATGAGCTGTGTTGCTTTTACGCCAAACATAATGTTTTGCATTGTTGCCAAAAAGTTCAATTTTGGTTTCATCTGACCAGAGCACCTTCTTCCACATGTTTGGTGTGTCTCCCAGGTGGCTTGTGGCAAACTTTAAACGACACTTTTTATGGATATCTTTAAGAAATGGCTTTCTTCTTGCCACTCTTCCATAAAGGCCAGATTTGTGCAATATACGACTGATTGTTGTCCTATGGACAGAGTCTCCCACCTCAGCTGTAGATCTCTGCAGTTCATCCAGAGTGATCATGGGCCTCTTGGCTGCATCTCTGATCAGTCTTCTCCTTGTATGAGCTGAAAGTTTAGAGGGACGGCCAGGTCTTGGTAGATTTGCAGTGGTCTGATACTCCTTCCATTTCAATATTATCGCTTGCACAGTGCTCCTTGGGATGTTTAAAGCTTGGGAAATCTTTTTGTATCCAAATCCGGCTTTAAACTTCTTCACAACAGTATCTCGGACCTGCCCGGTGTGTTCCTTGTTCTTCATGATGCTCTCTGCGCTTTTAACGGACCTCTGAGACTATCACAGTGCAGGTGCATTTATACAGAGACTTGATTACACACAGGTGGATTGTATTTATCATCATTAGTCATTTAGGTCAACATTGGATCATTCAGAGATCCTCACTGAACTTCTGGAGAGGGTTTGCTGCACTGAAAGTAAAGGGGCTGAATAATTCTGCACGCCCAATTTTTTAGTTTTTGTTTGTTAAAAAAGTTTGAAATATCCAATAAATGTCGTTCCACTTTATGATTGTGTCCCACTTGTTGTTGATTCTTCACAAAAAAATACAGTTTTATATCTTTATGTTTGAAGCCTGAAATGTGGCAAAAGGTCGCAAAGTTCAAGGGGGCCGAATACTTTCGCTAGGCACTGTATATTGGCCCCACAATTACCACATTAACATGCTGTGTTAATGTAATAGTTATTGACACCTAATGGGTTTCCCCCCAGATGCCTGAGGCAGTGTTGTCAATGAAGGTGTTGAGATCTAATTACCACTGTCGCGCAGCTAATGCACAGATCTGTGTGTCTATTCCACTCCCTTTGAAAACAGGAATGCAGAGCAGTCTGTTTTGTCAGACATCTATCTGGCTATACATATATTCACCACCTTCAGGGGGCAGTAAGTTCTTTGAAAGAAAGTCAGACTAAAGTGTTTCTTCAATTGCTGGTATGCTGAAATTGTAGTTGTGATTGTTCATTGAGGCCCAGTGTGGGCGGCATGCCTTCCATTGTAAGAGGGGAAAACCTACAGGTGGCAGAGACTGTAATCTCACTGTGCCAGTGTAGGGTACCGAGACTGTAATCTCACTGTGCCAGTGTAGGGTACCGAGACTAATCTCACCATGCCAGTGTAGGGTACCGAGACTGTAAACTCACCATGCCAGTGTAGGGTACCGAGCCTGTAATCTCACAGTGCCAGTTCAGGGTACAGAGCATGTCGTCTCACCATGCCAGTGTAGGGTACAGAGCATGTAATCTCACCATGCCAGTGTAGGGTACAGAGCATGTAGTCTCACCATGCCAGTGTAGGGTACAGAGCATGTAATCTCACCATCCCAGTGTAGGGTACAGAGCATGTAATCTCACCGTGCCAGTGTAGGGTACAGAGCACGTAATCTCACCGTGCCCGTGTAGGGTACAGAGCATGTAATCTCACCGTGCCAGTGTAGGGTACAGAGCATGTAATCTCACCGTGCCAGTGTAGGGTACAGAGCATGTAATCTCACCATGCCAGTGTAGGGTACAGAGCATGTAATCTCACCGTGCCAGTGTAGGGTACAGAGCATGTAATCTCACCATGCCAGTGTAGGGTACAGAGCATGTAATCTTACCATGCCAGTGTAGGGTACAGAGCACGCAATCTCACCATGCCAGTGTAGGGTACAGAGCATGTAATCTCACCATGCCAGTGTAGGGTACAGAGCATGTAGTCTCACCATGCCAGTGTAGGGTACAGAGCATGTAATCTCACCATGCCAGTGTAGGGTACAGAGTGCTGTAATTTCCTGGAAAAGCTCTGGTGTCTCATCTGGGTTCACATTCAGGAACAGCCCCAACACCAGTTCTGTTCCCAGTCGTTTAAACAGAGGGTACACCGACACGGGCTCCCCACTACACAAGAAGTGGTAATCAGAGAAGTGAACAGGACATACATGGAAATACAGTGCCTTCAGAAAGTATTCACACCCCTTGACTTTTCCACATTTTGTTGTGTTACAGCCTGAATTTAAAATAGATTAAATAGAGATTTTGTGACACTGGCCTACACACAATACCCCATGGACTCCCTCTGTGTGCAATAATAGTGTTTATCATGATTTTTGAATGACTACCTCATCTCTGTAACCCACACACACAATTATCTATAAGGTCCCTCGGTCGAGCAGTGAATTTCAAACAGAGATTCAATGACAAAGACCAGGGAGGTTTTCCAATGCCTGCAAAGAAGGGCACCTATTGGTAGATATGTAAAAAAACAGACATTGAATATCCCTTTAAGCATGTTGAAGTTATTAATTACACTTTGAATGGTGTATCAATACACCCAGTCATAGCCACAGGAAATAGGGGTGCTGAATCACCCCCTGATAAATAATTTAAAAATGATAAATATATATTTTTTTTAATAAGGAAAAATTTCAACACAACACATCACTGAGTACCATGCGTCATATTTTCAATCAGTGGAGGCTGGTGGGAAGAGTTATAGAAGGACAAGCTAATTGTAATGGCTGGAATGGAATAAATTGAATGGTATCAAACCCATCAAACATATGGAAACCACGTGTGACTCCGTTCCATTAATTCCATTCCAGCCATTAAAATGATCCCGTTGTAATGGCTCCTCACACCAGCCCCCACTGTTTTCAATCATGGTGGTGGCTGCATCATGTTATGGGTATGCTTGTCATCGGCAAGGACTATGGATTTTTTGGAGTGGATAAAAAGACACGGAATAGACCTAAGCATAGGCAAAATCCTACAGGAAAACCTTGTTCAGTCTGTTTTCCAGCAGACAAATTCACCTTTCAGCATGACAATAACATCAAACACAAGGCCAAATATACACTGGAATTGCTTACCAAGATGACATGAAATGTTCCTGAGTGGCTTAGTTACAGTTTTGACTTAAATCCACTTGAAAATCTATGGCAAGACTTGAAAATGGCGGTCTAGCAATGATCAACAACCAACTTGACAGAACTTGAAGAATTTTGTGCAAATATTATACAATCCAGGTGTGAAAAGTTCTTAGAGACTCACCCAGAAAGAATCACAGCTGTAATAGCTGCCAAAGGTGATTCTAACATGTCTTGACTCAAGGGTGTGAATGAGAAATGTCATTATGGGGTATTGTGTGTAGATACTGTAGGAGAGAATTCTTTATTTTTTGTTTTAATTTTGAATTCAGGCTGTAACACAACAAAATGTGGAAAAAGTCAAGGGTTATGAATGCTTTCTGAAGGCAGTGTAGGTGAAACATTTCTGGTATGGTCCTGCTAGTGTATGTTGAGTAAGACAGAAGTGCATGAAGTGGGGATTTCAAGGGTTCTTACGTTGCAGAAAGGTTCTTCAAGCACCGTTCAGAAACACTGTGCAGGAAAGAAAAACAGAGAAACAAGCATTGTTATCCTTAATGAAGGTATATTTATTAATGACATTTGGTCACCCTGTCATACTCAATAAATGAAACTAGTCTTTACCTGTTAATGAGGTCAGAGCCTGAGGCCAGACACTTTCCTGTGAAAAGGTTGGTGAGAGACAGACGCAGCAAGCAGGCTTCCTCGCCTGGATGAACCATATAGAATAGCATTATGGAGTTGCTCATAGCAGAAATAAAGAAAAAATATGCAATGACTCCATCTATTGGTCTAAATAACGAATATTCTGTTTGTATGTTTTTCAACTTCGGATAAATTAATAAAACAAGCAAATAGTGTGAAGGCCTAAAGCAGCTTTACCCTGTGAACATGTACAATAAAATATGTTTTTGTAAAGGCCAGAGGAGGTGTAGGCTCTCTAATACAACCCCTATTCCCTTATAAGCAAATTGCATGCAAGTTGCACCCTATGGACCTTTGGGACATCAACTCACCATTAGCAGTCACTATGTTGTCTCCATACATGTTGTGCATTACATCAGTGGGGTCTTTCAGGAACACAGATGACTTCTCTGAAATACAGTCATGATCACATAAGTTGCAATGTCCTCTTTCAATGGGGAAACACACAATTCTCACGACTCTAAACTGATATGTGGACCGAAAAGCAAAAACTATGAATGTATAAAATGTTGGCCTATTAGTCAAAACTTGTTACCGTTGAACTTATTAGGTTATTGTGACACACACGCACATACACACGAATACGTGGCTATACCGCAAAGTAATTCCTTCATCCCTTCCACCGAACAGACGAAGGAAGTTGGTTTGTTCAGAAGTCTTGATTGAAATATCCGTGTCCCATGCTTTTCAATACGTTGTTCACAAAAAGCCACTGGATCTCGGTAAAACTCCAAAGATTTGTCGCCCAACACAGAGACCCCCGCAGTGCCCACTAGTTTCGACATTATTTAAAAGGAGTTTACTGCTGGGGTTAGTTCAGTGGTAAATTAAACCACACCGTTGTTGGATTAGACAACAGATGGTCCAAAACAACGCTTATTCTGCATATACTATTGATCCATTCTGCAACAAGGTTGACGATACACATGACTATTTGTCTAACTATGCCATGAAAACAAACTCCGAAAAAAAACCTCAGTATTAACGTTACGAAATGTGTTTAGTTTCTTCTCAAAACTGGCATATTGTATTACACAGAACTATCACATTACTGCTATCTCATCATGATATCTCGATGGCAACTGAAAGTATTCAGCAAAACGCTTCCTGGATGGACTTCAGTTAGTCCCACCCCCACCACTTCATCAGGCGCAGTGCCTGCAGTTCGAGCCTCCTGTAGCAGATTGGCACACGTTTGTCTTCTTCTTCGATGAGGTTTAACGGCGGTTGGCATCGAATGAATGTTGCAATACCGCCACCTACTAGACTGGAGTATAAATCCCTCATCCTTTGATAGATTTATTTATTTAAATAAACAAATACACTACCATCTACCATCTAACACTACACTCACAAAAAAGAAACAAGAAAATAAAATAACACCCTATTCCATTATTTAAATATATTTAATCCTACCTCAGGCCAACAGTCTGAAAGGATGGGACACCACCACTTAACACACCCTGTAACTCTTCTGATGTCAAGACTCACACACCCAAACACCTCTCTGCAGCTACCACCACTTAACACACCCTGTAACTCTTCTGATGTCAAGACTCACACACCCAAATACCTCCCTGCACACTCTTACGTTCCCTCCCTGCACTAAATGCTAAAAATCCAATCGTACTGAAACATATATCACTTCTTGGTTTATTCGCACACCACTCCTCTCAGGACCCCTCCCCCATGAACCATTTTCCTCTACTTTCTTCACTGCCTCAGCATATGACAACTTCTGCACTACTTTAAACCTGGAAACACCAACCGACCTCTCTAGCACAGGACATTTCTGATCCCCAGCCCCATTGGCACCCCTACAATTAACACATGCCACTACTTTCCCCAGTGCTACACATTCCTTTGTCTCATGCCTTTCTGCACTTCTCACACCTAGGAACCTCACTCCTACACACTGCTGCCACATGTCCATAAGCTTGACACCTGTAACAATTTAATGTATTCAGCACAAAAGCTTGTACAGGCTAACTTATATATCCTAACATCATATATCATAACAAAGACTCAACATCAAAACTCAAAAGAACAACCTCTTCTGTTTCACCACTCACGCCACCCTATCTGTGTCCCACCAAACGACGAGCATCACAAACACCGGGAATCTTCCCTTTCAGTTGGTCAACGTTCCCATTTACAGCTACTCCAGTAATCATTCCTGTCAATGGTGCCCTTTTCTTGAGAGCAAAACAATTCACATCTCTTCCCCCCATTAATTTCACGTGGAGCGCCTGCTCCCTCTGACCAGCAGAAACACAAACAATTATCACAAGACCACTTCTGGCTACCCTCACCGATTCCACAGCACCCAACTTGCACCAAGGGTCAGGATGAACAGAGTTGGGCGCTGTGGAATCGGTGAGGGCAACCAGAAGTGGTCTTGTGATAATTGTTTGTGTTTCTGCTGGTCAGAGGGAGCAGGCGCTCCGCGTTAAATGAATGGGGGGAAGAGATGTGAATTGTGGTTTCAGGGTGGGTCAAAACAGAGTTGGGTACTGTGGAATCTGGTGATGAAGGGATCAGCTAAAAGGCAAGGGTCCACCTTTTCCAAAAAAGTAACTCCTACTGTCACAGAATCATCTTCATCCTGACCCTTGGTGCAAGCCTCAGGCTCCGAGAACTTCACCACATCTACCACCTCTGATACTTCACCCTCATTCACTTCCATTTCTCCTCCTGTCTTCAGCTCACTCTGTTTACACTTTCTACCATTCTTGTTTAAACAATCCATCTCCCTTTTCCCCACCCTTTTTAACCGACTCAAGCTCACCCTCTTCCTCCCTCTCTCTCCTAGACCTCCTCTGCCTCTCTTTTCCCCTCCATTCCTCCTCCGTATTACAAGTATACGTCTCCTTATGATAATACTGCACTTCTCCTTACATGATTATTGTTCTTGCCTTCGCAAGTGATTTCATTTAACCAGCTGTCACAATATCTGTGCAATCAGCACAAAAACTATCTAAATAAAGACACACGTTTGTTGTAAGCAAGATTCATTGTGTATTGTTCCAAAATAATCCTCTTTCGCTATGTCTTGGATTAATACTGTTTGAACATCTACTTTGTTTTCATTTGACATTGTTACTTGAAGCTGCAGACCAATGCAGATTCTGAGGCAAGCAGAATGTCAGTGTTGGCCATCAAAGTAACAGTTGTCCTGCCAAAACAAAAATGAAACAAAGTTTATCTAGCATTTGACACAATGAAAGCTGGTACAGACAGAGCCATCGATATGGAGATATGTGGTCTGGTGTCCCTATTGGCACCCCACGGGGGCGTCATAGTCAACCCTTTCTTTCATCTGGGAGAAGCGGGCTTTGAAAGAGGATTTCCCATCTACAGCCCAACTCGCCAATTTAGTTCGTTTGCAAACTGTGATCGCGGCTCAATCATCTGTTCTCCTGCACATCGCCTTGCGCACCATGGTATCTCATTTACCCGCACCTATGGCCCTGAATGGTCATTGCTTGATGTGTGTAATCTGTGACAAAATACCAATGGAATATGAGAGTCCATAGCAACACAGGGCTGTTCGAACCCGTAAACCGAGGCGCCCAGCCCACAGGTGAGGAAAACTTTAAGATCAAATTCGGAACCTCTCAGCAGCGTTGTGGTTTGTTTTGAAGTTATTCAGACATTGAAAATGAATGGGTTACGTCGAAAATAATATAGCTAGGGATATTCTAGGGATATTCTGCATGGACGATATAGTTGTGTGTAACACAATTACGTACGAGAATTTAGCAAATTGACTGGTATACCCGACTATGATTAACTGACGCATCAGAATTATGTTATAGACATACACAGCCCCCATACAAACCCTGAATTGTACAGTGGTGTAAAGTACTTAAGTAAAATACTATAAAGTACTACTTCGTTTTTTGGGGGGTATCTTTTACTTTTACTTCACTACATTCCTATAGAAAATAATGTACCTTTTACTCCATACATTTTCCCTGACACCCAGAAGTATTCGTTACATTTTGAATGGTTAGCAGGACAGAAAATTGTCCAGTTCGCACACTTCTCAAGAGATCATGACTGGTCCTAACTGCCTCTGATCTGGCGGACTCACTTAACACAAATGCTTAGTTTTTAAATGATGTCTGTGTTGGAGTGTGACCTTGGCTATCCGTAAATTAAAAAACAACTAGAAAATTGTGCATTCTGGTTTGCTTAATATAAGGAAATTTAAATTATTAGTACTTTTACTTTTGATACTTAAATATATTTTTGCAATTACATTTACTTTTGATACTTAAGCATATTTTAAACCAAATACTTTTAGACTTTTACTCAAGTAGTATTTTAATGGGTGACTTTCACTTTCACTTGAGTCATTTTCTATCTTTCTTAACTTTTACACAAGTATGAAAATCGAATACTTTTTTCCACCACTTGAAATGTATATGCTAATTATTTATTTTTATTACTAATTAATGCATGTTATAATCGAGATAGCACTTATCTAGCCATTATTATTATGTGTTCATGGTTATGATAGGGTAGCTAATTTGATTGTGAACAGAGTCGTGTTGGGGAGTAGAGAAATCAGTGGTAGAAAAAGTACCCAATTTTCATACTTGAGTATAAGTACAGAAACCTTAATAGAACATGACTCAAGTAAAATTGAACGTCTCACAGTAAAATACTACTTGAGTAAAAGTCTTAAGGGTAGCTTTAGTGTAGATTCACTTCTTCCAGTGTAAAGTAATTGGTAGCTTGGTAAACTATATTTTCAGAGTAACTTCCCCAAAACTGGAACAGAGCTGTATCATATTAAACTTGCTCTTTTTGTGCATATTTTTGTCTATTCTAGTGCACTATTTTAACCCAGTTTTCGTACTTAACTGGCAAAGAACAGTTTATTGTCCATAGTTTAAATTACAGTTGATTGCTTGATGGTGATATGACATTGGCAAATCTAAGTGCTTGTAGGCTATATCAAAATAATAGTAGGCTTATAAATTGTAATAATATTAATAGAAGCCTTTCAGAACCAAAGAGCACTTTTTAATCTAAATAATGTTTTTCGAAATGAATATTCCATTAACATCAGATATGAATTCTTCCTCCCTTTAGAAACAGTAGCCTATCACACACGGGGTTGGTTTATTGTCTAACATCTTGTTGGGTTTTATAGTGTAACACCTTGTGGATTTCATTAGAGCAGAGATCAGGTTGGCTGTCCACAGTTCAACTAACACCGCTGTTCTAAATGGAGGTAAAAAGAGACGAGAAAGTATGGAACATCCATTTAACAGCACAGAGTACACACGCTCTCTCTATCACACCCACATTTCTTTTTTATTTTTACATTTGAGTCATTTAGCAGACACTCTTATCCAGAGTGACTTACAGAAACAATTAGGGTTAAGTGCCTTGCTCAAGGGCAGATGGACAGATTTTCACCTTGTAAGCTGGAGGATTCACACCATCGACCTTTCGGTTACTTAGCCCTGGCCGAACACTCTAAGCGCTAGGCTACCTGCCACCCCTACACACGTATGCACGTGCACACCAGATTATCATCTCCTGCCCCTTTGAAATATATTACTTAAACAGATATCAGCTCCAGTGATTATGTAACGTTACCCTCCAGGAGGAATGCTTATCCTGTAGCCAATCCTGTTTCATTTAATTTCATTCATTTCCAAGGCATCATGTATAGCCTTGCTGAAATACTTTCAAGAGGATGTTTGCATGTGTAGGTACAGTTTTCTCATTAGGAACTTTGCTCTTTCTCTTAATTAAGGCACCAGCAGACATAATCAGGACGATAGTAACTCGGCTATAGATATAGCATGGTGCCTTCCAGGTGGCTGCACACAGTGTTATGAGTCTGTCTCTGCTAGTGCCCCAGTGTAGCCTACCACACCCATAGGATTCTGCTACGACTTTCCTTTGGTTTCCTTCTGTTTCAGGTTGTTTTGACTTCCAAGCTCCACTTTTGACAAAGTGAAATTCTCCTATCTCCCTTACAGGGAAAACCACATGATTTAACATGTGGAAAATCACACATGTTACACTTGACATAGCTTTAGTCACAGTCAATAGCTAAAGCATCTAGAAATCATTGATATTGACAGTGCTGCCATATGGTGCATTGAGAGAATGGAGATTCAGTCAGTTCCCACCAAATAAAGGGAAAACCACATCCACAGCAGCCTGATGGTAGCAAATAGCTGTTTTATTCCATGGTGCCTGGTGTGTCTATGTTCATTCTCTGTTTACCCCCATCACAGGCTGTCACAACTCCTCTGAGTGTCCCTGCATGGTCAAGTAGCTCAATTCATGAAATATATTTCTTTGCACTGAACGAATGTCCGGGTTTGCGTCTTGTCTCTGTCGTTGGTGTGCATCGCGTGTGAAATTGTCTCCCTGAGCACATGGGAAAGTTAAAGTCGTCTTAATAATGTTGTTTATGGAGAAATTGAGAGCCTTGGAAATGCTCGCCATGTGAATTTGAAAAGATGACACCATAGTGTTACTGTAGAGAAGTACAATTAGTCAGCCATTAGAGGAACAGTACCAAAGCATACTTAGAACGTATGGTACATAGAACACACTGTCCAACCTACTGTTACATTTACTATCAACCTACTGTTACAGTTTCTATCAACCCACGGTTACAGTTGCTATCAGTCTACTGTTACAGTTACTATCAACCTACTGTTACAGTTTCTATCAACCTACTGTTACAGTTACTATCAACCCACTGTTACAGTTACTAACAACCTACTGTTACAGTTACTATCAACCCGCTGTTACAGTTACTATCAACCTACTGTTACAGTTACTATCAACCCACTGTTACAGTTACTATCAACCTACTGTTACAGTTACTATCAACACACAGTTACAGTTACTATCAACCCACTGTTACAGTTTCTATCAACCCACTGTTACAGTTACTATCAACCCACATTTATAGTTACTATCAACCCACTGTTACAGTTTCTATCAACCCACTGTTACAGTTACTATCAACCCACATTTATAGTTACTATCAACCCACTGTTACAGTTTCTATCAACCCACGGTTACAGTTACTATCAGTCTACTGTTACAGTTACTATCAACCTACTGTTACAGTTACTATCAATCTACTGTTACAGTTACTATCAACCCACAGTTACAGTTACTATCAACCTACTGTTACAGTTATTCTCAAACTACTTTTACAGTTACTATCAACCTACTGTTACAGTTACTATCAACCTACTGTTACAGTTACTATCAACCTACTGTTACAGTTACTATCAACCTACTGTTACAGTTACTATCAACCTACTGTTACAGTTACTATCAATCTACTGTTACAGTTACTATCAACCTACTGTTACAGTTACTATCAACCTACTGTTACAGATACTATCAACCCACTGTTACAGATACTATCAACCCGCTGTTACAGTTACTATCAACCCACTGTTACAGATACTATCAACCTACTGTTACAGTTACTATCAACCTACTGTTACAGTTACTATCAACCTACTGTTACAGTTACTATCAACCTACTGTTACAGTTACTATCAACCTACTGTTACAGTTACTATCAACCCACTGTTACAGATACTATCAACCTACTGTTACAGTTACTATCAACCTACTGTTACAGTTACTATCAACCTACTGTTACAGTTACTATCAACCTACTGTTACAGTTACTATCAACCTACTGTTACAGTTACTATCAACCCACTGTTACAGTTACTATCAATCTACTGTTACAGTTACTATCAACCCACTGTTACAGATACTATCAACCTACTGTTATAGTTACTATCAACCCGCTGTTACAGTTACTATCAACCCACTGTTACAGTTACTATCAACCCACTGTTACAGTTACTATCAACCCACTGTTACAGTTACTATCAACCTACTGTTACAGTTACTATCAACCCACTGTTACAGTTACTATCAACCTACTGTTACAGTTACTATCAACCTACACTTACAGTTACTATCAATCTACTGTTACAGTTACTATCAACCCACTGTTACAGTTACTATCAACCCACTGTTACAGTTACTATCAACCTACTGTTACAGTTACTATCAACCTACACTTACAGTTACTATCAACCTACTGTTACAGTTACTATCAATCTACTGTTACAGTTACTATCAACCCACTGTTACAGTTACTATCAACCCACTGTTACAGTTACTATCAACCTACTGTTACAGTTACTATCAACCTACACTTACAGTTACTATCAACCCACTGTTACAGTTACTATCAACCTACTGTTACAGTTACTATCAATCTACTGTTACAGTTACTATCAACCTACTGTTACAGTTACTATCAACCCACAGTTACAGTTACTATCAACCTACTGTTACAGTTACTATCAACCTACACTTACAGTTACTATCAATCTACTGTTACAGTTACTATCAACCCACAGTTACAGTTACTATCAACCCACAGTTACAGTTACTATCAACCTACTGTTACAGTTACTATCAACCCACTGTTACAGTTACTATCAACCCACAGTTACAGTTACTATCAACCCACAGTTACAGTTACTATCAACCTACTGTTACAGTTACTATCAACCTACTGTTACAGTTACTATCAATCTACTGTTACAGTTACTATCAATCTACTGTTACAGTTACTATCAACCTACTGTTACAGTTACTATCAATCTACTGTTACAGTTACTATCAACCTACTGTTACAGTTACTATCAACCTACTGTTACAGTTACTATCAACCTACTGTTACAGTTACTATCAACCCACTGTTACAGTTACTATCAACCCACTGTTACAGTTACTATCAACCTACTGTTACAGTTACTATCAACCCACTGTTACAGTTACTATCAACCTACTGTTACAGTTACTATCAACCTACTGTTACAGTTACTATCAACCTACTGTTACAGTTACTATCAACCCACAGTTACAGTTACTATCAACCCACAGTTACAGTTACTATCAATCTAATGTTACAGTTTCTTACTCTTTTTGTAATAAACTACTGTGGCTGAGATTATAGCATAGCTACATTATATATTCTATAATTAAAATAAAATAAATTAAACAAATTGTGGCATGTGGTCAGTGGAGGTGCATCAAAAATGAATCAGTTTGCCTGTTGAAGAGCCACACGGTAAAGACAGCTAGAGTGGGAAGGTGTGACATCTGATTATGCGAGCAGAATTTGTCAGAACTGTTTGTTATTCCTCCACTAATGTTGTGTAATGTACTGTACTGTGATTCAATTAATCTGTTTTAGTCCTTCTCAATAACTCAGAATTGTGATTGTGGCAGGTTTTTAACATATCAGGGATCTCTGATTTAGTTATTTTGATTCTCTAGGAGCTCATATATATTGGTTCTTGAACAAACTTTGTAAGTATGCTATTTCTAAAATTCCCTTCAATTTCTCTTCAGGCATGTCTGTCTGAGTTAATCTCGGCTCCTTGGCTGAATTTGTTGGGACAAAAGTATGCCCTGAACACACTGGAAAGTGAATTGCCCAGATTTGAAATCCTTTATTTTTATTCTGGGACCACGGTTGAAAATGAACAAAGGCAACAAGTGTTATTTTCATGGATTTTAGTAGTAAACAATTGTATTTTATTTATCCAATACCAGTTGAACTACACTGAGTGCACTAAACATTAAGAACACCTGCTCTTCCATGACATAGACTGACCAGGTGAATCCAGGTGAAAGATATGATCCCTTATTGATGTCACTTGTTAAATTCACTTCAATCAGTGTCGATAAAGCAACTCATTATTCGGAAGGTGTTCCTAATGTTTGGTATACTCAGTGTATATTACAATTTTCAAAGACAAGCAACATGCTTTTCAATAAAATGTCTGTTAGTGTTTTCTGGAATGTATTGGTTGTGGATGTGATAGGAGGAACCTCGCCCATTGAGCAACGAGAGCACTACAGTGGTGTCATGGAGGAGTCCAAGCTGCCAGTGGCCAGATTTTACCCTCCTCCTCCTCGCATGTAAATCCACAGCATGCCAGACCTCTTAAAGCAAGATTTGTGAAATGATGTGTGAAGTTGTTTTGGAGTATCTACTTGCTAATTATTTATATGGAGGCACTGGTAAAGGAATTGGGATTCATTCAAGGCTTTTACAGTAAGTTGTATTTGTATTCATGGCATAATCATCTGCAAATATCTTGGTTCTTGTAATTGCAAGGATGGCAGTTATTTCACAGGATTGCAGAGCTTTGGATACATTATGTTTGACATTCCTGTTCTAAACTATTGTAGTGCTTGCTGAGGACTTGACTCCGACAAGCTATTCATTTCAATGGCTTCAGACTGTTTTTATGCTCAAACATGACTGTGTTTCTTTGCCTCAAAGCCATGGAATGAGAAGTTAATATACTTCTCTGAAGTATTTGAACACAAAAGAAAAGCCTTACATGAATAAAATTCCCAGAGAGAGTGTTTCGAGGACTCAATGTGAGCATTGTGAAATAGACTGTGATGCCATCGCCAAGTCAAGTGTTTATGTTCCTGGAATGCGTCTTCTCTTTGTAAGATGTGTACTTTATGTTCCAGTTTAGGATTAAGGATAACTACATCTCAAACTGTGATTTGTGAAGACAGTGTCAAATGATTGTATATTTATTTACCTACATTTTTTTAATACAACTCTTGGAATGCTATAGAATGACAGTCATTCCAATGTGATTACATGCTTATAAATGTAACTTGTGAGGATATAATTGCTCTGGTATGGTCCATCATTCCATCAGAAGCTGTCGGACTGTCATCCCACTCTGAGGCTGCAAAATTCATGGAGTACTGAAGCCTGGCAGATTATGGAGAAATCCAATATGGGAGGCATGCCTTTGTTTTGAAGAGCTGTGCTTAAGAGTGTGATCTCCATTGGAATGAGGAGTCTTCTAGAATAGCATACACCTCAGTCCTCTCATGTATTTACCCACTTGGATCTCAGCATACTCCCACCTCACTCTCACTCTCCGCATGTATTTATCCAGCAGGGGCTCCAGGCAGAGCACTCCTGTGTGATTTGGACCCACTGCTCCCTCTCCGGAGGCTGAGGTGTGATTTGGCCACAGAGGACTCCATGTTCATAATAATGTGCCAAAACCCTTCTCCCTTCCTCATGTTGTGTAAGGAAATCTTCCTGTTCAACTCAACTCCCTGTCTAACAAATGACACATTTATGATCGGAAAATCTAGGGAAATACTGGGTCAAAGAAAATAGTGCCATTGTCTGAACTTTCTCTGCTCTCTTTTATGCCGTTGACATACAGATATGGCAAATATTGTCTCATTCCACTGGCTGTGTGGGTTGTGTTTGTTCTGTAAGGTGTGTGTGTGGGTGCACAGTGCGCACGTGTGCTTGTGTGTCTATGTGTGCTGTCATGCCCCTAAGCTTTGTGTGGAGGGGAGATTTGTGGGTCATAAGCACGCTGTGCAGATACATGCAACCACTGCCCTCTGTTTGCTCTTTCACTATTGTTTTGTTAAAGTCTGAGGGATCCAGACTCTGGATTCAAGCCCTTATCAGACTGTACTGGTTATCTATTGTAGCTGTCCTATCTCAAGTCTGCTTCAAGGAAGTTTACTTGTGGTAAGAAAACTGTTGGCCAAACGTTGACCATAGACGGGGATTCTCAACTATGTTGACATAGGGACCATGATACTGTAACATGAGGTAAACCTCACACACTTTAGATATGGTGGGTTATGACAGGAACTTTGTAACTGTTTGCTATAAGACAACACCACTTTCCTGGACTTCTGAGTTAATAATATTCAAAACTGATAAAGAAGTCCTCTAAACAGCCATTGTTACATGCGTACAAGACAGGTTTAGAGTGGGTAACATTACCATCATACAGGATTAGAGCTGTAGACTTGAATAATTCACAGTGTTTGTATTGGAGCTGTGATGAATGGGCCTGGTTGTGTTTGTCCTCAGGGCCACAGCATTTTGTGTGGAGGACTCTCCTCTAGCGAACTCCATGCAGATGAACAGTGATGGCCACAGAATCACACCCACCTGAACAGTAAGAACACACAGTGGAACATGTGATGATCAACATTAAACATCTAAAGGCCGCTCATAAAATTAGATATTTTTCTATGAAAGGTCTTCATTTATACATGTGTTATGATTGAGTTGTGCTTGTATCTAATGCATTACTGTATTCATTAGTCACATTTGAAATTATGTGATGATGATGATGAACTCAATAACCATCATTGTTTGATTGTGTAGTTCAGTCGATGAAGTGCCAAACACGGAGCAAGTGCTGAACTCGCTGCAGAGGATCATTCTCACCATCTTCCTCACCATCATCATCATCATGACTGTTCTGGGGAACCTGCTGGTGATGGTGGCGCTCTGCAAGGATAGACAACTGCGGTAAGCACACTTCCTGTTTACATGTAAGTCACATTCTGTCAAATAAAAGTTGTCAGAGGAAAAAATGTGACCTCTTTAGAGTGTGGTTTTTCATCCAATTGACAATAGATTTTCATGCAAATATTCTAAAATCAGGATAAAAACATATGCGCATTTTCCCACCAGAGATGTTTCCATCAAATTGACTTATTGCAGATACATTTAATTTTATTGAACCTTTATTTAACTAGGCAAGTCAGTTAAGAACAAATTCTTATTTACAATGACGGCCTACCCCGGTCGAACCTTAACCCGGACGACGCTGGGCCAATTGTGCGCCACCTTATGGGACTCCCAATCATGGCCGGTTGCGATACTGCCCAGGATCGAACCAGGGTCTGAAGTGACGCTTATAGCACTGAGATGCAGTGCCTTAGACCGCTGCGCCACTCGGGATCAAGAAAGGCTGTGCGTGATGATGTAGTGCACATAAAAATACTGTTAAATTCCCATGTACCGGATAAAAAATACAAGTTAAATGACATTTTCAACTTTACTGATGTTTTTTTCATGAAAAATGTTGCTTTATATAGTGAGTGTGCCCACTCTGGGTTTGGCACGTGTGCTCTAGCCAACAGCGCACAGGGTACAGATTGAATGCTGTTGGCTAGAGCGCACATATAGTTTACATGCTGAGATTATTATGGTAAAATAATATGATTATTTTTATTTGTCAAACGGCGGCCAAGGATCGATCATCATGTCACCAGAATAAGACCTTCAATATTTATTGGAAAGGAACATCAAGCTCACCACCTTGCACTTTCACCAACCTGTGAAGTTCATCATTTATTTCATCTTAATGCGTTTGAGCCAATCAGTTGTGTTGTGACAGGGTAGGGGTGGTATACAGAAGATATCCATATTTGGTAAAAGACCAAGTCCATATTATGGCAAGAACAACTCAAATAAGCAAAGGGAAATGACAGTCCATCATTACTTTATAGGACATGAAGGTCAGTCAATACGGAAAATTTCAAGAACTTTCTTCAAGTGCAGTCACAAAAACCATCAAGCGTTATGATGAAACTGTCTCTCATGAAGACTGCCACAGGAACGGAAGACCCAGAGTTACTTTTGCTGCAGGGGATAAGTTCATTAGAGTTACCAGCCCCAGATATCGTCAATTAACGGTACCTCAGTTTGCAGCCCAAATAAATGCTTCACAGAGTTCAAGTAACAAACACATCTTAACATCAACTGTTCAGAGGGGACGGCTTGAATCAGGCCGTCATGGTTGAATTGCTGAAAATAAACCACTGCTAAAGGACACCAATAAGAAGAAGAGACTTGCTTGGGCCAAGAAATACAAGCAATGACCCAAAACACACCTACAGGCTGTGTAAGGGCTATTTGACCAAGAAGGAGAGTGATGGAGTGCTGCATCAGATGACCTGGCCTCCACAATCACCCAACCTCAACCCAATTGAGATGGTTTGGGATGAGTTGGACAGCAGAGTGAAGGAAAAGCAGCCAACAAGTGCTCAGCATATGTGGGAACTTCTTCAAGACTGTTGGAAAGCATTTCAGGTGACTACCTCATGAAGCTGGTTGAGAGAATGCCAAGCATGTGCAAAGCTTCCAAAGGGTGGCTACTTTGAAGAAGTAGAATGATTTGTTTAACACTTCTTTGGTTACAACATGATTCCATATGTGTTATTTCATAGTTTTGATGTCTTCACTATTATTCTACAATATAGAAAATAGTAAAAAATAAACCCTTGAATGATTAGGTGTGTCCAAACTTTTGACTGGTTCTGTATATGAAATGATGTACCAAAAGATGATTGATCAGAATTCAATTGAAGTAGGGTGTGTGATGGACACTTCCTAGCTATTTGGAGACAAACTAAGTAGCTGTTTTTACATCCGGCCCTGGCATCCTTCCTGTCATGTTTTATGTTTAGCGATATGGTATTAAAGGGTAATTAGAGAGAAAAAAGGTTTGTTCTGTCTTGTGCAGATCAGTTGACAATTCTAACAGATAACAAAAATATAATTATCTTTACATTCAACTCATGTGCCTTTCTGGAAATAAATCAAAATGTTTTTGTTCCTCGTCTCCCTCTAGGAAAAAGAAGACCAATTACTTCATAGTGTCTTTAGCGTTTGCAGACCTCCTGGTTGCTGTGGTTGTCATGCCGTTTGCAGCCATTGAGTTGACCACAAGTCAGTGGCGGTACGGGGAGATATTCTGTCTGGTTCGGACCTCACTGGACGTGCTGCTGACCACTGCATCTATCCTACACCTGTGCTGCATAGCACTGGACAGGTGAGCAATGAATATAGTGAAAAACATACCTTTACTCATGTAAACATTTGTAAATATGTCAGCCAGCTATTGCAAACTTTTTTCCGCGCGCCTATCCCATTCACCTTGATGCATCCGTTCGGCCTAATAGCCGTACGCCTCTGTTAGCACCCAGCTGTATTAGAATTAGCATGTGCATTGGATGGCCCTCGAGCACCTCTTTGTCCTTTGTCCATAGCATATGGCAGCCTGTCATGACTGACAGATGAGCAGCTATGTTGTCTTGTCCTGCACCATACAGTGAAAAGCCACTGCAGTGAGTCACTTGCTAGCTCAGCCCCTCACTCCAAACACAAATATGATTTCTGCTTCTCCACAGGACCAATCATTCTTTTAGCTTCCCTGGGAGGAAATATGAGACATGAGTCGTGACAAGAGGCCTGATTGGTCGTTAGAATTATACTTATCTTTTTTAAAGTAGCGTATGAAGTGATGAGTCACTGCTTGTGAATCCAGGTGAAAGCTATGATCCCTTATTGATGTCACTTATTAAATCCACTTCAATCAGCGTAGATGAAGGGGAGGAGACAGGTAAAAAATATATATTTATAAGCCTTGAGACAATTGAGACATGGATTGTGTATGTGTGCCATTCAGAGGGTGAATGGGCAAGACAAAAGATTTTAAGTACCTTTGAACAGGATATGGTAGTAGGTGCAAGCCGCACCGGATTGAGTGTGTCAAGAACTGCAATGCTTTTCACGCTCAACAGTTTCTCGTGTGTATCAAAAATGGTCCACCACCCAAAGGACATCCAGCAAACTTGACACAACTGTGGAAGTGTTGGAGTCAACATGGGCCAGCATCCCTGTGTAACACTTTCGACACCTTGTAGAGTCCATGCCCTGACGAATTGAGACTGTTCTGAGGACGAAAGTGGATGCAACTCAATATTTGGAAGGTGTTGCTAATATTTTGGACACTATTGTCCACAAATATCTACCTAATATGTACAGTGCCTTGCGAAAGTATTCGACCCCCTTGAACTTTGCGACCTTTTGCCACATTTCAGGCTTCAAACATAAAGATATAACACTGTATTTTTTTGTGAAGAATCAACAACAAGTGGGACACAATCATGAAGTGGAACGACATTTATTGGATATTTCAAACTTTTTTAACAAATCAAAAACTGAAAAATTGGGCGTGCAAAATTATTCAGCCCCCTTAAGTTAATACTTTGTAGCGCCACCTTTTGCTGCGATTACAGCTGTAAGTCGGTTGGGGTATGTCTCTATCAGTTTTGCACATCGAGAGACTGAAATGTTTTCCCATTCCTCCTTGCAAAACAGCTCGAGCTCAGTGAGGTTGGATGGAGAGCATTTGTGAACAGCAGTTTTCTGTTCTTTCCACAGATTCTCGATTGGATTCAGGTCTGGACTTTGACTTGGCCATTCTAACACCTGGATATGTTTATTTTTGAACCATTCCATTGTATATTTTGCTTTATGTTTTGGATCATTGTCTTGTTGGAAGACAAATCTCCGTCCCAATCTCAGGTCTTTTGCAGACTCCATCAGGTTTTCTTCCAGAATGGTCCTGTATTTGGCTCCATCCATCTTCCCATCAATTTTAACCATCTTCCCTGTCCCTGCTGAAGAAAAGCAGGCCCAAACTATGATGCTGCCACCACCATGTTTGACAGTGTGGATGGTGTGTTCAGGGTGATGAGCTGTGTTGCTTTTACGCCAAACATAACGTTTTGCATTGTTGCCAAAAAGTTCAGTTTTGGTTTCATCTGACCAGAGCACCTGGTCAGATGTGGTCTTCCACATGTTTGGTGTGTCTCCCAGGTGGCTTGTGGCAAACATTAAACAACACTTTTTATGTATATCTTTAAGAAATGGCTTTCTTCTTGCCACTCTTCCATAAAGGCCAGATTTGTGCAATATACGACTGATTGTTGTCCTATGGACAGAGTCTCCCACCTCAGCTGTAGATCTCTGCAGTTCATCCAGAGTGATCATGGGCCTCTTGGCTGCATCTCTGATCAGTCTTCTCCTTGTATGAGCTGAAAGTTTAGAGGGACGGCCAGGTCTTGGTAGATTTGCAGTGGTCTGATACTCCTTCCATTTCAATATTATCGCTTGCACAGTGCTCCTTGGGATGTTTAAAGCTTGGGAAATCTTTTTGTATCCAAATCCGGCTTTAAACTTCTTCACAACAGTATCTCGGACCTGCCCGGTGTGTTCCTTGTTCTTCATGATGCTCTCTGCGCTTTTAACGGACCTCTGAGACTATCACAGTGCAGGTGCATTTATACGGAGACTTGATTACACACAGGTGGATTGTATTTATCATCATTAGTCATTTAGGTCAACATTGGATCATTCAGAGATCCTCACTGAACTTCTGGAGAGAGTTTGCTGCACTGAAAGTAAAGGGGCTGAATAATTTTGCACGCCCAATTTTTCAGCTTTTGATTTGTTAAAAAAGTTTGAAATATCCAATAAATGTCGTTCCACTTCATGATTGTGTCCCACTTGTTGTTGATTCTTCACAAAAAAATACAGTTTTATATCTTTATGTTTGAAGCCTGAAATGTGGCAAAAGGTCGCAAAGTTCAAGGGGGCCGAATACTTTCGCAAGGCACTGTACCTACCAAAATATGTACTAAGGGCTAAAGCCACCATACATGGTGAATTCAATAGTATGTGAATTTTGCTTATTATTTGGTTATGCAAGTCATGAGATTATTTTAAAGAATACGGAATTAGGAATGAGTCACCACTGGCAATATTTTGGTATGTACATATTAGGTAGATATTTGTGGCCTGTAGATAGAATTCAGAAAAACACCATCAATAGATTATGTTTTTTTACCTCAGTTGAATCTATGATGTTGTGGATGTTGTTATAATGTTGTAATAATGTTGTTATATTCTATTGATAGGTACTACGCAATCTGCTGCCAACCGCTGGTGTACCGGAATAAAATGACGCCCTTGAGAGTGGCCCTGATGCTGGGAGGATGCTGGGTCATCCCCTCCTTCATCTCCTTCCTTCCCATCATGCAAAGTTGGCACACCATCGGCATAGAGGACATTGTAAGTCTATAAGCAGCTATGTTCTTCCTGTCTGTCTGATGGTTTTACTACAGACAGTGGCTTGCTCTTTAGTCTTATTCATTACATCTAAATCCTTTTTATACTAAATACTAAATTGTGTTGATCTTTGAAAATGTGAACAGGACACATGGTTAAACCAACAAGCATAACATATTTCAAATTCATGGGATGGGGATGTAGTAGTCAGTTCAAGCATCATGTTCTTTGGGGAGAGCAAACTTACGCAAGCCCCTTTCTAGTTCAAAAAACAGCACTATGACTCATTGTTTCACCTTTGACACCTGAAAAAACTTCCCTCTGTCAAATGGAGGCCTTCTCCATGCACTCAATACTCATAAGACTAAAGCTACTAATACCATTTACATAGACAGACATAAACACCAGGCATACAGCCTCTTGCTCTGAGACCTACTGTAAGTCAATGCTGAGCACAATCCACAGCTACCAGTTTATGAACACAAATAATACCTGTTCGAAGTTTGTTAAGAGAGTCAGGAAATGGGTATTAGTCAGTCAGTCATTGCACTCTCTCTATTTATATACTGTTGGTTGAATGAGAAACATGTGTGTAACTATTGCATATGTGGATGTGGATACTACAGAACGTGCATGTCTCTTCCTGTATGTGGATCGGCTTGTTAATGGATTGTTCTCTCTGCACGCTGCCTTCAGATAGAGCAGAGGAAGTTTAGCGGCAACAGCAACGAGACCAACTGTGTATTCGTGGTGAACCGTCCGTATGCTCTCATCTGCTCCGCCGTGGCCTTCTACGTTCCCCTGAGCCTCATGGTCCTGGCCTACCAGCGCATCTACGTCACTGCCATGGGCCACGTGCGGCAGATTGGCACGCTGCAGAGGGCAGGCTCCGCCCCCTACTCGGCGCCCCCCCAGCACTACCTCAGCTCCGAGCAGCAGGGCTCCAGTCGCATGCGCATAGAGACCAAGGCTGCCAAGACCCTGGCTGTCATCATGGGCTGCTTCTGTCTCTGCTGGGCCCCCTTCTTCATCACCAACGTGGTGGACCCCTTCATCCACTACAGTGTGCCCTGGCAGATGTGGACCGCCTGGCTGTGGCTTGGCTATATTAACTCTGGCCTTAACCCCTTTCTCTACGCCTTCCTGAACCGGGCCTTCAGACGGGCCTTCCTCATGATACTGTGTTGTGGTGATGAGAGATACGTACGCCAGGGGAGCTATGGCCCCAGCAGACACTACTCTGGATCTGTCAACGGGACCTCCATCGCGCTCAGGTAAGGAACTGATACTGGACCACCCACCCATGTCCTCCCTTTTATCAACTAGCCCTGAATTAAGATAATTCTCTCTCAGGTACAGGTGCATCATCTTCTCTCAGGTAGGTGGGTTATGCGGAATCTCTGTTGTCTAATCTTACTTAAAATACATTTTTAAACATCTAAGATGAGACATTGCCAAAAACATTTGGAAAAATCTGGTTATTCTCCAACTCCCATCAGGGTAATCAAATAATTCATATTTAGAACAGATTTCAAGATGTTGAATATTAAATGTGTTGAATGTCTGTGTTATTTTAACATTTTTCTTAGTTATCCGTGGTTCAGCGCTGTTATGAGGTGTTTTTATTGTCAGAAGCGGAGTGTAGCTGGTGCATGAAGTCAGGCGCAGGAGAGCAAAATGAGTGAGCAACGTACTTTACTCAAACAATAAAAGCACAAGGTAAACAAATACACTTGACCAAAAACCAACGGTAATAATTACGCACCGGTGAACACAGCAACCGTCGAAAAACCAGCCATCATGAACCGAACTGAACATAGAAATAATCACGCATAACAAACATGGGGGAAACAGAGGGTTAAGTACAAGAACATGTAATTGGATAATGAAAACCAGGTGTGTAGAAAATCAAGACAAAACCAATGGAAAATGAAAGATGGATCAGCGATGGCAAGAAGACTGGTGACGTCGACCACCGAATGCCGCCCGTACAAGGAAGTTGTGACATTTATAGACAAACAGCCTCATCTTTTCCCCTCATATTTCAGTACACATAACACATTTAGCTCTGCTCTGAATGAGGGAAGGAAGAAAACATTAGGAAAGCCTTGAAGCAGTACATACAGTACCAGTCAAAAGTTTGGACACACCTACTCATTCAAGGGTTTTTCTTTATTTTTACTATTTCTACATTGTAGGAGAATAGTGAAGACATCAAAACTATGAAATAACACATGAAATCATGTAATAACCAAAAAAGTGTTAAACAAATCAAAATATATATTAGTAGCCACCGTTTGCCTTGATGACAGCTTTGCATACTCTTGGCATTCTCTCAACCAGCTTCACCTGGAATGCTTTTCCAACAGGAGTTCCCACATATGCTGAGCACTTGTTGGCTGCTCATCCCAAACCATCTCAATTGGGGTGAGGTTGATTTTTAAATTGAAATGAACCTGTATTTTTATTTATTTATTTTTACATTTATTTAACTAGGCAAGTCAGTTAAGAACAAATTCTTATTTACAGTGACGGCCTACCAGGGAACAGTGGGTTAACTGCCTTGTTCAGGGAAAGAACGACAGATTTATTTGACCTTGTTAGCTCAGGGATTCGATCCAGCAACCTTTCGGTTACTGGCCCAACGCTCTAACCACTAGGAGGTCAGGTCATCTGATGCAGCACTCCATCACTCCCCTTCTTGGTCAAAGAGCCCTTACACAGCCTGGAGGTGTGATGGGTCATTGTCCGGTTGAAAAACTAATTATAGTCCCACTATACGTAAACCAGATGGGATGGCGCATTGTTGCAGAATGCAGTGGTAGCCATGCTGGTTAGGTGTGCCTTGAATTCTAAATAAATCATTGACAGTGTCACCAGCAAAGCACACCCATACCATCACACCTCCTCCTCCATGCTTAACAGTGGGAACCACACATGTGGATATCATCCGTTTACCTACTCTGCGTCTCACAAAGACTCGTCAGTTAGAACCAAACATTTCAAATTTGGACTCATCAAACCAAAGGACAGATTTCCACCAGTCTAATGTCCATTGCTCGTGTTTCTTGGCCAAAGCAAGTCTCCTCTTATTATTGGTGTCCTTTAGTAGTGTTTTCTTTGCAGCAATTCGACTATGAATGCCTGATCCACGCAGTCTCCTCTGAACAGTTGATGTTGAGATGTGTCTGTTACTTGAACTCTGTGAAGCATTTATTTGGGCTGCAATTTCTGAGGCTGGTAACTCTAATGAACTTATCTTCTGCAGCAAAGGTAACTCTGGGTCTTCCTTTCCTGTGGCAGTCCTCATGAGAACCAGTTTCAGTGCTTGATGGTTTTTGCGACTGCAGTTGAAGAAACGTTCAAAGTTCTTGAAATTTTCCGGATTGATTGACCTTCATGTCTTAAAGTAATGATGAACTGTCGTTTCTTTTTGCTTATTTGAGTTGTTCTTGACGTAATGTGGACTTGGTCTTTTTCCAAATAGGGCTATCTTCTGTATACCACCCCTGCCATGTCACAACACAACTGGCTTAAACGCATTAAGAAGGAAAGAAATTCCACAAATTAACTTTTAACAAGGCACACCTGTTCATTTAAATGCATTCCAGGTGACTACCTCATGAATCTGGTTGAGAGAATACCAAGTGCAAAGCTGTCATCAAGGCAAAGGGTGGGTACTTTGAAGAATGTCAAATATAAAATGTATTTTGATTTGTTTAATGCTTTTTTTTTGTTAATACATGATTCCATATGTGTTATTTCATAGTTTTGATGTATTCACTATTATTATACAATGTAGAAAATAGTAAAAATGAATAGAAACCCTTTAATTAGTAGGTATGTCCAAACTTTTGACTGGTACTGTATACAATATGGTAAAGAATACACATGTTCATGTGGAAAAGCAGAGGACGTTATCTTCAAGTGAAGATAAGTGAAGGATGGGGCATCATTAGGGAGATTTAGATCTGCTCCTATACCCTGATTTTTCCATACTCAATTTGTTTGGGCTCATTGAACAGTGCTGTACTCTTCTGACAGAGTCAGAGGCTCATGGGTAAGGAAGGCACTTTTACGCCCCTCAGCCCGGCGCCACAAGCAGCACGCATCTACATGAATTCAACAGTACTAGTTACACAGAGGGGAAAAAGAAAATGGACCTGACTCTATCGTGGAATGTCAGAGATAGAGAGACAGAGAGTCAGAGACATAGGCAGAAACAGAGAGAGAGCGAGAGAGAGAGAGACAGAGAGAGAGAGAGAGGGAGAGAGAGCGAGCGAGAGAGAGAGACAGAGACAGAGAGCAGTTGCTGGTTTTACATACAGGGTGTGACTTAGCCTCTTGTTATTGTTCAATTTTTTTGTGGGTTTTTCACATATAATGATTATGACTTTGTTTCCATGCAAAGTGTTACAAGTCTACCATCCATGTGTTTCTATTTTATTCAGTTGTGGAAAAGAACATTTCATGTTTAGCTGGTAACTCTGCGGCTGTATTCACAGATGTAGAGGTTACTCCTCAGATTCATTTAGTAGGCAGAAAAACAAACAGTATTAATGTCTGTCTATTAAAAAGTGTCTGAGACACAAAGCAGATGTCTCTTTTTTCCGCTCAGAATCAAATTACTGCAACTAGAATAGAAGCTGTTGGAAAGTAATTCCGGATTTTGAGTAAGATACTTTTTCTTCCAGCATTAAAGTAGTCAGCGCTGTTAATTTGGATACAGTTCCACGTGCACTAGTGCAGCCATGTGATTTTTGTGACGTTTCTATATTCATTACACATCAATAATATACATTTATTAGTCAAATGTTTTCAATCACAAGAGCTATTTCTGCTTGCAACTGTTTTGCTCCCTAGCAGTCATACAACGCATCAATGCTGACTATAGCCCTTACATTGGCTGCTAATCCCATGATTATTCAGGGCAGTGGGTTAGAGAGAGTACTATAGCCCTTACATTGGCTGCTAATCCCATGATTATTCAGGACAGTGGGTTAGAGAGAGTACTATAGCCCTTACATTGGCTGCTAATCCCATGATTATTCAGGTCAGTGGGTTAGAGAGAGTACTATAGCCCTTACATTGGCTGCTAATCCCATGATTATTCAGGGCAGTGGGTTAGAGAGAGTACTATAGCCCTTACATTGGCTGCTAATCCCATGATTATTCAGGGCAGTGGGTTAGAGAGAGTACTATAGCCCTTACATTGGCTGCTAATCCCATGATTATTCAGGGCAGTGGGTTAGAGAGAGTACTATAGCCCTTACATTGGCTGCTAATCCCATGATTATTCAGGGCAGTGGGTTAGAGAGAGTACTATAGCCCTTACATTGGCTGCTAATCCCATGATTATTCAGGGCAGTGGGTTAGAGAGAGTACTATAGCCCTTACATTGGCTGCTAATCCCATGATTATTCAGGGCAGTGGGTTAGAGAGAGTACTATAGCCCTTACATTGGCTGCTAATCCCATGATTATTCAGGGCAGTGGGTTAGAGAGAGTACTATAGCCCTTACATTGGCTGCTAATCCCATGATTATTCAGGGCAGTGGGTTAGAGAGAGTACTATAGCCCTTACATTGGCTGCTAATCCCATGATTATTCGGGGCAGTGGGTTAGAGAGAGTACTATAGCCCTTACATTGGCTGCTAATCCCATGATTATTCAGGGCAGTGGGTTAGAGAGAGTACTATAGCCCTTACATTGGCTGCTAATAACATGATTATTCAGGGCAGTGGGTTAGAGAGAGTACTATAGCCCTTACATTGGCTGCTAATCCCATGATTATTCAGGGCAGTGGGTTAGAGAGAGTACTATAGCCCTTACATTGGCTGCTAATCCCATGATTATTCAGGGCAGTGGGTTAGAGAGAGTACTATAGCCCTTACATTGGCTGCTAATCCCATGATTATTCAGGGCAGTGGGTTAGAGAGAGTACTATAGCCCTTACATTGGCTGCTAATCCCATGATTATTCAGGACAGTGGGTTAGAGAGAGTACTATAGCCCTTACATTGGCTGCTAATCCCATGATTATTCAGGGCAGTGGGTTAGAGAGAGTACTATAGCCCTTACATTGGCTGCTAATCCCATGATTATTCAGGACAGTGGGTTAGAGAGAGTACTATAGCCCTTACATTGGCTGCTAATCCCATGATTATTCAGGACAGTGGGTTAGAGAGAGTACTATAGCCCTTACATTGGCTGCTAATCCCATGATTATTCAGGGCAGTGGGTTAGAGAGAGTACTATAGCCCTTACATTGGCTGCTAATCCCATGATTATTCAGGGCAGTGGGTTAGAGAGAGTACTATAGCCCTTACATTGGCTGCTAATCCCATGATTATTCAGGGCAGTGGGTTAGAGAGAGTACTATAGCCCTTACATTGGCTGCTAATCCCATGATTATTCAGGGCAGTGGGTTAGAGAGAGTACTATAGCCCTTACATTGGCTGCTAATCCCATGATTATTCAGGGCAGTGGGTTAGAGAGAGTACTATAGCCGTGCTGTTAGGTTATTGGTTCAAATGTTCACTCTTCACCATGTGACTGACTATAGTAAATCATAGATTTACTATACAGAGAAATTCACTGTCAGCTCTGTGTCTTTATCTAGCCTATCTGTATTATACTGTGGCAGATCAAATGAGCACCTGGCTTGACTGGGGGTCGGGGGTTGAACTCAACGTGCCACACAGGGTCCCAGTCGTCCTTCCATGAGGTTGTAGGATGTTGAATAACTCTTTGATAGTTAGGTTATAATGCTTACATAGGATGGTCAAATCCATTGTTTTCAGTGTTTTTTATGGATATCATTATAGACAAACATTTCCTTTTTTTCAGCGACTTTAGCAGCTTTAGTCTGTGTTTTCATTATAAAGCTGCTTTCAGCATCAGAACAAAGTGTGGATTCATAGTGTGTGTTTAGTAATCTGAAGGAAAAAGGCATAAGCACATTACACGTCAAAAACCAAGCCTTGTGTAACAAGTGTAGTCATAATGCAGAGAGAGAATGGAGTTCCTGTGGCTGAAAAGCAGGTTTAGCCTTGGTTCACACAGACCATGCCCTCTGCTGCACTCAGCTCTCACCTTGCTTCACACATGAATAATCCTTGGTTCATTCAATGGTTTTATTCACATAGCAAGTAGTGAAGGATTCAAAAGCAGACGCCGATGCACAGAATGATGGTTATTCATTTTTTCCCCCTTCTAACCATGTCTCTGGTGTTCTATTCAGGTGAAGTGTGTCATCAGTCTTGTTCGAGCTGTTAGGTAAAATTGGTAAGAATGTTAATTATATTAACAGATATTGCATGTGCCTGGAAAGAGCTGGAATATCTTCCCTTCCAAGTACTTTGGACTTCTTATTTTTGCGATGTTGTGAATGTTCTTAACTTTCACATAAACCCTAAGATTGTAATCCAGGAATGCCAAATGCAGAAACATGTCCCAATGGTGCTGATCTGTTGGCAGGGATGTACTGAGTTGTTTTTTTTCCAGGGATATTTTAGAGGATTGTGTCAGGCTCTAGCAGCCACACACCCCTTCAGCCTCTCTTTCTGTGTTTACACAGGCAGACCAATGCTAAACTTTGTCCCACTATTTGGCATTTTGACCAATCACATTAGATCTTCTCACATCAGATATTTTTCAGAGCTGACCTAATTGGTCAAAAGAACCATTAGTGGGAAAAAAAGTCTGAGAATGAGTGCATTTACTTTCCAAATGAGAGTTCAGGTAGGTCTCCGCGCTACTGCAAACAATGAAAAGTGGGAGGGGTGCTCGACAACAATGACCAAAATCCATCTAAGGGGCTTACCAAGAAAAACTTCCAAAAGGACTACTTTGAGGCAAAATGTTGTGTTAAATTGGAGCACTCATTTGCTCCATTTAATCCTTTGTTCAGGATGACTACAGGTGATTTACTCAATCTGACCAATGGATTAAAGTGAGAAAATAGTTTTTAGCCTTTTTTGTTGAGTGCTCCAACTCTTTTCTGCCTTGAATGAATCCTTTTGGGAAGTTTTTCTTGTTACGCCCCTTTCATTAATTTACAAATGTTTTGCTCTCAACCTTTATGGTCAATATGTATATACTGTATCCTATACTATTCTACTGTATCTTATTCTGTGCCTTCTCAGACTTTGCTCGTCCATACATTTTCATATTCTTAATTCCATTCCTTTACTAGATTTATGTGTATTGGGTTTATGTTGTGTAATTGTTAGATATTACAGCACTGTCGGAGCTAGAAGCACAAGCATTTCGCTACACCCGCAATAACACCTGCTAAACAGGTGTATGTGACCAATAAAATTTGATTTGAAGATTCAGAGAGTACACATTTGTATACTGACCCTGATTTCCTCGTGGAATGCCCAGTCTGGCCATGTTCCATTGGTTGTATTGACTCGTCATCTTGCCACCAAAATAGTTCATACATAGGATGATGGGTGTCCTGGTGCAAAATGGCCACTGTACATCACTTAGATATAGACATTTCAGGTCAAACATACAGTTGAAGTCAGAAGTGTACATACACCTTGGCCAAATACATTTAAACTCAGTTTTTCACAATTCCTGACATTTAATCTGAGTAAAAAATCACTGTCTTAGGTCAGTTAGGATCACCACTTTATTTTAAGAATGTGAAATATCAGAATAATAGTAGAGAGAATTATTTATTTATTTCAGCTTTTATTTGTTTCATCACATTCCCAGTGGGTCAGAAGTTTACATACACTCAATTAGTATTTGGTAGCATTGCCTTGAAATTGTTTAACTTGGGTCAAACATTTCGGGTAGCCTTCCACAAGCTTCCCACAATAAGTTGGGTGAATTTTGGCCCATTTCTCCTGACAGAGCTGGTGTAACTGAGTCAGGTTTGTAGGCCTCCTTGAGCGCACATGCTTTTTCAGTTCTGCCCACAGAATTTCTATAGGATTGAGGTCAGGGCTTTGTGATGGCCACTCCAATTCCTTGACTTTGTTGTCCTTAAGCAATTTTGCCGCAACTTTGCTTGCCAGTATGCTTGGGGTCATTGTCCACTTGGAAGACCCATTTGCGACCAAGCTTTAACTTCCTGACTGATGTCTTGAGATGTTCCTTCAATATATCCACATCATTTTCTTACCTCAACAAACATTTGGCAAAACAGTGACGTGAAGTGCACTAGTCCCTCCTGCAGCAAAGCACCCCCACAACATAATGCTGCCACACCCATGCTTCACGGTTGGGATGGTGTTCTTTGACTTGCAAGCCTCCCCCTTTTCCTCCAAGCATAACGATGGCCATTATGGCTAAACAGTTCTATTTTTGTTTCATCAGACCATAGGACATTTCTCCAAAAAGTACGATTTTTGTCTCCATGTGCAGTTGCAAACCGTAGTCTGGCTTTTTTGAATGGTGGTTTCGGAGCAGTGGCTTCTTCCTTGCTGAGCGGCCTTTCAGGTTATGTCGATATAGGACTCGTTTTACTGAGGTTGTAGATACTTTTGTACCTGTTTCCTCCAGCATCTTCACAAGGTCCTTTGCTGTTGTTCTGGGATTGATTTGCACTTTTCGCACCAAAGTACGTTCATCTCTAGGAGACAGAACGCAGCGGTATGACGGCAGCGTGGTCCCATGGTGTTTATACTTGCGTACTATTGTTTGTACAGATGAACGTGGTACCTTCAGGTGTTTGGAAACTGCTCCCAAGGATGAACCAGACTTGTGTTGGTCTACAAATAGTTTTCTGAGATCTTGGCTGATTTCTTTTGATTTTCAAGCATGATGTCAAGCAAAGATGCACTGAGTTTGAAGGTAGGCCTTGAAATACATCCACAGGTACACCTCCAATTGACTCAAATTATGTCAATTAGCCTATCGGAAGCTTCTAAAGCCATGACATCATCTTCTGGAATTTACAGAAATACTCATCACAAATGTTGGTGAAAATACAAGTGTTATACATGGAATTAGAGATATACTTCTCCTTAATGCAACCGCTGTGTCAGATTTGTTTAAAAACGTTACGGAAAAAGCAAACCATGCAATAATCTGAGTACAACTTTCGGACAACAAAGCAGCCAAAAAGATATCCGCCATATTGTGTAGTCAACATTAGTCAGAAATAGCATTATAAATATTCACTTACCTTTGATGATCTTCATCAGAATGCACTCCCAGGAATCGCAGTTCCACAATAAATGTTTTATTTGTTTGATAAAGTTGATCATTTATGTTTAAATAGCTTCTTTTGTTAGGGTGTTTGGTAAACAAATCCAAACGCACGTTCAGGTCCAGCCGAACGTCGGACGAAAAGTTCAAAAAGTTATATTACAGGTCGTAGAAACTTGTCAAACTAAGTATAGAATCAATCTTTAGGATGTTTTTATCATAAATCTTCAATAATGTTCCAACCGGAGAATTCCATTGTCTGTAGAAAAGCAATGGAACGAGACCGCGCCTCACGAGCCTGTGGCACTCTGCCAGACACCTGGCTTTATCCCCTCTCATTCGCCCCCACTTCACAGTAGAAGCCTCAAACAAAGTTCTAAAGACTGTTGACATCTAGTGTAAGCCGTAGGAAGTGCAATATGACCCCATTTACACTATATATTGGAATGGCAAAGAGTTGAAAAACTACAAACCTCAGATTTCCCACTTCCTGGTTGGATTTTTCTCAGGTTTTCACCTGCCATATGAGTTCTGTTATACTCACAGACATCATTCAAACAGTTTTAGAAACTCCAGAGTGTTTTCTATCCAATACGACTAATAATATGCATATATTAGCATCTGGGACAGAGTAGAAGGCAGTGTACTCTCGGCACCTTATTCATCCAAGCTACTCAATACTGCCCCCTCTGTCACCAAGAAGTTAATGACTCCAACCTAAGTGTATGTAAACTTCCGACTTCAACTGTATTGCATCCATGCATTTATCTTGGATGCAGCATTGATGGCTCTAGTATGCTACTTCTGGCAAGAAGATGGAATCCTTTTACGGTAGTAGAGCATTGTGTTGGCTGTTATCTCAAGGCAGACTTGAATGAAATTAAATAAAATCCTATTTTATTAATCCTGGACATAGTTTACAGCAGGTCCAAGGTGCAGTGAAATGCTTACATGCTAGCTCCCTGAACATTGCGATACAATATCGATATCAATAATAATCCAAATGGAAAATAACAAGTAATAGAGGAAGGTAGTATGCATAGTAATAAAACTGATATGTACATAATAGGATATACGATATAAATCATGAATGTGCTATGATCAAGTATAACTCTGTTACAAATGTAAAGTGGATTGTGTCTTGGTCGCACAGTTTAATAAAAGTATATAATAGAACAGTAGCGTGTGGGTGTGTGGGTGTGGGTGTGTTTTCCTACATTATCAGGAACCCAATGTCCTGACATTTCACCCAAACGTCCTGAAAAGGTAGGAAAACAAGAACTGTTTTGAAAAGTCAGGACTTTTTTCAGGTCCTGAATTTGTTCAAATGCTATTTTAAGCTTAAGGGTTAGGTTTAGGGTTTTGGGGTTAAGGTAAGGGTTAGGTTTAGGGATTTGGGTGTAAGGTTAGGGCTTAGGGAAAATAGGATTTTTAATGGTCAAACATATTTACATTCCAAAAAGTCTTGACATTTTACCAAAACAAAGCTGTTTGTGGTTGTATGTGTCTGTGCTTGTGTGTAAGGGTTGGATGTGTGGAGAGTCGGTGTAAACAGTCTCGTGGTGCAGATAGTCTCGGTGGTGCAGATAGTCTTGGTGGTGCAGGTCTGAGCAGTTATACAGCTAGGGTCTAGCTTTTCAACAGTCTGATAGCCTGATGGTAGAAACTGTCTCAGTGCCTGTTGGTCCAAGACACGATCCTCCGATACTATTTGCCAGATGGTAACAGATTGAATATTCCATGGCTCGGGTGACTGGAGTCCTTGACGATCTCCCTGGACTTCCTCAGACAAGAGAGCTCGCCCCCAGTAATGTATTGGGCTGTCCGCACCACCATCTGTAAAACTTTGTGGTCGAGGCCAGTGCAGTTGCCATACCAGGCGGTGATGCAGCCGGTCAAGATCCTCTCGATGGTGCACCTGTATAACTTCTTGTGGATCTGAGGGCACATGCCACATTTCTTCAGTCTGCTGAGGTTGAAGAGGCGCTGTGGTGCCTTCTTCACCACAGTGTCGGTGTGATTGGTCCATGTCAGTTCCTCTGTGATGTCCACTGCAGCCCCATCGATGCAGATGGGGGTGTGCTCCTCCACCATTTCCTGGATTTCATGATCAGCTCCTTGGTTTTATTGACGTTGAGGGAAGTGCTGTTCCCCAGGCACCCCTTTGCCAAGGCTCTAACCTCCTCCCTGTAGGCTGTCTTGTCACCGTCAGCAATAAGGCCCACCTCCGTCTTGTCGCTGGAAAACTTAATGATGGTGTTAGAGTCGTGCATGGCCACACAGTCGTGAGTGTACATGGAGTACAGGAGGGGGCTGAGCACACATCCCGTTGAGCACCGGGGGCCCTCATAGGAGGATCGCTGTTGTTTACCTCGAAGAAAGCGTAAAAGGTGTTTAGCTCGTCTGGGAGAGAGGCATCTGTGTTTGCCACACAGCTGGTTTTCCCTTTATAAAGGCGGTGATATTGCTTTATTGGTCTGTATGCAATGATGGGGAAGTGTGGTTATTGCATGTTGTAAAAGCCCAGGTAGCTACAGTATAGTTCTGGTAAAATGTTCAATTACATAGTGAGAGTTTAATGACCTTAAGCTCAAACAGCCCTGGGCCCGTATCCAAAAAGCTTCTCAGAGTAGGAGTGCTGATCTAGGAGTCTAAGTCTAATAAATCCTTGTAATATAGCCTACACCATCACAATAAATCCATTCTTTATTTTAGACAGGTCTTAAGAAACATTATATGAAGAAAATGTGGTTTATTTCAGAAGAACAGAATTGCATACTCTGAGTTGTCCTTATGTTTGGCAGTATGTATGTTTGACAGTATGAATAATACAATTGAACATAACTGAATAAAATAAAAAGGGTATTTTCTCCAAATGTTTTGTGGGAGTGCACACATGCGTCTATTCTGTGTTGAGAGGTTAACAAAGGAACAGGTACTTCTATATGCTAAATTTAGAGTTATTTATGAAACTTTAGTTGTGATACAAATGTTGAGCTATATGTTTCAGATTTTTTATATATTCTAAGGCTGCATGAAACTACTCTAACAATGATTTGAAAAAAGTTGCATGAAAGACATGAGATCTGCTTTGTTTTTTTGCGAAGGCTGTACACACTTCATCAGTCTCTCATTAATAATTTGACAAGGACTGGATAATGCCTACATTTTGCCGGCTGCATATTGGAAGAACTGTCCACATTTACTTTTAGTTAGCCAACAAGATGAGTAGGCCTAACGAACAGCAAAAGCACTAGCCTATGTCAATCTACTATCCCCATAATACAAAAGTTTACCTATTCTGTTCTGTGTGAGAAATAAATATTCAATAGATAGTCTGGGACAGTTGTGGGATGCGATAGATCCCAAATTAATATAACCACTAGCATCAAAAAATATGTTTTAAAAGCAAGTGGTGTCCAAACTTTTGACTGGTACTGTATACCAAATAATATATGTGTGAAATTTGTTTTATTTAGAATGGACCATTTTCATAATGTCTGAAACAGGTGAAAAAAATACATGTCATCTCTGTACTTAAATAGAGAATGGAGTGTGCTTTTCCCGTGGTTCATTTTCATGCCAGCTAGGTGGCCTATACTCCTGTTGTAATGATAAAAAAGTTTGGTAGGCTACTAATGACCATCAGCAACATCAGAGCTTGGAGAAGCCTTATTACCGTGACTAAATGGTCACGTGGAATTTGACTGCCGTCATGACTCGTGACCTCCGGTGTGGCAGTAATACGGCCACTGTAACAGCCCTAGTGGTCACCCTTTGGTTTTCTGTTTACTGTGTAGAAAGTCTGTGCTCTGTAGAAACTGATGTGATGTAGTCTCTATTCATTCTGCCAATGTGAACCACCAACAGCTGTACTTTGTAGACCTGAACAGCTAAATATATGTTCTTTTTATGGAAGTGGAATTAAGCTGCATCAAGAGGGTAGGTTGCCTCCTTGAATCACATTGTCCTGTTTTATTCCTATAGTGACTTGACATACAGTGTCTTCAGAAAGTATTCATATCCCTTGACTTATTCAACATGTTGTGTTACAGCCTGAATTCAACATGGATTAAATATATATTTTTCTTACCCATCTACACACAATAACCCCACAATGACTAAGTGAAAATGAAAAATGATGAGACACCACAACACTACATAAAGATAGACCTAAGACAACAACATAGCATGGCAGCAACACATGAAAACACAGCATGGTAGCAACACAACATCACAACAACATGGTAGCAACACAACATGGCAGCAGCACAACATGGCAGCAGCACAACATGGTAGCAGCACAAACCATGGTACAAACATTATTGGGCACAGACAACAGAACAGAGGGCAAGAAGGTAGAGACAACAATACATTAAGTGAAGCAGCCACAATTGTCAGTAAGAATGTCCATGATGTAGTCTTTGAATGAAGAGATTGAGATAAAATGGTCCAGTTTCAGTGTTTTTTGCAGCTTGTTCCAGTCGCTAGCTGCAGCGAACTGAAAAGAGGAGCGACCCAGGGATGTGTGTGATTTGGGGATCTTTAACATATTGTGACTGGCAGAATAGGTGGAGGATGAGGGCTGCAGTAGGTATCTCAGATAGGTGGGAAGTGAGGCCTAAGAGGGTTTTATAAATAAGCATCAACCAGTGGGTCTTGTGACGGGTATACAGAGATGACCAGTTTACAAAGAGTATAGAGTGCAATGATGTGTCCTATAAGGAGCATTGGTGGCAAATCTGATGACCGAATGTTAAAGAACATCAAGCCGCTCGAGAGCACCCTTACCTGCCGATCTATAAATTACGTCTCCGTAGTCTAGTATGGGTAGGATGGTCATTTGAATAGTATTTCTATGAGGTAACTACCTCAAGCTCTAAGGATAGACAGGTTAAAAAGTTCAGAGATAGGCTTTGCGATGATAGGGGCAGCAACCTTAAAGAAGAAAGGGTCTAAACCATCTGACCCAGATGTTTTTTGGGGGTCAAGTATAAGGAGTTCCTTTAGCACCTCAAACTCATTGACCGCCTGCAGTGGGAAACTTCCATTTCCATTTATTTTTAACACCCATAACATGATGCAGCCAACACCATACTTGAAAATATGAAGAGTGATACTCCCTGGTCTTTATGGTTGAATCTGTGTTTGAAATTCACTGCTCGACTCAGGGACCGTACAGACAATTGTATGTGTGGGGTACAGAGATGAGGGAGTCATTCAAAAATCATGTTAACTAAACACTATTATTGCACATGCAACTTATTATGTGACTTGTTAAGCCCATTTTACTCCTGAATTTAGTTTTGCCCTAACAAAGGGGTTGAATACTTATTGACTCAAGACATTTCAGATTTTTTTATACATTTGTACAAATTTCGAAAAACATAATTCCACATTAGTATGTGTGTAGGCCAGTGACACAACATCTCAATTTAATCCTGTGAGTGTGACATATCTAGGTAAATATACAATCCCCCCTTACAGTCAACTGCACTGTTGGTAGTGAGATCAATGTTTTTGATTTACCGCTAGAATGAATCAAATCCTCTTTTTACTGAAATCACAGAAAATAATTGATGCGGATAATGATAGTGGATTGAGTGAGGCTGTGCTGTAGATTTGTCTCACAATTATTAGGCTTTCTATAAGTGTTTATCACCATGGTGACTATTACCAAGAGAATAACCCTTGTGTGCCAATTTCTCCAGCTGCAGTAAGCATTTAGTAAAACCTCATTTCTAAGCAATTACCTAGAAGTATATCTCCATATTTGGTCAAACCAAGGAAAATGTTTTTCTCTAAAGCACCAAATCAACCCATCTCAAGTTGATGGCCAGCCCTGTCAGTCTTTGGGCTACAGCGTCAGTCAATCACATTGATTAGACATTGAAAACAATGCTTTCTTTATCAGGTTCGCCTCTTATGTCTGTCAAAATACAGCATCCTGAAATATCTTGCTAATGTAGTTGTTTTAACATCCAGAAGAGCAGCTTTCCTAATTGTGGTAGATTTGTATTTCATGATCTCAGTAATCATCATCGTAACCTGTGTAACCTGGAAACGGTTGCGGAATGATTTCTGTTGTAAACTGTTATACTGGTTCCAGTGTAGATTTCAGGGAGTCTCTTCTTCAGCTTGCATGACTAATTTGACAATAAATTACAATTTTACAATAAATAAATAATATCAGGTATTTTCAGAATGATACTAACAACCAAAGAGGTTGTTTCCCATCCTGATTGATTGTATAGTAACAGCAAAACATCTAGCACATCATCTCATGTGTATCGTCTGATGTCCGTGTACAAATCCAGCCGAGGTGTTGATTCTGCCAGATCTGTCCAAAACTATCATTTTGATGAGTCTTTCTGGACCCAATTCAAGACAGGCATTTGGCAGGATCTGCGTTTGGAGGATTTTGCTTTTAAGCAATTGCCAGTATAAATATGCACTGTTCTATTCATACTGAGCTTTTCAGTGGTTTCTGTTAGCAGTGTGCTTGGATTAGTGGCGTAGATGAAGCCTGGATTTGATCAGTCCGCAGTAACCTCTGGAGATTCAGCGGTGTTCAGTACAAATGCTGGAATTGGTTACATACTGTATCACCTCTTGGCTTTGATTAAATTGGATTAAGAGATTATTAAAGGTTTATTTACATTGGTTAGCCTTGATATGACCATTCCAAATCAACGTGTTGGCTTTGACAGTTGTTGATACAGCATTGCTAATTGGTTTTGTGATTTTTTTTAAGGCAAGCTCTCCTCCACGCAAAACAATTAAATTAACTTTGGACAAACATTCCATATAGCAACGATGAAATGCATTCTATAAATTATACACCTTCACACTCACATGCCTAAAGAATTCTCAATGAACTTGCAAACAATAAAATGTATATGCAAAGAGTGCCATTTTGTGTTTGTTCAATAACAACCACCCTAAGCACTGGTTGTATAAGCAAGCATATTCATGATGTTACATGACAGGCCTGAGTGATCACCTGTAGAAGACAGTAATGGATAAGAAAGACAGAGAGAGGTCACCAGTTATTCACTGTGTCTTACACAAAACATTGTCTTACTCTATAGGCTAGCAGTAATGTGCTTATTAATACATGGGCTGAGATGGCCCAATGACACTGGTGGTAAATCATGTTTTACTATGATGCTTGCGGATAGATATACAGTGCCTTGCGAAAGTATTCGGCCCCCTTGAACTTTGCGACCTTTTGCCACATTTCAGGCATCAAACATAAAGATATAAAACTGTATTTTTTTGTGAAGAATCAACAACAAGTGGGACACAATCATGAAGTGGAATGACATTTATTGGATATTTCAAACTTTTTTAACAAATCAAAAACTGAAAAATTGGGCGTGCAAAATTATTCAGCCCCTTTAATTTCAGTGCAGCAAACTCTCTCCAGAAGTTCAGTGAGGATCTCTGAATGATCCAATGTTGACCTAAATGACTAATGATGATAAATACAATCCACCTGTGTGTAATCAAGTCTCCGTATAAATGCACCTGCACTGTGATAGTCTCAGAGGTCCGTTAAAAGCGCAGAGAGCATCATGAAGAACAAGGAACACACCAGGCAGGTCCGAGATACTGTTGTGAAGAAGTTTAAAGCCGGATTTGGATACAAAAAGATTTCCCAAGCTTTAAACATCCCAAGGAGCACTGTGCAAGCGATAATATTGAAATGGAAGGAGTATCAGACCACTGCAAATCTACCAAGACCTGGCCGTCCCTCTAAACTTTCAGCTCATACAAGGAGAAGACTGATCAGAGATGCAGCCAAGAGGCCCATGATCACTATGGATGAACTGCAGAGATCTACAGCTGAGGTGGGAGACTCTGTCCATAGGACAACAATCAGTCGTATATTGCACAAATCTGGCCTTTATGGAAGAGTGGCAAGAAGAAAGCCATTTCTTAAAGATATCCATAAAAAGTGTCGTTTAAAGTTTGCCACAAGCCACCTGGGAGACACACCAAACATGTGGAAGAAGGTGCTCTGGTCAGATGAAACCAAAATTGAACTTTTTGGCAACAATGCAAAACGTTATGTTTGGCGTAAAAGCAACACAGCTCATCACCCTGAACACACCATCCCCACTGTCAAACATGGTGGTGGCAGCATCATGGTTTGGGCCTGCTTTTCTTCAGCAGGGACAGGGAAGATGGTTAAAATTGATGGGAAGATGGATGGAGCCAAATACAGGACCATTCTGGAAGAAAACCTGATGGAGTCTGCAAAAGACCTGAGACTGGGATGGAGATTTGTCTTCCAACAAGACAATGATCCAAAACATAAAGCAAAATCTACAATGGAATGGTTCAAAAATAAACATATCCAGGTGTTAGAATGGCCAAGTCAAAGTCCAGACCTGAATCCAATCGAGAATCTGTGGAAAGAACTGAAAACTGCTGTTCACAAATGCTCTCCATCCAACCTCACTGAGCTCGAGCTGTTTTGGATTTTCCTTTATGAAGAACCTTCCCCCTGACTATACAGTGCCTTGCGAAAGTATTCGGCCCCCTTGAACTTTGCGACCTTTTGCCACATTTCAGGCTTCAAACATAAAGATATAAAACTGTATTTTTTTTGAAGAATCAACAACAAGTGGGACACAATCATGAAGTGGAACGACATTTATTGGATACTTTTTTAACAAATCAAAAACTGAAGCGCCACCTTTTGCTGCGATTACAGCTGTAAGTCGCTTGGGGTATGTCTCTATCAGTTTTGCACATCGAGAGACTGACATTTTTTCCCATTCCTCCTTGCAAAACAGCTCGAGCTCAGTGAGGTTGGATGGAGAGCATTTGTGAACAGCAGTTTTCAGTTCTTTCCACAGATTCTCGATTGGATTCAGGTCTGGACTTTGACTTGGCCATTCTAACACCTGGATATGTTTATTTTTGAACCATTCCATTGTAGATTTTGCTTTATGTTTTGGATCATTGTCTTGTTGGAAGACAAATCTCCGTCCCAGTCTCAGGTCTTTTGCAGACTCCATCAGGTTTTCTTCCAGAATGGTCCTGTATTTGGCTCCATCCATCTTCCCATCAATTTTAACCATCTTCCCTGTCCCTGCTAAAGAAAAGCAGGCCCAAACCATGATGCTACCACCACCATGTTTGACAGTGGGGATGGTGTGTTCAGGGTGATGAGCTGTGTTGCTTTTACGCCAAACATAACGTTTTGCATTGTTGCCAAAAAGTTCAATTTTGGTTTCATCTGACCAGAGCACCGCCACCAGCCTGTACCATTGACACCAGGCAAATCCTGATTCTGCTATCAGCATGACGCAACAGGAACCGGGATTCGTCGGACCAGGCAATGTATTTCCATATTATCCAGTGTTGGTTATCGCGTGCCCATTGGAGCCGCTTCTTCTTGTTTTTAGCTGATAGGAGTGGAACCCAGTGCGGTCATCTGCTGCAATAACCTATTCGTGAAAGGGACCGACGAGGTGTGGGTTCTGAGGTGCCGTTCTGCACACCACTATTGTACTGTGCCATTATTTGCCTGTTTGTGGCATGCCTGTTAGCCTATACGATTCTTGCCATTGTCCTTTGACCTCTCATCAACTAGCTGTTTTCACCCTCAGGACTGCCGCTGACTGGATGGTTTTTGTTTTGTCACACCACTCTTAATAAACTCTAGACATGCGTGAAAAGATCAGGAGGCCAGCTGTTTCTGAGATACCGACGATCATATCACCCTCAAAGTCACTTAGGTCACTTGTTTTTCCCATTATAACGTTCAATCGAACAGTAACTGTCTCGATGCTTGTCTGCCTGCTGTAGGGCGGCAGGTAGCCTAGTGGCTAGAGCGTTGGGCCAGCAACCGAAAGGTTGCTGGATTGAATCCCCGAGCTGACAAGGTCAAATCTGTCGTTCTGCCCCTGAACAAGGCAGTTAACCCACTGTTCCCCGGTAGGTCGTCATTGTAAATAAGAATTTGTTCTTAACCGACTTGCCTAGTTAAATAAATAAAAATATATAGCAAGCCATGGCCACGTGACTCACTAGTAGCGAACCATTTTCGTGAACAGGGTTGTGTACCTAATAAACTGGCCGCGGAGTGTATTTTGGTACAGTGTACTGAGTGTATTATTGGAGACTGGATTTTAATATAGCTCATAAATACAGCAGGACCTCAACTGATGTGGATGTCTGATTCTATCTCTTCCTGCCTTGTCTTGTGGTCCTTGCACTGCCAGGGTTGTGGGTTTGATTCCCGGGACCATCCATATGTAAAATGCATGCACACATGACTGTAAGTCACGTCTGCTAAATGGCACATATTATTACTATTATTATTATGTCTTGATGTAATAGTGAAAGACTGTGGAAAAATGGGGGGGAAATGACTTCATGACCTGGGGGCAACTGATCTGTTCCAGTTTAATAACAAAGCTTCCAGTACTTTCTTTGACGTCAACAAGTTGTAATACACATAGTTCACCATGTTATATTGTATTACAAATGTACTGTGAATTTCACGATTATGTTATATAAATTGTTTACTACTTCTCACAATATCATGCAAATATGGTTGATTCAAACCAAATAAACATGGTTGAGTCAAACCATATAATTTAATATAATTTTAACTGTACTAAACTCACAACTCAGCCCCTCTAGGTTCTGCAGACTTTAGTCAAACCAGGTGTTTGTTTACTGCACAGAATAGATGTATGATAGACTCAACGGAAGCTTTTATGAGCACTACATGTTCATGTGTAATTAATATGCATGTTTTGAAACTTGAACAGTAATGTTCATTTGACTTTTTCAGATAAAACAGTTAAAACAGATACAAGGTTTGTGTTGTTTATTTTACCAGAGCTGGTTTGATGCTTGACAGATCCCTTCAGTGATCTAACCTGTGGAGATTTGGCTACCTGCTGAGATAGCAGGGCTCAGATAGCAGGGTTGAGATAGCAGGGCTCAGATAGCAGGGTTGAGATAGCAGGGCTCAGATAGCAGGGTTGAGATAGCAGGGCTCAGATAGCAGGGTTGAGATAGCAGGGCTCAGATAGCAGGGCTCAGATAGCAGGGTTGAGATAGCAGGGCTCAGATAGCAGGGTTGAGATAGCAGGGCTCAGATAGCAGGGCTCAGATAGCAGGGCTCAGATAGCAGGGCTCAGATAGCAGGGCTCAGATAGCAGGGCTCAGATAGCAGGGCTCAGATAACAGGACTCAGATAGCAGGGCTGAGATAGCAGGGCTCAGATAACAGGACTCAAATAGCAGGGCTCAGATAGCAGGGCTCAGATAGCAGGGTTGAGATAACAGGACTCAGATAGCAGGGCTCAGATATCAAGGCTCAGATAGCAGGGCTGAGATAGAAAGGCTCAGATAGCAGGGCTCAGATAGCAGGGCTCAGATAGCAGGGTTGAGATAGCAGGGCTCAGATAGCAGGGCTCAGATAGCAGGGCTGAGATAACAGGACTCAGATAGCAGGGCTGAGATAGCAGGGCTCAGATAACAGGACTCAGATAGCAGGGCTCAGATAGCAGGGCTCAGATAGCAAGGCTCAGATAGCAGGGCTGAGATAGCAGGGCTCAGATAGCAGGGCTGAGATAGCAGGGCTCAGATAACAGGACTCAGATAGCAGGGCTCAGATAGCAGGGCTCAGATAGCAGGGTTGAGATAGCAGGGCTCAGATAGCAGGGCTCAGATAGCAGGGCTCAGATAGCAGGGCTCAGATAGCAGGGCTGAGATAGCAGGGCTCAGATAACAGGACTCAGATAACAGGACTCAGATAGCAGGGCTCAGATAGCAGGGCTCAGATAGCAGGGTTGAGATAACAGGACTCAGATAGCCCGGCTCAGATATCAAGGCTCAGATAGCAGGGCTGAGATAGCAAGGCTCAGATAGCAGGGCTCAGATAGTAGGGCTAAGATAGCAGGGTTGAGATAACAGGACTCAGATAGCAGGGCTCATATAGCAGGGTTGAGATAGCAGGGCTCAGATAGCAGGGCTCAGATAGCAGGGCTGAGATAGCAGGGCTCAGATTACAGGACTCAGATAGCAGGGCTCAGATAGCAGGCCTCAGATAGCAGGGTTGAGATAACAGGACTCAGATAGCAGGGCTCAGATATCAAGGATCAGATAGAAGGGCTGAGATAGCAAGGCTCAGATAGCAGGGCTCATATAGCAGGGTTCAGATAGCAGGGTTGAGATAACAGGACTCAGATAGCAGGGCTCAGATAGCAGGGCTGCGATAGCAAGGCTCAGATGGCAGGGCTCAGATAGAAGGGCTCAGATAGCAGGGCTGAGATAGCAAGGCTCAGATAACAGGACTCAGATAGCAGGGCTCAGATAACAGGACTCAGATAGCAGGGCTGAGATAGCAAGGCTCAGATAGCAGGGCTCAGATAGAAGGGCTCAGATAGCAGGGTTGAGATAACAGGACTCAGATAGCAGGGCTCATATAGCAGGGTTCAGATAGCAGGGTTGAGATAACAGGACTCAGATAGCAGGGCTCAGATAGCAGGGCTGCGATAGCAAGGCTCAGATGGCAGGGCTCAGATAGAAGGGCTCAGATAGCAGGGTCTCTCACACACAGCCCCTTTCACTCCTGTCCTGCCCTGACCATTCTGGTGGTCATCTGGTTATGATCAAAGGTTTGAGTTTAGGACCACAGGATTGGATAATTTAACAGTGTGTCTCAGCCTCAATCCAATAAACCCCATACAAACTGAAACTAGTAACGTCCACATACCAGGATTGGGGAATTTAACAGTGTGTCTCAGCCTCAATCCAATAAACCCCATACAAACTGAAACTAGTAACGTCCACATACCAGGGATCAGAGGAGCTGATCCGGATGGCAATTTCAGTTGTCGTCAGTGACTGCAAATGGATTTATGCAGTGCAAGATGAATGGATGAATAGGTATAAAAAATATAAGATGTTTTCATCTATTATATAGATGTTTTCAAATATCAGAATAGTATATTATAGAGCTACTATACCGGTGGCATAATGCCTTGGATAATGGTCAAGTGATCTGAAAGTCAGTGTTTTAATTTCCTTTGGGGAATGTACTGCTGTTCTGCCCTCTTCAATAGAAAGACATGTTATTTTTAGTCTGGGAATAAACAGTTGTAAAATGTACCATGAATACATTTGAACAAATACTGCACCATAGATGGGATTTGGTTGTAATTCATTTGAGACTGACTGGGACTTAGGGATTTGATAGAGCTGCAAAAATGCAATTTATTTGTTTTCAGGGGCAGAACAAATTCTTCGTAACATGTTTTGGCAGTAAGAAATTCAGGGTAGTCAGGTACCCAAGGGACTCAAGCCATTTTCTGTTTTCTGACCCTGTGAAATAAGGTCGAAGTGTCTGAGAGATATACTGTAGATCAAGAGGTGGGATTTAAAAATTCAGCGGAGGGCTTCACAGATTTTTTTTGTTGGAACGATTTGTTTGTCAAAATAAATTTCAGAAAAAGGGCAGGTATTTGAAAATATATAGGTCCATTCTAATTTCTACATACTTCCTATCTAGTTGAAGACATTCAACAGTGGCCTGGAGTGATTTTTATTTTATTCTTACTCAAACCTCCCGCGGGCCAGATTGAATGGGCTCACGGGCCGGAACTGACCCACCCCTGTTGTAGCTCTATTTCTACATTCCTTGTTGTCATGTCAGAAGAAAATCACATCATTATTAAGCTAATCAACATGCAATCCCCATGGCTCCTGGTGTCTGCCAGGGCAAGGTCTGAGGTCCTGTATTTTGGTTTCATTTCCACCCAGAGTCCTCCAGGATTCAGAGTTTATAGTTTAAGACTGATCACATATGTTGATAAAAAGAACCATGTGTACCAGCGCCCGAGGAATTAAGACTAAATTAAACAGAAACAACCTTCCCCTGGAGACGTTCAACTGGTCTCCACTCGTCTCTGTTGATGACAGTGCATTCGGAAAATATTCGGACCCCTTCCCTTTTCCACATTTTGTTATGTTAAAGCCTTATTCTAAAATGTATTAAATTACCTTTTTCTTCAATCATCAGACAATACCCCATAACGACAAAGCGAAAACAGGTTTTTCAAAACTTTATAAATGTATTTACGTAATTATTCAGACCCTTTGCTATGAGACTCAAAATTGAGCTCAGGTGCATACTGTTTCCATTGATCATCCTTGAGATGTTTCTACAACTTGATTGGAGCCTAGCTGTGGTACATTCAATTGATTGGACATGATTTGGAAAGGCACACACCTGTCTATATAAGGTCCCACAGTTGACAGTGCATGTCAGAGCAAAAACCAAATCATGAGATCGAAGGAATTGTCCGTCGAGCTCCGAGACAGGATTGTGTCGAGGCTCAGATCTGTAGAAGGATACCAACAAATGTCATCACCACTGAAGGTACCCAGGAACACAGTTTAGAACCACCAAGACTCATCCTAGAGCTGGCTGCTCAGACAAACTGAGCAATCGGGGAAGAAGGGCCTTGGTCAGGGAGGTGACCAAGAACCTGATGGTCACTCTGACAGAGCTCCAGAGATCCACTGTGGAGATGGGAGAAGGACAACCTTCCAGAAGGACAACCATCTCTGCAGCACTACACCAATCAGGCCTTTATGGTCATGGCCTGATGGAAGCCACACCTCAGTAAAAGGCACATGACAGCCTGCTCAGAGTTTGCCAAAAGGCACCTAAAGACACTCAGACCATGAGAAACAAGATTCTCTGGTTTGATGAAACCAAGATTGAACTCTTTGGCCTGAATGCCAAGCATCAAGTCTGGAAGAAACCTGGCACCATACCTACAGTGAAGGATGGTGGTGGCAGCACCATGCTGTGGGGATGTTATTCAGCGGCAGAGACTGGGAGACTAGTCAGGATCGAGGGAAAGATGAACGGATCAATGTACAGGGAGATCCTTGATGAAAACCTGCTCCAGAGCGCTCAAGGCCTCAGACTGGGGCGAAGGTTCACCTTCCAACAGGACAATGACCCAAAGCACACAGCCAAGACAACATAGGAGTGGCTTCGGGACAAGTCTCTGAATGTTCTTGAGGTGCCCAGCCAGAGCACGGACTTGAACCCAATCGAACATCTCTGGAGAGACCTAAAAATTGTGCAGCGACGCTCCCCATCCAAACTGACAGAGCTTGAGAGGATCTGCAGAAAATGTGATTTACTTCCCAAATACAGGTGTACCAAGCTTGTAGTGTCATACCCAAGAAGACTCAAAGCTGTAATTGCTGCCAAAAGTGCTTCAACAAAGTACTGAGCAAAGGGTCAGAAAACGTATGTAAATGTGATATTTCCATTTTCTTTTGCTTTGTCATTATGGGGTATTGTGTGTAGATTGATGAGAGAAAAAAACTATTTCATTAATTTTAGAATAAGGCTGTAACGTAACAAAATGTGAAAAAAGTCAAGGGATCTGAATGCTTTCCGAATGTACTGTATACAGTTGAAGTCAGAGGTTTACATACACCTTGGCCAAATACATTTAAACTCAGTTTTTCACAATTCCTGACATTTAATCCTAGTAAAAATTCCCTGTTTTAGGTCAGTTAGGATCACCACTTTATTTTAAGAATGTGAAATGTCAGAACAACAGTAGAGAGAATGATTTATTTATTTCAGCTTTTATTTGTTTCATCACATTCCCAGTGGGTCAGAAGTTTACATACACTCAATTAGTATTTGGTAGCATTGCCTTGAAATTGTTTAACTTAGGTCAAATGTTTCGGGTAGCCTTGCACAAGCTTCCCACAATAAGTTGGGTGAGTTTTGGCCCATTCCTCCTGAGAGAGCTGGTGTAACTGAGTCAGGTTTGTAGGCCTCCTTGAGCGGACATGCTTTTTCAGTTCTGCCCACATATTTTCTATAGGATTGAGGTCAGGGCTTTGGACAGAGGAACTCTGCCTAGAAGGTCACCATCCCGGAGTCGACTCTTCACTGTTGACGTTGAGACTGGTGTTTTGCCAGTTGAGGACTTGGGAGACGTCTGTTTCTCAAACTAGACACTCTAATGTACTTGTCCTCTTGCTCAGTTGTGCGACAGATTTTTTATGGAATATCTACATAGGCCAGAGGCCCATTAGAGGCCCATTATCAGCAACCATCACTCCTGTGTTCCAATGGCACGTTGTTAGCTAATCCAAGTTTATCATTTTAAAAGGCACTCCAATGTGCTTGTCCTCTTGCTCAATTGTGAACTGGGGCCTCCCACTCAGCTTTCTATTCTGGTTAGAGCCAGTTTGCGCTGTTCTGTGAAGGGAGTAGTACACAGCGTTGTGAGATCTTCAGTTTTTGGCAATTTCTCAAATGGAATAGCCTTAATTTCTCAGAACAAGAATAGACTGACGAGTTTCAGAAGAAAGCTCTTTGTTCCTGGCCATTTTGAGCCTGTAATCGAACCCACAAATGCTGATTCTCCAGACACTCAACTAGTCTAAAGAAGGCCAGTTTTATTGCTTCTTTAATCAGCACAACCGTTTTCAGCTGATTGCAACTGTTTTCAGCATAATTGCAAAAGTGTTTTCTAATGATCAATTAGCCTTTTAAAATGATACAGTTGGATTAGCTAAACACAAATTGCCATTGGAACACAGGTGTGATGGTTGCTAATAATGGACCTCTGTACACCCATGTACAGTAGATACTCCATAAAAGAAATCTGCCGTTTCTACAATAGTCATTGACAACATTAACAATGTTGACACTGTATTTCTGATCAATTTGTTATTTTAATGGACAAAAAAATGTGCAAGGATATTTCTAAGTGACCCCAAGATTGTGAACGGTAGTTTACGTAGACTTGAAATCACTAGCCACTTTAATAATGGAACGCTAGTCACAATAATAATGTTCCATATTTTTGCTTTACTCATCTCATATGTATATACTGTATTCTATTCTACTGTATTTAGTTTATGCCACTCCAACATTGCTAGTCCTAATATTTATATGTTCTTTAATTCCATTATTTGACTTTTAGGTTGTGTGTATTGTTGTGAATTATTAGATATTACTGCATTGTTGGAGCTAGAAAAACAAGCATTTCACCACACCTGCAATAACATCTGCTAAACATGTGTATGTGACAAATAAAATTTGCTTTAATTTTTTTTGATGAGGGTTTGATTATTTGATATACAAAAAAAAATATTGCCATGAAATGGAGCATAGAAAACGGCAGAAGGGGTTGTGTTCCCTCTTCACTTGCCTAAATATTGTATTAAGTGACAACGATCTAAGCTAATAAACCAAATGGGCTTTCTCATGCTCACTACACATTCTCTTTTGAGGAGTTGTATAGAGTTGGAGAGCTGTTGGAAAGTTTAGGCCAAATTGGACATGCATTGAATGGTATCTATATAGTTATAGTGCTTCTTTTGATACAGTATGTTTATGTTGAGTGCTTGACCTCATGTGGGTTTATTTTGGCACTTGTTCTTTCAAAACAGTACATCCTGGCTGGAGGTTACCCTGTTTTCAAAAATGTGGACAACACATTTTTTTCTTGTAATGAAGTTTGCACTACAGCCAAAGATATCAGTTGGATCTACTGCTTAGTGTAAAAGATAGGGTGACATCTCTGCCAAAGCATTTGCATGATGCGAAATACAGTTCAAGGTTCAGGGTTCACAATGTGGAGCACAGTTTTTATAGATCCCATTGTGGTCAAACGTGGGAATGTCCATTATGGAGATCTATTTTAGTTCTTTAACCATAAACATCTTAAGCTAAATCACATGGCATGTAGGTGAAATGAACCATATAAGGGTGGTGCTCTAGAAATGTATCATCAGCATTCAAAATGTCTAATTCCCGCAAAATGACTTCGGTTCTCAGTGGATAGCACAACTGTCTGATTCCATGGATGCAGCCCTCAGGTTTGAGCTGGCGCTAGTCTAGAGTGCATAACATTAATAATCTAGAAATAACATTGAACATGTCTTGTGTATTTTGTCAATCAGGAACGCATGTTATGAGGTACCTTTGTCGACCCTGCAGGAAGTGCTGAAACATAACTGCAGTGAACAAGTCCAGTGCCACAGGATGCCATAGGTACAGAGTGATTCTGTTACTGTGTGTGGTGTGATGCCACATTGTGCCATCGTGATTCATTCCATTTAAGTGGCATCATTACACTGACAAAATACCCGGCATAGAATAGGCACTGTAGCATTATATATAGCTGTGCATTATGGCAGCTTTAATGGCCGTTTAGCAGTGTAAATATGAACTAAGGCAATTGCAGTAGGCTATTTATAATCCATTTGTCATTCCTGACAGAAAATGTATGTTTGAAACATCAGTGTAGGAGTGATATGTCCAAGTTTGATGGATGTCCTGGTGACATTTTCATGTTGTCAAGTTGATCATGACAATGCCTGATATGACATTCTGTACAGGCTTAGACAAATAGCATCTGACATTGTTCATATGGGTATGATAAGTACTTGTTTGATAAATAGAGATTGAGAGCTCTATTTTGACAGTAAACAGTCTTCTGCGAGAACAGAGTGCATTTGGAGGTTGATTTGATTGAATTTAGACCATTTTTAAATACATACATAAGGGCGCTCCAGCCAGTGACGCCTCCACAAACAATTTAAGAAAATCATTAATGATAACACTAAGCTTAAAAGCTTATTTTCATTGTGCTCCTTTTGGAGGGGAAGGGGGATGCAGCAAGGTTTGACAGTAATAGTAGTGACAAGACAAAGACAGACAAAACTATGGACAGGTACATCTCCCTTGTCTCACATGGAGGAACATTGTAATTAAGAATTCATGTCTTGAGGCGTGAGAGATGCGTCTATTCTACGGTTAGCGTAGCTGGTTGTGTAACACTGTCTGGTATCTGCCCTGCCTGCTAGGAGCCTTCATTTGTCAAGAACTGTCTTTTTTCAGATTCACTTTCCATTGGATATCATCAGTCTTTTACTTGGACCCTCATCAGCTCATAACTCTTTAAAAAAAAATGTTTTTATTATTTTACCCCTTTCTACTCTCCAATTTCTTGGTATCCAATTGGTAGTTACAGTCTTGTCTCATCGCTGCAACTCCCGTACAGAGACTCGGGAGAGGCGAAGGTCGAGAGCCGTGCGTCCTCCAAAACACAACCCAACCAAGCCGCACTGTTTCTTGACACAATGCCCACTTAACCCGGAAGCCAGCCACACCAATGTGTTGGAGGAAACCCTGTACACCTGGCGACCGTGTCAGCATGCATGCGCCCGGCCCAGGAGTCGTTAGAGCGCGATGGGACAAGGACATCCCTACCGGCCAAACCCTCCCCTAAACCGGACGACGCTGGGCCAATTGTGCACCGCCCCATGGGTCTCCCGGTCGCGGCCGGCTGAGCTCATAACTAACAACATTCTTTTCATTTCCCCCTTCTAGACTATCCTTCCTTCCCAACGGAAGCTACAGTGACAACAGCAGGAGGATTTTATCCAATGAGCTGGAATCTCAGGACTCCATGGGTGGACTGTCTATAGCCCAGAGATAATGACCTAAACCTGCTTGTCTTACACAAGTTCAACAAGTGAAATACAGTATGTATTAATGGGGACGTATGGTCACCACAATGAGATTCTGGTCTGAAGGACTACAGTCTGATAGTGAAGAAGTCAATCATTTGATTATTGAATTACCAGATCATGGTTTATGAATTTACTGCGTAAAAGCACTGTCCAGTCAGAGGTTTTTTTCCCCAGGTGAAGACAATCAGACAATGAAGATGCATGAAGAGATCAAAAGCCAGTTAGTGTCTGTGGAATGACTTGAGCATTACGCCAAGATGATTGTTGGTGATTAATATTCTACGGGTCCCTATGAAGTTAAAAGCTATTGTTGGCTCACCAGTTTTGTCAGTGTTTCCCCTATATGCATTTTACAAGCGTCGCACCGCCGCTGCTAAATCATGGCCGCCACTGAAAAAAAAAATATATTTTCGGGATGGTAAAACATTTTAAATCTAAACTTCAACAACTAAAACCATATATAAGGAATGTAGAAAAGATAATGGAGCAATATATATATATATACATACACTTACATTTTTTTTTAAAGAACATATGAGGAACAACCACCACAATAAAAACTAGTCAGGGAGAATCTGAAATTCTAAAAATGTCATGGCATTTAATTTAGTTATGTTTGAGCTACTCAGCATAAGAACAATTGTAGGAAACTAGCTTTAAAACTGTAAAATTTTCTCTGCCCTATGGCAAAACGTGTAGAATTGTCAAGAGTGCTTCTAAAACCGCTCCATTGGCCATGCCTACCACCCGATGCTTTACTTGCCACCGCTGCTGAAAAAATACCTGGGGGAAACACTGGATGAAAGTGTCTCATTCCTGGTAGTGACCCGTGTATGTTAAAAACAACTGTATTTAATTATGTCAATCAACTTAGCATTTACTATTTATATTCAGTTTTGACTCTGACAACAACTATTTCATGTACATTTTAATCTGAAGAGAACTGATGGTATAAAATAGACATTACTAAATTGTATTTATTTCAGCTTCAGAAAATAAGGAGCAATGTCTTGTTACTATGTGACAACTTTTTAGTCAGATTTCTTTTGCATTGTTGGATATTATTTGTGATAAATAAATGTGTAACTTCACAATTTTATGTGCCAAGAACTAACAAAATTGCTTTTGAATCTGTCTAATCTAGCCTTGTACTTCTGATCTTGCAGGCCAGAAAAATTGATGGGCTTCAATGAAGACCGCTGAATAGTAAACAGCTTTAATTGTGTAATACTGGGTTGCCTTGAAAGCATTTAAAACATGTTTGACCATTATGCTATTATTTCAGTGAGGCAATTACACAGCAAAAATCCTCTTCTCCCTTTTCACAAATGACTAACTTGATTATCCATGATAATTACATGGTTTCTACAATCCCACTCATCGGTCGAGGGTAGAGGAGTGTTTTACCTCAAGGTCAACGATACAATCCAGGATTGATGGCGCAGAAGATGAATTCATATTCTCTATAACCACTCAAGTTTACAGGGCCTGGTTCAATTTAAGGACTTTGGCTCTAATTGAACACTCCTCCATATGATTAAAGCCAAACTCTTGTTTCATGTGTATTATGATTTACCGTAGATTAAAAAATAAACTCAAAAGATGTCATTGAAATATATATATTTATTAATTAAGTCAAAAAATATAAAATAAAATAGGTTGACAAGACAAGACAACGCACACGTCAAGACAAAACACATTGTCAATACCGTATGTGCAATAAGAAAAGTATATTTTCAAGAGAGCAATATTTACATACAGAAAGAGCTGCATGTTGTTCTGCTGGAAGGTCTGTATCTAAACAGGATGCTTCCTCCGGTGGAGCCTGGCCATTTATAAACAAGTCAAATATCAAAAGGAATATCAAAAGTACTGCATGTAACATCTAAGGGGCTCTACCGTATCAAACTTGTGATTCACTTCCCTGGACTGCACAGTATTAATAACTGGAAAACATGGCTTTAGGATGTTTCATCCACACCTGACACATACAGAGTCCCTTTTGACCTATTCACTTCCATACAGGGTGTCCAAAAATAAGCATTACAAAAAGGCAAAATTGGTCACATTTCAAAGTAACAGCAACACAAACTACAAAAATGATTTACATCAAGATAACAAAAGACTTGAAATGACCTGAAATGCTCACTGACCATTACAAACACCGGCCATACACACGAGAGGAGTGCCAAGTGGACACAACACAACCTGTGCGGGGTGAATTGTCCACACGCACATCTTAAAACGTGGGGACCATCATGAGAAAATCAGAAAAGGTCCTTTGCTGTCGAATTGAAAACGGCATCATTTGTCTTTTTGGACAGGTCACCCTGGGGGGAATGAAAGACACATATTTTAGTAACTGATATACCCCTCCCCACCCCCATTTAAAAAAAAGCAATCTAGAGGAGTAAGCAGAATGCGAAAAAAAAGGTCAATCTTTGCTTTAAATTCATGTGTCTGGTATGGATTATTGAAGTAAACATTGAGGTGGCAGCATATAAGGCTGGTCTTACAGTGAAGTTAACTGGTCGATAAAGCCTTATGGGCCTATTATTATTATTTTTTATTCAGCTTGTGCTGCTGGCGGTAGGTGCACTTGATTCAGAAGCCCTGCACGCCAGATAATCAAAGTACTCCCATTTTGAACCATTTCATTTGTCTGAAGGAACAAACTCTGCCTACCCGGCAGACCCGAGAGAGCTAAATCAAGTGCACTGGCCTATTGAATAGCTCAAATCACCATGCCTACAGCTTCCACAACCCCCAAACTACATGAGATCTAATCACTTTAAAACCCATGACCAGAGAGACTTAAAGAACACAGCAAAGAGCTGCTGCTTTCACGAGTGAGTTCATACTTCAGTTTAATTCAGCACTGTTTTTATTCAACACTTTTACAAAACATAAAAATGCACTTCACCCTACTTCTACTCCCGCTACAACCAGAACTGTAGCTGCAATGAATGAGTAGCCAAAAGTATCGACAGCCCTGCGTTATAATTATAAGCAGCTCGTCGTGTCTATTTTAATATGGAGGTCATGAATTTGTACTCCATTACTCTAATGTACTTGTCCTCTTGCTCAGTTGTGCACCAGGGCCTCCCACTCCTCCTATTCTGGTTAGGGCCAGTTTGTGCTGTTCTGTGAAGGGAGTAGTACACAGCGTTGTACCAGATCTTCAGTTTCTTGGCAATTTCTCACATGGAATAGCCTTCATTTCCCAGAACAAGAATAGACTGAGTTTCAGAAGAAAGTGCTTGGTTTCTGGCCATTTTGAGCCTGTTATCGAACCCACAAATGCTGAGGCTCCAGATACTCAACTAGTCTAAAGAAGGCCAGTTTTATTGGTTCTTTAAAATCAGAACAGTTTTCAGCTGTGCTAACAATTGCAAAAGGGTTTTCTAATGATCAATTAGTCTTAAAAAATGATACACTTGGATTAGCTAACAACGTACCATTGGAACACAGGAGTGATGGTTGCTGATAATGGGCCTCTGTAGATATTCCATTAAAGAAAAAAAAAAGCCGTTTCCAGCTACAATAGTCATTTTCAACATTAACAATGTCTACACTGTATTTCTGATCAATTTGATGTTATTCTAATTGACAAAAAAAAAAAAAAAAAAAGTGCATTTCTTTCAAAAACAAGGACATTTCTAAGTGTCCCCAAACATTTGAACGGCAGTGTGTGGTCTGACAAGAACAAGATTGGCAGTATGCTGTGGTAATATATTAGGCATACAGCACAAACCTCATTCCTACAGAACTGGTTGAATTAGATGAATGTTGCATAGGCCTCGATTCATGTCATGCTTTTAATCAATTCTGTGAGGTAGATCTCGGCTTGCTTTTTGACTCCGAAAGTGATCTTGACTCAGAAAAGGTTGGTGACCGCTGAGTTAGAGTATAGTTTAAAAGGCTGGTCTTACAGTGAAGTCAGAGTAGCTGATGTCAACAGGTTTGTTCTCCTCTGTACCGTTGTACTCCTGCAGGGGTGTTCTCTGACTACTGCTGCTGTTGCTTCTCTCAAGGGACTTGGTTTTCTGCTTAGCCAATGAATGGACAAACAAACAGCACATCAGTCAACAAACTGAGCATGCAACACACTTCCTTCCCAGCAGTCTCTGCTAATCCAATTGAAGTATTCAATTTCTGCATCTCTTTACCAGAATGATTGACCTTGGAAAGTGGTTAGATTCTAAAGACAAGTTTTGATTTTGTTGTCAATATTCTTTCACAAGCTAAGTTGTCTGTGGCCGAATGGTTTACTGCTTGAATAAGAAAAATTATATCACAGCATCACCTAGTGGTTATTTTAATAGTTGTCCAGCAATATAAAAAGGAAGATGTTGAACATTCAATTAGGATATACGTGTGCAAGCACAAGAACCAATGATGGGCAACAGTTTGGAGTGCTGTGTGTGTGTGTACCTGCATCTGAATCTGGGAGAGAGGAGGCTTGCTGCTAGGCACACTGATGAAGGTGCTGGATGAGTTGCAGCTGTAGGCGCGCACCATGATAGGCTGTGTAGGAGTCTGCTGAAAGGACAGTCATGGTGGTCAAGGTCAATTGGCCCAGCGTCGTCTGGGTTTGGCTGGTGTAGGCAGTAATTGTTAATAAGAAAGTTAACAGACTTGCCTAGTTAAATAAATAAAAAAAGTTACCACAATAGTAAAGTGGCCAGTTGGTTTTGGAAGGGAGTGAACTAGCCCTATGTGGACCACTGCTAGTTACTGTACCTTCCTGATCTTGTTGGGGGTGAGGGCGTTCATCCCGCCATGGGCCCTCTTCGTGGGAGTTTTGAAGAGAGTTGTCATTTCCCCCTTCTTTGAGGTCTGCAACACCGAGACAAACAAAGCCTCAGTCACAGACCAGTCAATAACAAACAGACCATTCTGCTGGGGACAGAATGGTCAAATCCCTGTTTCCCACCATTCAACAGTTACACATGCTGACCACCATATGGTGTACAAGTCTATTTCAATCCAAGTTCAGCACAGTACGTTTTAGAATTGGCCTTTTGCACATGGGAACAGGGAGATCAGGTTTGTTGATAGTTTTTAAAGACAAATAGCAAACCCCCACCCGAAGCCTCTATGGACCAGTATTGGGCTGACTGGGGAACACTGCTGGGTCAATGTGAGAGCATTATGAGGGGCTGGACTTACAGTGGCACGTTCACTCTTCTCCTTGCCCCTCAGCTGTTTGTGCTCCTCCCATTGGGTGGAGATGTAGGTCATGACTCTCTGGCCCTGGACCAAGAAGGCAGTACCCTGGTCCTTCTCCCAGCTCTCAACACCAGTCCTCAGCTCTTCCTCCAACTAGTCACATCACATAACAGGGAGGATCAACATAACTTTTTTTGACATTGAATGAAGGAGGCGGTGATCTTTTGATTACCATCAACCATTGCTGCCACTTTTCAGACATTACATTTTAAAATGTACATTATATTTAAAAAAATATATACACTGAACAAAAATATGAATGCAACATGTAAAGTGTTGGTCCCATGTTTAATGAGCTGAAATAAAAGATCCCAGAAACTTTCCACACACAAAAAGCTTATTTCTCTCAAATTATGAAGAAATTTGTTTATATCCCTGTTAGGGAGCATTTCTCCTTTGCCAAGCTATTCCATCCACTTGACAGGTGAGGCATACCAAGAAGCGGATTAAACAGCATGATCATTACCACAGGTGCACATTGTGCTGGGGACAATAAAAGTTTCCTGACTGCAAGAATCTTTTAGAGAATTTGGCAGTACGTCCAACCAGTCTCAACCGCAGTCCTGAGGGCGAGTGGTTTTCTGATGTCAATGTTGTGAACAGAGTGCCCCATGGTGGCAGTGGGGTTATGGTATGGGCAGGCATATGCTACAGAGAATGAACACAATTGCATTTTATTGATGGCAATTTGAATGCAGTGATACCGTGATGAGATCTGAGGCCCGTTGTGGTGCCATTCATCCACCACTTCATGTCCAGCATGATAATGCACGGCTCAATATCGCAAGGATCTGTACACAATTCCTGGAAGCTGAAAATGTCCCAGTTCTTCCATTCTCAGACATGTCACCCATTGAGCATGATTGGGATGCTCTAGACCAACATGTACAACAGCCCTACTTTAAAAACAAAGAATATATACATTTTTTTTCTCTCCCTACAACTGCCAAATAAAGTTATTAGAGGGACATGTTGAGGAGTCAAATCCAGCCTTACCTTTGGCAACATCTTCTGAACTTTGATCTTCTCTTTGGCCTCTTTGAGAAGGGCTCCTCCTCTGTTGGAGAAGCGGTTTGGATCATTGGCCTTTTTCTGCAAAGAGGTTTGAAAATTAGATATGTTTCTATGTCAAGTGGAACAAAAACAATTCTGCACCACACTGAACATGTATCAGAAACAAGAGCAGCTGGTATCTACTGTGGATATCTTTGATTGAAAAGCATTACATGCATCAAAATACAAAATACATATTTGCAATTTATTTCACAAACATAGCTTGACCGCAAATTCCAGCATTACCTCAAAGTCCTGGAAGAGGGCCCAGTACTTCTCCCATTTCTGCAGAACCTCCAGTAAGGGTTTAGCCTGGTCATAGTAATTCTTCACCTTCAATAGCTCAGCATCATGCAGTGCCAACAATTCCTCTGTGAAGTCATCTAGGGAAAGACGGATCGGTTCGATCAGTATGTATGCATTTTGCGTATGAGTGAGAGGAAGTATTTCCATTATTGTTCTACCTACCGTCACAGATGTGGGCGTTGAAGGGTTCACGCTGCTCAGTGCCCTGGTTGCACTTGTCCCAGAGAGCCACTAGTTCCTGTCGGACCTTGTCAATCACATCCTCCAACATGGCTTTCTGCAGGACTGTCAGATGATCAACCTCCCCCTGCCACTGGAAGGGCAACAAGGTCAGGTTCAGTAGGAGTAAAAATAAATCTCTGAAACAGCGACATGAGGAGGTACCATCTGAACTTGTTCCTTAAGAAATACTCATTTACATTTTCCGTATGCCCTAATGAAGTGTTTCTGAACTCCAGTACTGTTGAAGGTACTGGAGTTCGGAAACACTGCCCTAATGATACAGGACTGTCAAACACTGATGTTCTAGCACCATTGTAAAGGTATTCTCTGTTCCCTTGTTAGTCAATTCTGGGGAAACTTAATAGTTATGGTGCCATGTTTACTGTTTTGCAGTGGTATGCCAGTGAAGCTTTGTCCAACACAGTGGTGTATGGTATGCCGGTGAAGCTTTGTCCAACACAGTGGTGTATGGTATGCCGGTGAAGCTTTGTCCAACACAGTGGTGAAGGGAGATGTATGACGAGGGAGTTCCAACCTGTGTGATTTGGTCAGAAAGGGTACCCTGCACACTCTCCTGGAACGCAGTGCGATCTTGCTCCAGCGCTTCCAGACGATTCCACAGGCACATAGCTTGTTCTTTTAGCTCAGCCAGAATATTCATTAGGGATTCCTTCTTGACCTTCATCTAAACAAAAATATACTAATATAATTGGTCAAAAGTCCTAGAACCAAAACCTTTGAGTAATCATTAGTAAGTTTTATCAAATTATTTTCAGTACCTGGGACAACAGCAGTTGGAGGGCTTTGATGTTTTCATGCGTGAGCAGGAATATCTCCTCGCCATGACACACCGACTCTTTCTCCAGACTGGTTTCTGGTTTCTGACCCATGTCCTCCATGAGCTTCCTGATGTCCTCACGCAGCCCTGAGAACACCTTTGCACGACTCTTCTACAGAACGGGGGAAGGGAGGGACAAGAGACGAGATGCTTCCAACAAAAGACAAACATCACAAGACCACAAAAGAGACTTAAAAAATAAGAAATGAATAATTGTGTTCTTAGTAATACTTGAGTCAGGTATTCATAACATTCACACAAGTCTTGCCATCCTGGCAGCTGTTGCAATACCTTTTCTTCACTGAGGGTCTTGAGGTGCTCCCGGAACTCCTGCAACTGAGTGCGTGAGGGTATGCTGCCTGTGGGAACATAATAGGGAGTGACGCACAGCTCCAAGCACAGTTCCTTATCCTGCTGCTGCAGTCCGTGTAACTCCTTCAAACGGTCCCCCTTCTCCTTGGTCAGAACCTCCACACGCAGACGCAGGTTCTTCTCGATCTGGAGGACTGTCAGGCCCTCCTCCAACTGACAGGTGGACAAGATGAAGACAGGAGGTTAGCACAATGGAAGGAAAAGAGTCAAGGGGTGGAACCAGCTAAACTATTGAGACACAGAACCTTTAAAGACCAACCTTTACTGTTGTTGTTAAGCCTGAAGAAATAACCACTTACTTTGTATGGATCCATTGACATTTCCAGACACAAGGTATCCAACTGTTTTTCAAAAGTGATGATATTGTTTCGGATGCGGTGCTTCAAAGCTTCCTCCTCAGTGATCATGTCATTCAAAAGGACCTTAAGATTAGGAATGTCAAGTCAGTCTGTTAATTAGTTACTTGACAAGGCTTCCGTTTCAGTTTTCAGTTCATCTACATTTCCTGTTTTCTGAAGCCTCACCTCAATGTGTTTCTTCACCGTCTCCATCCGCTCTACCCTCTGCTCCTCCATGATGCCCATGCTATCCCAGATGTCCACCAGCTTGGCCATGGCATGGTTTATACCCGTCACTAGAGAGAAAGCCAGGGCTTCACTGCAGAGATGAGTGACATGACCATCACATTTGGTAACTTCAGCTGGCTAAGTAGCAAACACATTCTTAACAAATCTGAATAGGATACCAATTATTGGTATACAGTTTGAAACCAAGCACTGCAAAAACAATATTTTTTAGGGGGTAGATCGGCTTTAATATTGCAGATTGACAGAATCTATGTAATTGTCTGCATTTCCAATGCCTATTTTTTAAGTAAATCAAATATTTAAAAAAATGTATACATAGTACCAGTCAAAAGTTGACACCTACTCATTCAAGGGTTTTTCTTTATTTTTACTATTTTCTACAATAGAAACATTTCACTGTAGAGCCTCTAGCACTGCTCAACACGCCTCGGCTAACAATTTAGCCTTGGTTTCATGCATGTTAACATTAGAAGCCTCCTAAGTTTGTTTTATTACTGCCCTAGCACACTCCACCAATCCGGATGTCCTAGCCGTGTCTGAATCCTGGCTTAGGAAGACTACCAAAAAACGTGAAATTTCCATTCCTAACTATAACATTTTCCGACAAGATAGAATTGCCAAAGGGGGCGGTGTTGCAATTTACTGAACTCTAGTAAGAGTTCTGTCTTACTATCCAGGTCTGTACCCAAACAATTTTAGCTTCTACTTCTAAAAATAAACCTTTCCAGAAACAAGTCTCTCACCATTGCTGCTTGCTATAGACCACCCTCTGCCCCCAGCAGTGCCCTCGACACCATATGTGATTTGATTTCCCCCCCATCTATCTTCTGAGCTCGTGACCTAAACTGGGACATGCTTAACACCCCGGCCATCCTAAAATCTAAGCTTGATGCCCTCAATCTCACACAACTTATCAATGAACCTACCAGATATAACCCCAAATCCGTAAACACGGGCACCCTCATAGATATCATCCTAACTAACTCACCCTCCAAATACACCTCTGCTATTATCAACCAAGATCTCAGCGATCACTGCCTCATGGCTGCATCCGTAATGGGTCTGCGAGCAAACGACCACCCCTCATCACTGTCAAACGCTCCCGAAAACACTTCTGCGAGCAGGCCTTTCTAATCGACCTGGCCGGAGTATCCTGGAACACCATTGACCTCATCCAGACAGTGGAGGATGCCTGGTTATTCTTTAAAAGTTCCTTCCTCACCATCTTAAATATGCATGCCCCATTAAAAAAAAATGTAGAACCAGGAATAGATGTAGCCCTTGGTTCACTCCAGACCTGCACAAAAACATCCTGTGGCATTCTGCATTAGCATCGAATAGCCCCCGTGATATGCAACTTTTCAGGGAAGTTAGGAACCAATATACACAGGCAGTTAGGAAAGCTAAGGCTAGCCATTTTAAAACAGATATTTGTATCCTGCAGTACAAACTCAAAAAAAGTTCTGGGACACTAAAGTCCATGGAGAAGAAGAGCACCTCATCCCAGCTACCCACTGCTCTGAGGCTAGGAAACACTGTTACAACCGACAAATTCACTACAATTGAGAATTTCAATAAGCATTTCTATACGGCTGGCCATGCTTTCCACCTGGCTACCCCTACCCTGGTCAACTGCCCGGCACCCTCCACAGCAACCCACCCAAGCCCCCACCATTTCTCCTTCACCCATATCCAGATAGCTGATGTTCTGAAAGAGCGGCAAAATCTGGACCCCTACAAATCAGCCGGGCTAGACAATCTGGACCCTGTCTTTCTTAAATTATCTGCCGAAATTGTTGCAACCCCTATTACTAGCCTGTTCAACCGCTCTTCGTATCGTCTGAGATTCCCAAAGATTGGAAAGCTGCCGCGGTCATCCCTCTCTTCAAAGGGGGAGACACTCTAGACCAAAACTGTTACATACCTATATCTATCCTACATCTAAGGTCTTCGAAAGCCAAGTTAACAAACAGATTACTGACCATTTTGAATCACATTATACCTTCTCCGCTATGCAATCTGGTCATGGGTGCACCTCAGCCACGCTCAAGGTCCTTAACGATATCATAACCACCATCGATAAGAGACATTACTGTGCAGCTGTATTCATCGACCTGGCCAAGGCTTTCGACTGTCAATCACCACATTATTATTGGCAGACTCAACAGCCTTGATTTCTCAAATGATTGCCTCGCTGGTTCACCAACTACTTCTCTGATAGAGCTCAGTGTGTCAAATCGGAGGGCCTGTTGTCCGGACCTCTGGCAGTCTCTATGGGGGTGCCACAGGGTTCAATTCTCGGGCCGACTCTCTTCTCTGTACACATCAATGATGTCACTCTTGCTGCTGGTGATTCTCTATTCCACCTCTACGCAGACAACACCATTCTGTATACTTCTGGCCCTTCTTTGGACACTGTGTTAACGAACCTCCAGACGAGCTTCATTGCCATACAACTCACCTTCCGTGGCCTCCAACTGCTCTTAAATGCAAGTAAAACTAAATGCATGCTATTCAACCGATCATTGACCGCCCATCCAGCACCACTACTCTGGACGGCTCTGACTTAGAATACGTGGATAACTACAAATACCTAGGTGTCTGGCTAGACTGTAAACTCTCCTTCCAGATTCACATTAAGCATCTCCAACCAAAAATTGAATCTAGAATCGGCTTCCTATTTCGCAACAAAGCTTCCTTCACTCATGCTGCCAAACATACCCTAGTAACACTGACCATCCTACCCTTCCTTGACATCGGCGATGTCATCTATAAAATAGCCTCCAACACTCTACTCAGCAAACTGGATGTAGTCTATCACAGTGCCATCCTTTTTGTCACCAAAGCCCCATATAATACCCACCACTGCGACCTGTACGCTCTCGTTGGCTGGCCCTCGCTTCATACTCGTCGCCAAACCCACTGGCTACAGGTTATCTACAAGTCTCTGCTAAGTAAAGCCCCGCCCTATCTCAGCTCGCTGGTCACCATAGCAGCATCCACTCGTAGCACACGCTCCAGCAGGTAAATCTCACTGGTCACCTCCAAAGCCAATTCCTCCTTTGGTCGCCTTTCCTTCCAGTTCTCTGCTGCCACAGACTGGAACGAACTGCAAAAATCACTGAAGCTGGAGATTCCCATCTCCCTCACTAGCTTTAAGAACCAGCTGTCAGAGCAGCTCACAGATCACTGCACCGGTTCATAGCCCATCAGTATACAGCCCATCTATTTTGCACCACAGTATCTCTACTTGCACATCTACCACTCCAGTGTTTTATTGCCATATTGTAATTACTTCGCCACATGGCCTACTTATTGCCTTACCTCCCTAATCTTACCTCATTTGCACCCACTGTATATAGACTTTGTTTTCTTTTTTTCCCCTACTGTATTATTGACTATGTTTTGTTCATTTCATGTGTAACTCTGTGTTGTTGTATGTGTCGAACTGCTATGCTTTATCTTGGCCAGGTCGCAGTTGCAAATGAGAACTTGTTCTCAACTAGCTTACCTGGATAAATAAATACAAATAAAAACGAAATAAAAAAAAAGACATCAAAACTATAAAATCATGTAGTAACAAAAAAAAAAATATATATATATATATATTTTTTTTACAAAATCAATATACATTTCATTATTCAAAGTAGCCACCCTTTGCCTTGACAGCTTTGCATACTCTTGGCATTCTCTCAACCAGCTACAACTGGGAATGCTTTTCCAACAGTCTTGAAGGAGTTCCCACATATGCTGAGCACTTGTTGGCTGCTCTTCCATCACTCTGAGGTCCAACTTATCCCAAACCATCACAATTGGGTTGAGGTCAGGTGATTGTGGAGGCCAGATCATCTGATGCAGAACTCCATCACTCTCCTTCTTGGTCAAATAGCCCTTACATAACCTGGAGGTGTGTTGGGTCATTGTCCTGTTGAAAAACAAATGATAGTCCCTCTAAGCGCAAACCAGATGGGATAGCGTATCACTGCAGAATGCTGTGGTAGGCATGCTGGTTAAGTTTGCCTTGAATCCTAAATAAATATCAGACAATGTCACCAGCAAAGCACACCTCAATGCTTCACGGTGGGAACCACACATGCGGAGATAATACGTTCACTTACTCTGCATCTCACAAAGAAACGGCGGTTGGAACCCTTCGGTTGGTCCTTCAGCTGGTCAAAAATCACAAATTTGGACTCATCAGACCAAAGGGAAGATTTCCACCAGTCTAATGTCCATCGCTCGTATTTCTTGGCCCAAGCAAGTATCTTCTTGGTGTCCTTTAGTGGTGTTTTTTTGCAGCAATTCAACCATGCAGTCTCCTCTGAACAGTTGATGCTGAGATGTGTCTGTTAGTTGAACTCTGAAGCATTTATTTGGGCTGCAATCTGAGGTGCTGTTAATTTCTGAGGCCGTTAACTAATGAACTTATTTGCAGCAGAAGTACCTCTGGGTCTTCCTTTCCAGTGGCGGTCCTTATGAGAGCCAGTTTCATCATAGCGCTTGATGGCTTTTGCGACTGCACTTGAAGAAACGTAGAAAGTTCTTGAAATGTTCCGGATTGACTGACCTTCATGTCTTAAAGTAATGAAGTACTGTCGTTTTTCTTTGCTTTTACTAAAATAGGGCTATCTTCTGTATACCAACCCTACCTTGTCACAACACAACTGATTGGATCAAACGCATTAAGAAAATAAATTCCACAAATTAACTTAACCTGTTAATTGAAATGCATTCTAGGTGAAAGAATGCGAAGAGTGAGCAACGCTGTCATCAAGGCAAAGGGTGGCTACTTTGAAGAATCTCAAATATATTTAGATTATTATAAAAAATATGTTTTACACTTGTTTTGTTTACTCCATGATTCCATATGTGTAATATCATAGTTTGATGTCTTCAATATTACTCTAATATGTAGAAAATAGTAAAAAAGAAAGAAAAACCCTTGAATGAGTAGGTGTCCAAACTTTTGACTGGTACTGTATAAAAAAATATCTATATTATTTTTCCCCAACCCTACCATCCCTCCCCTAATTGGAGTAAACTAATGGACAACACTCAGGCTTCTACATCCAGCTCATACATACATTTTACAGACAGTATATTTAAGCAATAAGGCATGTGGTATATGGCCAATATACCATGGCCAAGGGCTGTTCTTAGGCATGCGGCAACTGGTTACCAACTTAACCTCTTGAGTGTAGGGGGTGTATTTTGATGTTTGGACGACTGCCTATTTCTCAGGCCCAGAATATGCATATAATTGTCAGATTAGGATAGAAAACACTAAAGTTTCCAAAACTGTCAAAATATTGTCAGTGAGATTAACAGAACTGATATTGCAGGCAAAAACCTAAGTAAAATCAAACCAGGAAGTGCTGTTTTTCCAGAAACCTCTGTTCCATTGCATGCCTTCCTTTAATTTAAAGAGATATCAACCAGATTCCTTTCTCTATGGCTTAAACATGGTGTGAACAGTCTTTACACAGTTTCAGGCTTTTATTCTGAAAAATGAGCGAGAAGGATCACATCGCGTCATTGGATGACTGGGTGCCAGCAGAGTTTTGCATGCGCAACAGCTTGGAGCAGACATTTTCTCGCTCTCTCCTATTGAAAAAGCTACGGTCCTGTTGAAATATTATCGATTATTTATTGTAAAAACAACCTGAGGATTTATTATAAAAAACATTTGACATGTTTCTACGAACTTTACGGATACTATTTGGAATTTTCATCTGCCCCGTCGTGACCGCTCGAGCCTGTGGATTTCTGAACAAATGCGAATAGAGGTATTTTGGATATAAAAATAATCCTTATGGAACAAAAGGAACATTTATTGTGTAACTGGGAGTCTCGTGAGTGCAAACATCCGAAGATCAAAGGTAAGCGATTCATTTTATGGCTTCTCTGACTTTCGTGACCAATCTACTTTGCTGCTAGCTGTTTGTAATGTTTTGTCTGCTGAGAGAGATGTCCTAACATAAACGCTTGGATAGCTTTTGCTGTAAAGCTTTTTTGAAATCTGACACGCCAGGTGGATTAACAAACTAAACTGTGTTTTGCTATATTGCACTTGTTATTTCATGAAAATTAAATCCTTTTCGTAATTTAATTTGAATTTGGCACTCTGCAATTCAGCGGATGTTGACGAAAATGATCCCGCTAACGGGATGGGTGCGCCAAGAAGTTAATTAGAGCAGTAAAAATACATGTCAAGACCGTGGTGTACGGGCTGATATACCACGGCTGTCAGCCAATCAGCATTCAGGGCTCAAACTACCCAGTTTATAATAGTTATTTTTTTGTTTGTTTTTAATCCCATACTTCAGCCCCATTCGCAAACACATTCCTTAATAAATTGGATATTTCTTTATTTTTATTTCACCTTTATTTAACCAGGTAGGCTAGTTGAGAACAAGTTCTCATTTGCAACTGCGACCTGGCCAAGATAAAGCATAGCAGTGTGAACAGACAACACAAGAGTTACACATGGAGTAAACAATTAACAAGTCAATAACACAGTAGAAAAAAAAGGGGAGTCTATATACATTGCGTGCAAAAGGCATGAGGAGGTAGGCGAATAATTACAAATTTGCAGATTAATAACACTGGAGTGATAAATGATCAGATGGTCATGTACAGGTAGAGATATTGGTGTGCAAAAGAGCAGAAAAGTAAATAAATAAAAACAGTATGGGGATGAGGTAGGTAAAAATGGGTGGGCTATTTACCGATAGACTATGTACAGCTGCAGCGATCGGTTAACTGCTCAGATAGCAGATGTTTGAAGTTGGTGAGGGAGATAAAAGTCTCCAACTTCAGCGATTTTTGCAATTCGTTCCAGTCACAGGCAGCAGAGAACTGGAACGAAAGGCGGCCAAATGAGGTGTTGGCTTTAGGGATGATCTGTGAGATACACCTGCTGGAGCACGTGCTACGGATGGGTGTTGCCATCGTGACCAGTGAACTGAGATAAGGCGGAGCTTTACCTAGCATGGACTTGTAGATGACCTGGAGCCAGTGGGTCTGGCGACGAATATGTAGCGAGGGCCAGCCGACTAGAGCATACAAGTCACAGTGGTGGGTGGTATAAGGTGCTTTAGTGACAAAACAGATGGCACTGTGAAACTGCATCCAGTTTGCTGAGTAGAGTGTTGGAAGCAATTTTGTAGATGACATCGCCGAAGTCGAGGATCGGTAGGATAGTCAGTTTTACTAGGGTAAGTTTGACGGCGTGAGTGAAGGAGGCTTTGTTGCGGAATAGAAAGCCGATTCTTGATTTGATTTTCGATTGGAGATGTTTGATATGAGTCTGGAAGGAGAGTTTACAGTCTAGCCAGACACCTAGGTACTTATAGATGTCCACATATTCAAGGTTGGAACCATCCAGGGTGGTGATGCTGGTCAAATATGATACCAATTATTGGTATACAGTCAAACCAAGCACTGCAAAAACTTGGAAAGTTTCCTTACAAGCCAGAATCTTGTATAAAATTAGATGTGCACTTACTCTACTGGTTGTCTGTGCGGTTGGTCCTTCAGCTGGTCAAAATGTGAGACAAAATATCCACAGGAAAGTGTTGTCTTCCTGAATTATTAGAGCACCGGTACTGGCGTTGTTATATCTGTCACATGCTTACACCATGTAAACACCTTCAAGACTTTTGTTGTATCCTATCCATGTACTTCTGTCTTGTGCACGTGTCTTAGCCGATGACCAAACAATATTGACTGCCACACAGAGACCCGCATTTTGAAGTCTGTTTAATACTATTTTCCTGTGGATATTTTGTCTCAAACACATCAGACTATTCTGATTGAAATGGCAATGCGTGGAAATCATACAATTAAAATTAACTACAACTTCCGTTTAAGAACCCAACCGCTTTTACGTCACGTTGAACAGACAAAACATTTTGCAACAGACTTGGCTTAATGAATACACCCCTGGCCCGGTCAAAAGTAGTTTGCATCGGGTGAAGAATGATTGCATTAGTTGGCAAAGTTCACTCAAAACGAAAGTGAGGTAGATTAAGGATGTGGAGTAATGAGTACGATTCTGTGTTCACATGCAAAAGTGATTGCTTTTGATAAACGCTCTGCCTTTCCAATTAAATATAGTATGAAAATTTGAATATATACTTTATGGAAAGGAGATGTTGTAAGTTTCTTAATGGATCGTGTTGCCGAACAGTGCAGATTGGGTTTTCACCGGGTTGTCACTAGTTACCACAGCCAAAATGGGCTAAATCGTAAAAATACATGAAAACAAAAACTTGCTTTCCTTTCTGGTCTTAAGGTTAGGCACAAGGTTAGCAGTGTGGTTAAAAGCAGATACATTTTAGAAATAGGCAGGGTTTAGCCATAATTATGACTTTGTGGATGTGGCATTGAGATAGAGGACTCGTCATTGTATTGGTGCCATTATATTTAGTGTCTGTGACAACATGGGCATCGCCATCACAGATAGTAAAATGAGCCAGACAGTTGATCGGAAGTATACATGTGAAGCATCTCATTGGTGTTTTCCTCTCACTACCAAATATGGTGATGACAGTCACTAATAAAAAACATGTGTGATGTGGGGATGATTTAACGATAAAGTGCGTTGAAGACTCCTCTTGCCCCACGGGTCTATTCATTGCGCCAATTCTGTTGCAAAACGTTCCTTAAAACGGAAGCAAACGAAACTATGAGAGACCTGCATTTGTCCAAAAACGAGTTTAGTTCTGTTTGGTTATTAAACTGAACGTGTTCTGTAATGAATACTCCCGAGCTAGAAAACAACGTGTGTTTAACTATTGATGCGTTCAAGACACCTGGGAACACTAAAATGACGGTCAAATCATGACGTCTGATCTTCAGGTCGGAAAGTTAGAGTTCTAGAAATAGGCCCGAGTTCTTGAGTTGGAACTCCGAGTTAGATGACCATTAAACGATTTTTTCCGCCAGCCGGGTTCCCAATTCCGATATATACGAGTTACCAGTTGTTTTGAACGCGGAATAATTTAATTTAGCTAACCTACTATAGTCATTGTCAGAATATGAGTAGTCTAGTATGAAACGTTCCCCTATCCCAGCAATGGCATTGTCTTTTTGCATTGTGGTAGCTACTTCTAATTTAATTCTCACATTGCTGCAGCAAACTTAACTAGAGATACTCCTAAGTATAGCTAACGTTAACTCCTTACTAATCTGGTTAATTATAGTCACTTTAGCTAGCAAACCAAGTCAACTTACCTCCTCCGGCTTGACATAACGTTAGCTGCTCTGAAAACTAGGTAGCTATTGACGAATATAAATGTTTTACATTAAATTAAAAAGACGTGTGGCTGGCTGGTTTGAATTGTCATTATAGCCGCGACGAAGCAATGGCGGTATTCACTAATGACACTCCCCTTTTCTCGTTTTGGCCAGAGAGGCTCTCTGCCTCCGTCAAGTGGATAGGAAGCTACATTACATTTTCACTTCAGTACTGAACGTTGTCAGTCAAAATACTGTAGCCAGCTATTGCTGATTAGATGGACACGTTAGATAAACAGTTAGATCAAATTGTAATGAATGTCTGTAATAGTCTGGACATATGTTTGAACCTGTAATAGGAAAAGTCACCGTAATACATGCCACTTGGGGGTACCCAATCGGTCATCGGTCTAAGGTACTGCATCTCAGTCCTAGAGGCAGCACTACAGACCCTGGTTCGATTCCAGGCTGTATCACAACCGGCTGTGATTGGGAGTCCCATAGGGCGGGGCACAATTTGCCCAGCGTCGTCCGGGTTAGAGTTTGGCCGGGGTAGGCCGTCATTGTAAATAAGAATGTGTTCCTAACTGACTTGACTAGTTAAATAAATGCTAAATAAACATTTTAAAAATGTCATACCGATGGAACAAATTATGAAATGATCAAACAAAGTAGTAGGCCTAGGCTGTATATGGCTGAGCACAGACAAAGTGTTGTCCAATGCTCCATGTTTGCCAGTTAATAATTGACACACTGCGTGCTGAAAATGGCATTCATTATAACTTCACAGTTTCAAAATCATTAGTCATTTCAATTACAAAATGTATTGTAATAGTTTATTAAACCATGGATTTCCAGATACTGTATAAATATACAAAATTATTGTTTCTTTTGGTAACTCAAATGTACAGATTTGAAGAAATATTAAATGGGAATTTAATTATTTGATGAGATTCCAAACTTCAAAAGTTAATCTGAAAAGTCAGCTAATATTGTACATCTTGAGGTAACATATTGGATTAGTAACCATAGGTTGTGTTTTAGAAAATAAATTGTGAAGTCGAAATGTACTATGTTACGGTGAATCTGTCCTGGCCAAACTCAAAATGTAACATAAAATATATTGATACTCCCTTGATTATTAATTGGATGGTCAATCATAAATCCCCTATAAAACATCCAGCGCATTAACAGTATCACTGACACATGGTCATCACTGTACAAAAGCTTGCTTGTCTTATAATTCAAGTATAACATTAAGGGAATATTTTGTTGTTGAAAAGTTCAATAGGTTCCTATACTGTTAACTGTAGCTGTATGTTATGTAGTGATTGAGGAGTCAAGTAAAATCTCCCTCCAAACACGTCCCTTTTGGCATTATTCCATTTGAGGATTCTTAATCAGCATATTCATCTATTAAAATGTAAAATATTATGTATTGATGCCTCTAAGTGAGGAGCAAAATTACCAGTGATGCTGTTTGCTCACTTTATCTTTCATAATCTTGCATACATACACTATTTAACTCTTCAACTACTCATTCTCCCTCACATTAAAAAAACCTTGTTCTTCTGTCTCAGTCTACACCAGAGCCATTTATTTCCATTTCCATTTATTTGGATATATATGGCTCTAGTCTAGTGGAGGTTGTGGAGGGGAGGACGGCTCATAATAATGCCCGGAACGCAACAAATGGAATGGCATCAAATACATGGAAACCATGTGTTTGATGTATTTGGTCGCATTCCACTGATTCCGCTCCAGACATTACCACGAGCCTGTCCTCCCCAATGAAGGTGCCTCCAACCTTTCTGTGCGTAACCAATGGATGTAGATCGGGGTTCTCCAACTCTGTTCCTAGAGAGCTAGCCTCCTGTAGATTTTTACTCCAACCCCAGTTTTAACTAACTTGACTCAGTTTATCAACTAACAACTGTGCTAGATTAGGGTTGGATCGAAAACCTACAGGACGGTAGCTCTCGAGGAACAGGGTTGGAGAGCTCTGATGTAGAAGCTGCCCTGTCATTGGCAAATTGAACTGCAGCATGTACAGTGTAAAATGACAAGTTTTCCATGTCTTTGTCAGCCTTCCCAAAGAAAGAGCCTTGACTGAGAGAATCTATGACCGTGGTGTTGCAGCTCGCTAGCAGCACCGTGACACCCACCTCCTTATAGTCTTTAAGGATCCCTTTGAAGGTTTGCATTCCTGTTGAGTCTATGAAGGGCATGGCAGAGCAGTCTAGGATGATCGTATGTAAGTCAAGTTCTCTGGAACCCAGCCCTACCTTTACCTCTCCATTAGTCTTGTCGGCTCTCCCAGCCTCCTTCGCTGCCAGTGTTTCCCCTTTTTTCTCTGCTTTCCTCCTCCTGGTCATCTCCAGGAAGGGTGCCAAGCCCACGGCTTTGTACAGGGACTTCAGGAAGAAGTCATTGTTTGCATAGTACAGCGGGGCCTGGAAACGGAAGATCTTTACTTTAGGGAGAGACATGAGGTTTTCATACTCCTCCATATCCTCGTAGTGGGCAGTGTCATGGATCTGTCCCAGCAGAGAAACCTTGGGCTTCTGGGTCTGGACGATGATACAGAGCATAGAGAAAACTACACCAACTACCAGCCCCATCTCCACACTGATCAGTGCTGAGGCACTCATCGTCACCATCCAGACAACAGCGTCCATCTTACTGATGCGCCACTTACTGGGCACGTCTCTGAATTTACGGAGCGCACCCCTCAGGCTGACGATGATGATACAGGCCAGGACGCACTTCTGGAGGGAGTAAAAGAGGGGGGCAAAGAAGAGTAGGACCAGGAGAACGACGAAGGCACTCACAATGCTGGAGACCTGAGTCTGGCAGCCCGTGGAGTCTTTCACCATAGTCTTAGCCAGGGCAGCGCTGGTGGTAAAACAGTGGAAGAAAGAAGGGATGATGTTACAGAAAGCAATGGCCATCATCTCCTGGTTGGGGCGAACGGTGTAGCCGTTCTTCTTGGCAAACATCTCAGAGAGGGAAACCGTGAAGGCAAAGCTGATCACAGCCAGTGGGATGGCGTCGAAGGCCACCCTGGGCATCAACCCAAAACTGGGCACCTTAGGGGGGATGAAGCCTGTGGGGATAGCCCCAGAGACATTGGAGTCGTACCGTCTATGAAAGTCTCCAAAGTGGGACGCCAGTGTAGCGATCGCCACCACCACCAGCTCTGTGGGCAGGGGGATCTTAAAACGGTCCTTGAAGCGCTCTTGGAGCTCCTTCCCCGCCACCAGGACGGAGATGCAGATGGCACTGGTGATCAGGTCACAGTAGTTGGTATTCTGGATGTTGCTTAAGATGTTGATCCAGGTGACCACCACTGTTCCATAGCCCTGGTGGCGAGGGATCTTGAGCCCCAGGAGGTACTTGGCTTGGACGGTGAGGATGGTGAACGAGGCGCCAGTGGCGAAGCCGTCCAGCATGGGGGCGGAGAGATAGACGGAGACAAAGCCCAGTCTAAACACAGCCATCAATACCTGGAAGGAGACAACCATTTTTATCAGATAGTTCATTTAATCTATTCTGAAGGTCAATATATTCAGCACAGTCATCTTTGATGTACAGATGTAGGATCTTCATTTGATCACTCGTTTATTGGCGAACTTTCCTGTACAGCAGGAAATGCAAACTTGTACTGTATTCAAGGCTTAAAAAGGCTTCTAAAGTTCGTAATTTCCCCTTAAAAATGTCAGACGTGATTTGCCCTAATGATAAATGTATCAACACCTACAATAAATTCCCATAAATTATAATCTACATAATTTCCTGTTGCTGCAGGATTTATTTTCTGCTGTAGAAATATGCTTCATATTAAGATCCTACATCTGTAGGGGATCTACAATGTTTATGACATCAGTGTTTAATCAAGTAAAATCATTTCAGGAGTAATTGTTACATCTTTTTCACAAAATCTTCAAAGCAGTTTTGAGAGTGATGAATCAGAGTGGTTGAGTTGAAAATGTACCTGGTAAATCCCAACCAAAAATGTCATGGCTGCTGCGATACTGATGGCATAACATTCTTTCCCACATTCCATGCCGAAGGCCCCCATGGTCAGGTTGACGGCTGAGCTGTCTGAGTCAACTGTCACATTCAAGATTCCATCTGCTTTGGTGTCATCCAAATCGAACCCTGCCATATACACCTCTCTGTCCACCACTTGGCCCACCATAAGGCTCATCAGACTGAATATGCCCACAGACACGTGCCTGGAGGTCCCCATGAAGAAGTAGATGATGTTGGCGAAGAAGGAAGTGTAGAGGCCATAGATGGGGTCTACTCCGGCCAGCAGACAGTAGGCGATGGCCTGAGGGACCAGGATGATGCCTATGACGAGGCCCGACATTAGATCACCCCAGATATACTCTTTCAGCTTGTACTTGGGCAGCCAGAACACCACAGGGAATAATCCAGTCAGGGTTGTCTTGACCCTGGGCATGGAGCAGGACAGGCTACGGCTCAGCTTGGTCTTCAGGATGGCCATGGGCTCTTTCCGCTTCCTGACCCTCCGCTCCAGGTGGGGAACTTCTGTGACCTTGGCTTCCTCCATGGCCTCTGGAAGGGGTAGGCTGTGGTGGTGGTCTTGGTGTGGCGCTTAGCCGTGCTCCTGGAATGAATCAGACAGAGAACCTTCACTCATCATGATACTCTTTGATCATTAGATAGTGTTTCCTCCCTGAAAGGAAACAATGATTAAACACAGCAACTTCCAAGCTAGCATTGGAATTCAAGGGGTGTTACATCACTCACATAGTCTGCTAGTTAAACTTTGATGGGTAGTGTAGACCGATGAAATTGTAAGTGATTTAGTGAAAATAGCTTCACTGTATGGATAACATGAATACATTGAAAAGCAATAAACATGTCATTATGTATGAGAGATAAGTTAGATTATTCTCATAGAGCCTGCTGTTGATGTGCTCCCACATCCAGTTCAATATTGCACAGCTATGTTCAGCACAGTGGCAATGGAAAAACTTACTGAAGGACCATATCTGTCAACCCATCTCAGATTGCCCCTCAATCCAAAGACAAACATAGACAATGTTTTGACAGTCCATATACAGTGCCATGAATAAATATTTCCACTTTCTGATTTTCTGGACTTTGACTAGGCCGTTCCAAAACTTTAAATGTGTTGCTTTTCAGACATTCTGATGTAGTCTAGCTTGTGTGTTTTGTATATTTGTCTTGCAGCATGACCCAGCTGCGCTTTAGTTTCAGCTTACTGACGGATGGCCTGACATTGTCCTTTACAATTCTCTGATACAGAGCAGAATTCATGGTTCCTTCAATGGTGGCAAGTCGTCCAGGTCCTGAGGCAGCAAAGCATCCCCAAATTAAATAAATTAAATAGGTATCAAAATGTTGTGTTTGTTGTTCATTCAGGTTCCCTTTATCTAATATTAGTTTTTTTTTTTAAGATGACAACGTTCAGTGTAAAAATATGCAAAAATAGAGAAAACCTGAAAGGGGAAAAATACATTTTCACGGCACTGTATGTATTTTTGCATTTGCTTATTTTAATGTGTGATTGTATTACTTTTTATCCTGCTGATTAGCTTGTGTATGTAAAGTGACTGGGGGTCTTGAAAAGGGTTCAAAATAAAAATATGTTATTATAATAATAATTATTATCATATAAAACCCCAATATATCTTAAATGGGACCTAACCGGAAAGTATCAAAGCATGCCTCTAATGATATCAGTGAAAAAAACAAAAAATGACTCTGTGGACAGTCTGAACATCCCTAGATTGAGATGAATGGGTAATACAGACATTCACCATAGAGCCGTTCATGTCTCATCATGTCTTCAGAAGCACTAAACGATGCAGTATATGATAACTAGGATGATAATCCCTTACAGTAGCAGTACACAGAAGATCAAGTCATCATTGTGTCTCATCCTAACCTCATTACAACTGTCTAATGGGCTTTAATTCCTGCTTTTACTTTGTGTTGCCGAAGTCAACACCCACCCCCCATGTACAGCAATAACTGCACTAAGGGGACTCAAATAGTAAGAGAAATTTTAGGTAAAAAATCAAATTGGTAGACACTCCAGATTTGAACACTATTTTGAACACTCTCTCCTCTAAATGATATCTTATACCTGTATTAAAACATCTAAATGCATGATATGGCATGCATTCTGTAGGTTACAACGTTAGGCTACTTGTTATTTTAGCAATGTTCAGGCTGAGGTAAAACAATAACTCACCCACACTGTGTTCGGCCAACCCAAAGAGGAATGCAAACTGGGTGTCTTAGTTTTATAGTCAGGTACATGTATCTTCAGGTATACCTGAAAATAATCACCGCTATCTGTACTGTCCCTAACACTTAAAGCCAACGTGTCACACGCTCGCTCTCTCTCTCTCTACTTTTGTCTCCCCCGTCTCCACTGTCTCTCTGGCAGTGTCATACATGCACCTCGCTCACTTCCCCAGAGGAGACTGACAAACCGGTTTCTGTGGCAAATTTATGTTGGATGAGAATGAAGATAAGGGCAACCCTTGGCCTGACACTGATCATTATCATGGGGAGGGGGGGGGGGGGGGGGGCACTGTCTCATCGAGTCAAGATCAGGGCAATAGGGTAACATAAGTCAATCGTTTACTGGCTGGTGTGGCTTATCTTCAACAGTGTTACTATTCAGACTTAACCTGGGATCTGGTTGTCCAACTGAAATTGAAGAAGGGTCACAAATTGCAAAAGCTTTTTATCAATGTATTGCATTCATTTACATATATGTGACAAATATGGAAATGAAAAAACAAATGCACATGCTTTTCAGAACCAGACTTTTTTAATTAGACAGAATGTCCTGTTTCCAGAAGCCTAGGGAAAGGGGGATACCTAGTCAGTTGCTGAATGACTTCAACTGAAATGTGTCTTCCGCATTTAACCCTACCACACTGAATCAGAAAGGTGCGCTTACTTCGTAAGGTCTGTGTTCACGTACATTATGTTTTACTTCTGCTTTGCATATTAGTCATCATTGATGGACTACTAAAATATGTGTTGTGTTTCTGGTTTCTAGCTATGTCAAAGACTTAACCAGTGCAGTCAAAATTCAGTTGTTCCTTTATTTTGTATCATATTGTACAACAGCTGAGGAAACTAATGCTGTAAAAGTGTGAACAAATTTGATCAGTGTTATTTCCTGACAGTTGCTGGTTGAAAATGAAATCTACATAGGACCTTCTAATCAGCAGGTTTGCATGGGCGGGAGTTTCGGCTTGCCTGGTGACATCACCAGGGGGTAAATTGGTTAATAGACCAAAAACAAAGAGAGTTCCGAACCTCTTTGCCAATAACAGCTAGTTTTCAGTTTTCCCCTCCCAACTCCGACTACTCACAGACAGTCCTAGCAAAATCCTTTATTGCGGAATATTATTTTTAGCAAAAAGCTATTTTTGTCTATGTTTTTTATTATTACATACAACACAGACTGTATAACACAACACAAAATGAAAGGAACTATAGAAAACATTCAAATGTGTCTGGTTTATGTTTGATTTTGTAATGTCTAATGGGATGTAGCTAGATAGTTCAGTCCTCTAGTTTGTTATAGAGGGCGGATATGAGGCTTTCTAATTGATGGCGATATCTGTGACCAATGGTTCCCCCCAATTTCTTCCTTTAGGTCTGTTTCCCGTTTTTTCCTTTTAGGTTCTGAACCACCAGGTAGAGTTTCAAACAACCCTTGAAAAACTTGGCAATCAACTTCTTTGGCATAGCAGCCTCTTTCAGTATTTTTTCTATGTAAGATGCCTTAGGTTCATCCAGATTCCGTTGAAGCAATTTAATACTTGTTTATTTAAGAGGTGTTGACATGCTGAATGTACCGAGCTGTCTGTTTAAAATACTTGCACACAGCTCGGACACCCATGCATGGTATGTTTGGCAGCATGAGTGAAGGAGGCTTAGTTGCGAAAAAGGAAGCCAATTCTAGATTTAACTTTGGATTGGAGATGCTTAGTGAGTCTGGAAGGAGAGTTTACAGTCTAGCCAGACACCTAGGTATTTATAGTTGTCCACATATTCTAAGTCAGAACCGTCCAGAGTAGTGATGCTAGTCGGGCAGGTGGGTGTGGGCAGCGATCGGTTGAAGAGCATGCATTTCGTTTTACTAGCATTTAAGAGCAGTTGGAGGCCACGGAAGGAGTGTTGTATGGTGTTGAAGCTCATTTGGAAGTTTGTTAAAACAGTGTCCAAAGAAGGGCCAGATGTATAAAGAATGGGGTCATCTGCATAGTGGTGGATAAAACAATCACCCGGCAGCAAGAGCGACATCATTGATACATACAGAGAAAAGAGTCAGCCCGAGAATTGAACCCTGTGGCACCCCCATAGAGACTGCCAGGGGTCCGGACAACAGGCCCTCTGATTTAACACTCTGAACTCTATCTGGGAAGTAGTTAGTTAACCAGGAGAGGCAGTCATTAGAGAAACCAAGACTGTTGAGTCTGCCGATAAGAATACTGTGATTGACAGAGTCGAAAGCCTTGGCCAGGTCGAAGAAGGCAGCTGCACAGTACTGTCTTTTATTGATGGCGGATATGATATTGTTTCGGACCCTGAGCGTGGCTGAGGTGCACCTGTGACCAGCTCGGAAACCAGATTGCATAGCGAAGAAGGTATGGTGGGATTCGAACTGATCTCTGTTTGATTCGAACTGATTGATCTTTGTTAACTTGGCTTTCAAAGACTTTAGAAAGGCAGGGCAGGATGGATATAGGTCTGTAACAGTTTGGGTCTAGAGTGTCTCCCCCTTTGAAGAAGGGGATGACCACGGCCACTTTCCAATCTTTAGGAATCTCAGAAAGAGAGGTTGAACAGACTAGTAATAGGGGTTGCAACAATGGCGGCAGATCATTTTAGGAAGAGAGGGTCCAGATTGTCTAGCCCAGCTGATATGTAGGGATCCAGATTTTTCATTTTTCAGCTCTTTCAGGACATCAGCTGTCTGGATTTGGGTGATGGAGAAGCGGGGGGGGGGGGGGGGGGTTGCTGCGGGGGGTGCAGAGCTGGTCGGGGTTGGGGTAGCCAGGTGGAAAGCATGGCCAGCCGTAGAGTAATGCTTATTATCGTGGATTTATCAGTGGTGACAGTGTTTCCTAGTCTCAGTGCAGTGGGAAGCTGGGAGGAGGTACTCTTATTCTCCATGGACTTTACAGTGTCAGGGTGTTTTTGTGCTGGTCAAGCGCAGTCATGTCTGGAGTGAACCAAGGGCTATATCTGTTCTTATTTTTTATTTTATTGAAAGGGGCATGTTTATTTAAGATGGTGAGGAAAGCACTTTTAAAGAAGAACCAGGCATCCTCTACTGACGGGATGAGGTCAATATCCTTCCACGATACCCGGGCCAGGTCGATTAAAAGGGGCTGCTCGCAGAAGTGTTTTAGGGAGCGTTTGACAGTAATGAGGGGTGGTCATTTGACCGCGGACCCATAACGGACGCAGGCAATGAGGCAGTGATTACTGAGATCCTGGTTGAAAACAGCAGAGGTGTATTTAGAGGGCAAGTTAGTCAGGATGATATCTATGAGGGTGCCCATGTTTACGGATTTGGGGTTGTACCTGGTAGGTTCCTTGATAATTTGGGTGAGATTGAGGGCATCTATCTTAGATTGTAGGGCGGCCGGGGTGTTAAGCATATCCCAATTTAGGTCACCTAGCAGTACGAACATCTGACGATGGATGGGGGGCAATCAATTCACATATGGTGTCCAGGGTACAGCTGGGAACTGAGGGGGGTCTATAACAAGCGACAACAGTAAGGAACTTATTTCTAGAGAGATGGATCTTTAAAAGTAGAAGCTCAAACTGTTTGGGCATAGACCTGGATAGTATGACAGAACTCTGCAGGCTATCTCTACAGTAGATTGTAGTTCCACCCCCTTCAGCAGTTCTGTCTTGACGGAAAATGTTGTAATTTGGGATGGAAATGTTCACATTTTTGGTTTCCTTCCAAAAACTCATCCCAAACCATCGGGGGATTGTGGAGGCCAGGTCATCTGATGCAGCACTCCAACACTCTCCTTCTTGGTAAATTTGTGTTTCTTGGCCAAAGCAAGTCTCTTCTTCTTATTGGTGTCCTTTAGTTGTGGCTTCTTTGCAGCAATTCAACCATGATGGCCTGATTCACACGGTCTCCTCTGAACAGTTGATGTTGAGATCCGTCTGTTACTTGAACTCTGTGAAGCATTTATTTGGGCTGCGAATTCGGAGGCTGGTAACTCTAATGAACTTATCCTCTGCAGCAGAGGTAACTCTGGGTCTTCCATTCCTGTGGCGGTCCTCACGAGAGCCAGTTTCATCATAGCGCTGACGGCTGAAAGTTCTTGAAATGTTACGTATTGACTGACCTTTATGTCTTAAAGTAATGATGGACTGTTGTTTCTCTTAGCTTAATGTGGACTTGGTCTTTTACCTAATAAGGCTGTCTTATGTATACCACCCTACCTTGTCACAACACAACTGATTGGCTTTACTGCATTAAGAAGGAAAGAAATTCCACAAATGAACTTTTAACAAGGCACACCTGTTAATTGAAATGCATTCCAGGTGACGACCTCATGAAGATGGTTGAGAGAATGCCAAGATTGTGTCATCAAGGTAAAGTGTGGCTATTTGAAGATTCTCAAATACAAAACATTTTTTGATTTGTTGAACACTTTTTTGGTTACTCCATGTTTCCATATGTTTTATTTCATAGTTTTGATGTCTTCACTATTATTCTACAAGGTTGAAAATAGTAAAAATAAAGAAAAACCCTTGAGTGAGTAGGTGTGTCCAAACCTTTGACCGGTATGTAGTAGTGTAAGGATGTTTATATGATGTTTCATCTTTTGTTTTATATGTAATGTAAGTGTTTTAATATGTTTGGACCCCAGGAAGAATGGGAATCCCTAATAAGTACAAATATAAATACAAATAAGATTTCTGAGTTGTAAGAACGTAAAGAAATCAGCCTTGGACAGTCCAACTCTTTCTTGTAATTGAATGAATGACAATAGAGATCCATCATAGGACACATGTTCAAAATGAATGATGCCACTTTGGAACCAGGACTTAAGGGTGTTATCATTAAATGCTGGAGGGAAGGTGGGGTTATTCCAAATAGGGGTGCTTGGTGATATTGGTTCTTTCTACCTCTTGAATTTATGTAAATTTTTCCAAATATAAATGGAATTGAGAGTCATTGGATTGTCTGTTTTTTCCTTCAGTGCCTTGGTCCCGTAGGAGTAACAATTGCTTTGTGTGGCTGTGTTTCATAGTGAATGGCACTAATGTTGGTGGGCTGAAGAAGTGGCATTCAATAGACCCCTCTCCAACAGAGTAACGGGCTTCAGTAGAGTAATGGTACTAAATTACTGTAATCTGTAAAGGGAGGGGTCGCTCATTGTTGTTTAAGTGTGACAATGTGCAACACAATACAGTTCATCATCAGTTTATATACAATGCATTCCAGACAGAATATACCTCTTGAAAAACCTGTATATTATGTGAAAAACATGCAGAGAGGAATACACCATGCTGCTGAAACATTTACCTTTCAAGTTAATATTGAAATGAGGACGTTATTATAAAACACATAAATAAATAAGGCAATACCTTGTTTTGTAAATGTGTAAGTACGTACTGTAGAAGGCGCACTATACGTAACAGATCTGAGAGGATTAAAGCTCTGTCTCTGCAAATACACTAGAGTCGGTGTGTTCTCTGATGTACTATTCATTCTCAGTCTAGACATGTATCTGTTTTAGCTACAAAGCCCCTCTGCAGGGGTCCATCTGTGGCTGCACAGAGACAGAGCCAACATTGTGAACAAGGAAAGGAGACTCACCCTGACATAAGGAATGTGAAGGCTTGTGAGAGGACACAGTAGCCATGCCTCCTCTTCTGAGATCTTCACTGTGCGCACACCCACAGGCCTGATTCCGTACAACCGGATGGAGCAAAGCATGATGGGAATAGCAGCCTCATTCTCATCCAGGCACCACTCATCTAATCCTCCAATCACAGAGCGAGAGAGGAGGGGACAGGGGATGGGTTGTGTGGGATGGGTTGTTACCATGGAGACTGAGGCATCCATTCACTGATGGGACTGAGAGTCTGTGTGAGGGGGTGGAGGGAATGAACAGTCTCTCTCGAAGACACAGAATGATCATGAACTGTGTTGTACGTGTTATATAGGTTGCCAAATATATAATGCTTTCTCTAGGACATTGTCACATCACTAGCACTGTTACTTTGTAAAATGTAGCCTACCTCAGCAACAATATGTAGGTGTTCTATTATATTCTATTGTTGGGTTCTTTTTGCAGTACTGGCTGGACAGAGAGGACTTTTTGTTGTGCCAGTTCAGTCTTACATACATGGAACATCTTGTGTAAGTAAGGTTGCAATATTCTGGCCTTTTTAATAAATTCCCTGGTTTTCCAGAAATCCTGGTTGAAGGTTAACGGATTTCCTGCTTATTCCCTCCTGATTCCGGCAATCCTACAGCCGGTATTTTGGCAAAAGGTTTTGAACGTACCCAGAATTTTTGCAACCCTAGGTGTGAGAGTAATTAAAGGTCCTTTACACATTAACTTCCTTTGAAGAGAGTAAACAGTGTTTTGTATCAACATGTAAATGTTTGAATAGGATTAGTCAGCCAGCTTGGAAAAGTGACCTATTGGTCACCATCTCATCCATCTGAACATCCAGGTTCACAGCAGATACACTCTTGACCTTGAGATCCACTCTAACTAATACCCCTTACATACCAAGATGTTTAGCCACAAACTTTACCATGCCGCCAACTTTTCGCTGCCTTTTCTATATATCTGAAAGATATTGCCGGTAACAAAGCCTGTAGTCTACTTTTATTTCCAGCAACGAAGGTAGTCATGAATGCGATAGAATTCTGCCTATGGCTTAGAATGAGTAGAATCAGAGCTTAGCTTGAGCAGCAATGTTGAACATTCCCCCTTTGATCCTGACAAGACGGATGGTTTCAAAATAATAAGAGCAATATGTAGTTGCAAAACATACTTTGGCTTGCTTAAAATGACATTTTCTAAAAGGCAATTTGTGTCATGAAAAAGTAAGCTTTGTTTCCAGATCAAAGTTCCCCAGTCATTGTTGTCTAGTTATTGTTGTTGTAAAGTCCCTTGGGTTATATTGTAACCATAGAATAATGTGTTTTTACATCTAAAACCTTAGGTCTGGCTATAATGCTGAGTCACACTAAGTTTACTATAAAGTCCATAAGTTTTTTGTTTCTTAATCGGTTACCAATTACTTTCTGTTTTTGTCTTTTTAGGACAGGGGCTAACAGTTGTTGAGGGAAAAATAATGCATACCATATAGATTTGAGGTACCATAAAGATACAAATAAATCCATAATCATTGCATAATCATCACTCTTCCTCATGAGTGTGGTAGTACTAATGATGGTGGATAAATAAGATAGTTTACTCGGGCTGTTTACCACAGAAAAAATGATCTGTGTAAGTGGGCGTTCCCTCTAGCGTGTCAGCATGCTCTCCTCATAAGCTCACGGTTCCTCCAGAATATCTGGCATGCTCAAGCGAGGAAGGGAACAGCTTGCTCAAGTGGCCGCTCGAACAATTATTCAAAAATGGAATATGGGAGGAGGCAAGATCAGGTGGGTCATTCTAGCGTGTGTGAACAACAGGCACTACTCCTGTATGAAGTGTTTTTTCTTAAAGTTTCTGGGACTTATATCAGTACACTCGTAACAACCTAAGCATTAAGAAAAGTATAATAAATCAAATAAGCGATCAGAAAAAATGTGGGTTATGGTTGAGTGTCTTGCTTTTTCTTCTGTCTCTGTTAGGCCAAATTAAAAATACCATTTGCCACTAGAGGGAACAGTCTCCTATCTTGAGTTCTCACCATGCCACAATCACCACTGTTGAATAGTACAGAAAGGAAGTTAGAAAAGGCAATGGAAACTGCATGGCAATGAAACCAGCCGGTTCTCATAGACTAGACATAACATAGTAAATGTAAATCGAGGACACTCAAATTAATATGACACATACATTTCATATGATAGGTTTTCATTTGTGAATGTTCATCATACATCTTGTATGATATGTTACAAATTACAATAACATACAAATATGTTATAAATTTCAGGTTAATAGGCAGTTGGTCGGGGTGGATGGTAGCGTGTTAACGTGAATGTCTAAGCAACCCAAAGTTTGCGTGATAAAATGTCATCACAGACAACATTACAATTTTAGCTAATTAGCAATTTTGCAACTACTTAGCATGATAGCTAACCCTCTAACCCTAACCTTAACCCTTTGACCTAACTCCTAACCCTAACCTTAACCTTAACCCTGACCTTAACCCTAGCCCTAACCTTAATGCTTAACCCTAACTCCTAGCCTAGCTAACATTAGACACATAGCTACACATTTGCTGCATATCATATGTTTTGCAAATTCGTAACACATCATACAAATTGTAATTCGTAACATTTAATACTAAATGGATGATGGACACTCACAAACAAATACATACCATATGAAATGTAACATATCATAATAATTTGAGTGTGCCAGATTTACATTTACTGTGTTACATCTACCCCTGAGTCCAGGTTGATGCAACAGGTGTTTGTGAATGTTTACTTTATCTATTCATTCTCATGAAATAACTACAGTATTTCTCAGTGGGTGATCATGGTTTAAATATAGCTTTTTATACAACGGGTGGGTCTAATCCTGAATGCTGATAGGTTAAAAGCACATTCCAGCTGGTGTCTATTCCACAAGTTACATCCGGCTAAATCTATGATGTTAAAATGCATATTTACTCTGTTTCATCTGACTGTGTTATCCACTGTCTCATCAGTGACACAGCGGTCTAAGGCACTGCATCTCAGTGCTTGAGGTGTCACTACAGACACCCTGGTTCAAATCCAGGCTGTATCAGAACCGGCCGAACCGTTGGGAGTCCCATTGGGCGGTGCACAATTGGCCCAGTGTCGTCCAGCTTTGGCCGTTGTAGGCCGCCATTGTAAATAATAATTTGTTCTTAACTGACTTGCCTAGTTAAATAAAGGTAAAATAAAAAAATCTGCCCAGGCAGGGAAGTTAAGAACTTGCCAATGCCATGATTACTGTATATATGTGATAACCTTTGTATGCTTGCAATGCGCAATGACTGAAAAGTAATGGGTAAATGGAGATGTACTGCTTTAGTTCTCAGGCTGAGAATGGTCTGAACCTGTTGATTGTCACCCAGGCTCAAGGCCGAGATAGCAGAGTGAGAAACCACAGTCTAGACATGTTTTTCTCATCTTAGATACTTTGTATCCAATGTTAAGGTATGATTGACGGTAGGTTGTTCACACCACTAGTATAAGGAGCTTTGTCTCCTGTTTAGCCACACAGATCTTTACTATAGACTACTGAGGTACTCTGTATGTGAATCCCTGTCTACAATTGCATTTTATTACTAAAGAGTTTCATACCAAGGTTCTGTGTCTGTCTATCTGGAAGACTGATTGTTAAAGGAAACTTACATCACCCCATGCAAAGGACCACCCAACAGGAGAAAACAGTTCCTGAATAACTAGCTTGATAAGCCTATTGCAACTCAGCTATTCTGTTAATACACAAAGTCACATTTTGTGTGGGCCATATTCACATGGGGACTTTCCGGGTAAAGGCTTTGAAGGCTCACACAAAGAATTACATATTAGAAATAGCTTGATAATTTAATAGGATGGTCTCATGATTCAGTTGAGCTGGTGTGAGAGAGAACTGACTTACAGAACTGTCCTAGACTGGACCTAGTCTGGACCTAGCTGGACCTAGTGTGGACCTAATCTGGACCTAGCTGGACCTAGTCTGGACCTAGCTGGACCTAGTGTGGACCTAGTCTGGACCTAGCTGGACCTAGTCTGGACCTAGCTGGACCTAGTCTGGACCTTGTCTGGACCTAGCTGGACCTAGTGTGGACCTAGCTGGACCTAGCTGGACCTAGTGTGGACCTAGCTGGACCTAGCTGGACCTAGTCTGGACCTAGTCTGGACCTAGCTGGACCTAGTCTGGACCTAGCTGGACCTAGACGGGACCTAGTCTGGGCCTAGCTGGACCTAGTGTGGACCTAGTGTGGACCTAGTCTGGAACTAGTCTGAACCTAGCTGTACCTAGTGTGGACAGAGCTGGACCTAGTGTGGACCTAGCTGTACCTAGTGTGGACCTAACTGGACCTGGACCAGTGGAGTCTCTGTCTGCCAGTATTCACAGTTCACAGACTACAGGAGAACAACTGAGCAGGTAAATCCACTTATATTATTAACTATGGCTCTTACAAAGAGGTTCTGTGAGGAGAAGCTTTAATTAGCAATCTGGCGTCTGAGGGACTGGTGAGTGGGACCATCTGGACCAGTGGAATACAAAACAACAACACAATAGACTCAAAACAAACTAGCTACACTGTTATTAAAAAGGCCAGCTCTTTGAAACTACTTAGCATGTTAGCTAATCCTTACCTTAACCCTTTAACCTGACTCCTAATCCTAATAATAACCCTAAACTTAAATCTTTAACCTAACACTTAACCCTAAAGCTAACCCTTTAACATAACTCCTAACCTTAACCATAACCATAATCTTAACCTCTAACCCTAAGCCCTAGCCTTGCTAAACATTACATTTAACCACCTAGCCACCGAGCTACAAATTGTAGTTTGTTACATATCATACATTTTTCAAATTCATAACATATTGTAAGAAATTGCCGTTAGTGACATATTGCGCTAACTGAAATTCATATCATATGAATTGTAATTCGGAAAATATCATTTTTTTATTTATTTTTTATTTTATTTCATTTTATTTTATTTCACCTTTATTTAACCAGGTAAGCTAGTTGAGAACAAGTTCTCATTTGCAACTGCGACCTGGCCAAGATAAAGCATAGCAGTGTGAGCATACAACAAAGAGTTACACATGGAGTAAACAATTAACAAGTCAATAACACAGTAGAAAACAAAGGGGGGGTCTATATACAATGTGTGCAAAAGGCATGAGGAGGTAGGCAAATAATTACAATTTTGCAGATTAACACTGGAGTGATAAATGATCAGATGGTCATGTACAGGTAGAGATATTGGTGTGCAGAAGAGCAGAAAAGTTAATAAATAAAAACAGTATGGGGATGAGGTAGGTGAAAAGGGTGGGCTATTTACCAATAGACTATGTACAGCTGCAGCGATCGGTTAGCTGCTCAGATAGCTGATGTTTGAAGTTGGTGAGGGAGATAAAAGTCTCCAACTTCAGCGATTTTTGCAATTCGTTCCAGTCACAGGCAGCAGAGTACTGGAACAAAAGGCGGCCAAATGAGGTGTTGGCTTTAGGGATGATCAGTGAGATACACCTGCTGGAGCGCGTGCTACGGATGGGTGTTGCCATCGTGACCAGTGAGCTGAGATAAGGCGGAGCTTTACCTAGCATAGACTTGTAGATGACCTGGAGCCAGTGGGTCTGGCGACGAATATGTAGCGAGGGCCAGCCGACTAGAGCATACAAGTCGCAGTGGTGGGTGGTATAAGGTGCTTTAGTGACAAAACGGATGGCACTGTGATAGACTGCATCCAGTTTGCTGAGTAGAGTGTTGGAAGCCATTTTGTAGATGACATCGCCGAAGTCGAGGATCGGTAGGATAGTCAGTTTTACTAGGGTAAGCTTGGCGGCGTGAGTGAAGGAGGCTTTGTTGCGGAATAGAAAGCCGACTCTTGATTTGATTTTCGATTGGAGATGTTTGATATGAGTCTGGAAGGAGAGTTTGCAGTCTAGCCAGACACCTAGGTACTTATAGACGTCCACATATTCTAGGTCGGAACCATCCAGGGTGGTGATGCTAGTCGGGCATGCGGGTGCAGGCAGCGACCGGTTGAAAAGCATGCATTTGGTTTTACTAGCGTTTAAGAGCAGTTGGAGGCCACGGAAGGAGTGTTGTATGGCATTGAAGCTTGTTTGGAGGTTAGATAGCACAGTGTCCAAAGACGGGCCGAAAGTATATAGAATGGTGTCGTCTGCGTAGAGGTGGATCAGGGAATCGCCCGCAGCAAGAGCAACATCATTGATATACACAGAGAAAAGAGTCGGCCCGAGAATTGAACCCTGTGGCACCCCCATAGAGACTGCCAGAGGACCGGACAGCATGCCCTCCGATTTGACACACTGAACTCTGTCTGCAAAGTAATTGGTGAACCAGGCAAGGCAGTCATCCGAAAAACCGAGGCTACTGAGTCTGCCGATAAGAATATGGTGATTGACAGAGTCGAAAGCCTTGGCAAGGTCGATGAAGACGGCTACACAGTACTGTCTTTTATCGATGGCGGTTATGATATCGTTTAGTACCTTGAGTGTACAAGATGTATGATGGACAGTCACAAATGAATACATACCATATGAAATGTAACATATCATACTAATTTGAGTGTCTCGGATTTACATTTATTATGTTACATCTACCCCTGAGTCCAGTTTTAAGCAACAGGTGTTTGTGAATGTTTACTTTATCTATATACAGTGTCTTCAGAAAGTATTCATATCCCTTGACTTATTCCACATTTTGTTGTGTTACAGCCTGAATTCCAAATTCAGAATTTTTTTCCACCCATCTACACACAATAGCCCATAATGACTGTGAAAATATATTTTTTGAAAAGTTAGCAAATTTACTGAAAAATAAATACATAAATGTATCATCTACATAAGTAGTTACCGCTGAGTCAATACATTTTAAAATCACATTTGGCAGCAATTACAGCTGAACGTCTTTCTGGGTACGTCTCTAATAGCTTTGCACACTTGTCCTGGATTGTACAATATTCACACATTATTATTTTTTAAATTCTTCAAGCTCTGTCAAGTTGGTTGCTGATCATTGCTAGACAGCCATTTTCAAGCCGTGCCGTAGATTTTAAAGCTGATTAAGTCAAAACTGTACCTTGGCCCCTCAGGAACATTCAATTTCATCTTGGTAAGCAACTCCAGTGTATATTTGGCCTTGTGTTTTAAGTTATTGTCCTGCTGAAAGGTGAATTTGTCTCCCAGTGTCTGTTGGAAAGCAGACTGAACCAGGATTTCCTCTTGGAGTTTGCCAGTGCTTGACGCTATTCTGTTTCTTTTGATCATAAAAAACGTAGTCCTTGCCGATGACAAACATACCCATAACATGACGCAGCCACCACCATGCTTGGATATGAAGAGTGGTACTCAGTGACGTGTTGCGTTGGATTTGTCCCAAACATAACACTTTGTATTTAGGACATAAAGTGCCTACGGAAAGTATTCAGACCCCTTGACTTTTTCCACATTTTGTTACGCTACAGCCTTATTCTAAAATAGATTTTAAAAATAAATAAATCAGCAACACAGAATACCCCATAATGACAAAGCAAAAACAGGTTATTAGAAATTTTTGCAAATGTATTAAAGATAAAAAATTGAAATACCTTATTTACGTGAGTATTCTGACCCTTTGCTATGAGACTCAAAATTGAGTTCAGGTGCATCCTGTTTCCAATGATCACCCTTGAAATGTTTCTGCAACTTAAGTTCCTTCGGCGTACACATCATGGACAAACTGAAATGGTCCACCCACACAGACAGTGTGGTCAAGACCTCAGGAGGCTGAAGAAATGTGGCTTGTCACCTAAAACCCTCACAACAGACACACAATTGAGAGCATCCTGTCGAGCTGTGTCACCGCCTGGTACGGCAATTGCACTGCCCAGAACCGCAAGGCTCTCCAGAGGGTGGTGCGGTCTGCATAATGCATCACCAGGGGTAAACTACCTGCCCTCCAGGACACACCTACAGCACCCGATGTCACAGGAAGGCCAAAAAGATCATCAAGCACAACAACCACCTGAGCCACTGCCTGTTCACCCCGCTACCATCCAGAAGACGAGGGCAGTACAAGTGCATCAAAGCTGGGACCGAGAGACTGAAAAACTGCTTCTATCTCAAGGTCATCAGACTGTTAAATACATTTATACATCTTCTTCAGGATCGGTGGGTCCCCTGCGGGACGGTTGAGCTAATCTAGGTTAATGAGATTAGCATGAGGTTATAAGTAACAAGAAAATATCCCGGGACATAGGCATATCTGATATTGGCAGAAAGCTTAAATTCTTGTTAATCTAACTGCACTGTCCAATTTGCAGTAGCTATTATAGTGAAAGAATACCATGCTATTGTTTGAGGAGAGTACACTGTTTTGAACATGAAAAGTTATTAATAAACAGATTAGGCACATTTGGGCAGTCTCGATTCAAAGTTTTGAATAGAAATGCAATGGTTCTTTGGATCAGTCTAAAACTTTGCACATACACAGCTGCCACCTAGTGGCCAAAATCTAAATTGCACCTAGGCTGGAATAGTACAGTATAGCCTTTCTCTTGCATTTCAAAGAAAATAAGAAAATAATTTGTATTTATTATTTTACCAGATCTAATGTGTTATATTCTCCTACACTCCTTTCACATTTCCACAAACTTCAAAGTGTTTCTTTTCAAATGGCTGAGCTATAGGCAGTTAGATTTGGGTATGCCATTTTAGGCAAGAATTGAAAAAAAAAGGGTCCGATCCTTAATTAATTTTAATGCCAACATAGACTAAAATCATTAGCCACTTTAATAAATGGATCACTAGTCACTTTTACAAAATGCCACTTTAATCATGTTTACATAAAGTTCATCTCGGAAGTTTACATTACATTTAAACTCACAATTCCTGACATTTAAAAAGTAAAAAGTCCCTGTCTTAGGTCAGTTAGGATCACCACTTTATTTTAAGAATGTGAAATATCAGAATAATAATAGAGAGAATGATTTATTTCAGTGTTTATTTCTTTCATCACATTCCCAGTGGGTCAGAAGTTTATATACACACAATTAGTATTTGGTAGCATTCCCTTTAAATTGTTTACATTGGGGCAAACATTTCAGGTTTGCTTCCCACAATAAGTTGGTTGAAGCTTCCCACAATAAGTTGGTTGAATTTTGGCCCATTCCTCCTGACAGAGCTGGTGTAACTGAGTCAGGTCTGTAGGCTTCCTTGAGCACACATGCTTTTTCAGTTCTGCTCACACATTTTCTATAGGTCTGACGTCAGGGCTTTGTGATGGCCACTCCAATATCTTGACTTTGTTGTCCTTAGGCCATTTTGACACAACTTTGGAAGTATACTTGTGGTCATTGTCCATTTGGAGGACCCATTTGCGACCAAGCTTTAACTTCCTGACTGATGTCTTGAGATGTTGCTTCAATATATCCATATAATTTTCCTTCCTCATGACACCATCTATTTTGTGAAGTGCACCAGTCCCTCCTGCAGCAAAGCACCACCACAACATGATGATGCCACCCCCATGCTTCACGGTTGGGATGGTGTTCATCGGCTGGCAAGCATCCTCCTTTTCCTCCAAACATAACAATGGTCATTATGGCCAAGCAGTCCCATTTTTCTTTCATCACACCAGAGGACATTTCTCCAAAAAGTACGATCTTTGTCCCCATGTGCAGTTGCAAACCGTAGTCTGGCGTTTTTATGGCGGTTTTGAGGTAGTGGCTTCTTCCTTGCTGAGCGGCCTTTCAGGTTATGTCGATATAGGACTTGTTTTACTGTGGATATAGATACTTTTGTACCTGTTTCCTCCAGCATCTTCACAAGGTCGTTTGCTGTTGTTCTGGGATTGATTTTCACTTTTCGCACCAAAGTACGTTCATCTCACAGTAGTATGATGGCTGCGTGATCCCATGGTGTTTATACTTGCATACTATTGTTTGTACAGATGAACGTGGTACCTTCAGGCGTTTGGAAATTGCTCCCAAGGATGAACCAGACTTGTGGAGGTCTCCATTTTTTCTTTTGATTTTCCCATGATGTCAAGCAAAGAGGCACTGAGTTTGAAGGTAGGCCTTGAAATAAATCCACAGGTACACCTCCAAGTGACTCAAATTATGTCAATTAGCCTATCAGAAACTTCTAAAGCCATGACAATATTTTCTGGAATTTTTCAAGCTGTTTAAAGGCACAGTCAACTTAGTGTATGTAATCTTCTGACCCACTGGAATTGTGATACAGTGAATTATAAGTGAAATAATCTGTCTGTAAACAATTGTTGGAAAAATTACTTGTGTCATGCACAACGTCGATGTCCTAACCGACTTGCCAAAACTATAGTTTGTTTAAAAATACATTTGTGGAGTGGTTGAATAACGAGTTTTAATGACTCCATCCTAAGTGTATGTAAACTTCCGACGTCAACTGTATCTTACGTAACTCATCTCATATGTGTATACTGTATTTTATACCATCTATTGCATCTTGCCTATGCTGCTCGGCCATTGCTCATCAATGTATTTTTATGTACATATTCTTATCCCATCCCTTTACATTTGTGTGTATTAGGTAGTTTTTGTGCAATTGTTAGATTGCTTGTTAGACATTACTGCACTGTTGGAACTAGAAGCACAAGCATTTCGCTACACTCGCATTAACATCTGCTAACCATGTGTCAAATTGGATTTGATTTAGCATGACACTTCCACCCCTGAAAGGACTGGAATGCCACCACAGGCCTCCTACATTGCCTGGAAAATTGCCATATGTTCAGTGGGGTTTGCGATCATACACCTTCCACCCCATATGTAACATGGTTATATTGGTGATTCCCCTTGTCACTTTATTGTTAAGCCAATGGGTTTTTGGTTTTATTTTTGTCTTGCCTTCACCTACTCAACATGGCAGCTTATTGGCTGGTTTGTGTAGCTTGCTTACGATGGAGGATGTTTCAGTTAAAATCATCACAGTGACCTTCCTCCACCTGCTTTTTTCCATTTTTACTAACAACATGCCACTGACTTGACTGAAATGATTGCAACACTCATCAAAGAGCTGCAGTTAGTTTCAGATGGATGTACACAGAGAGCTAATATTAATAATATGCATGTCAATCTCTCCTGGCTGAAAGTGGAGGAGAGATTGATTTCATCACTATTTTGAAATCTGTGAATGTATTGTAATGTTTTACATTTGTATAAACTGCCTTAATTTTGCTGGACCCCAGGAAGAGTAGCTGCTGCGTTGGCAGCAGCTAATGGGGATCCATTTCTGGAAGCTTGCTTCAGAGCTCGGGTATTTTATGTATACCAGGAAGCTAGTTTCTTATGGCAAATGTTTTTTTTTGTTTTTAGGGGTGCGACTGCATCTAGGGTATTGCACAAGGTAAAATTGAGTTCCTCAGTTAGGTGGTTAACTGATTTTTGTACTCTGAGACTTTTGATTTAACCAAGGATCATCAAAAGTCGTGCTATAAATTCTCGGACAACCCAAAGATTCCTAGATGCCCTTCCAGACTCCCTCTGTCTACCCCAAAATCAGTTAAACACCTAACTGAGGAGCTCAATTTAAACTTGCGCAATACCCTAGATGCAGTCGCACCCCGAACAACAAATAACATTTGTCATAAGAAACTAGCAGAAAATACCTGAGCTCTGAAGCAAGCTTCCAGAAAATTGTAGCGGAAATGGCGCCACGCCAAACTGGAAGTCTTCCAACTAGCTTGGAAAGACTAATGCTAAGACTAAGACTATGCTGAACATAATAAACGGCTCTCTATCCACCGGATGTGTACCAAAATCACTAAAAGTGGCAGGAATAAAGCCTCTCGTGAAAAAGCCAAACCATGGCCCAGAAAATATAAAAAACTAGCGGCCTATATCGAATCTCCCATTCCTCTCAATTAAAAAAAAAAGCTGTTGCGCAGTATCTCACTGCCTTCCTGAAGACAAACAATCTATACGAAACGCTTCAGTCCGGTTTTAGACCCCATCATAGCACTGAGACTGCACTTGTGAAGGTGGTAAATTACCTTTTAATGGCGTCAGACCGAGGCTCTGCATCTGTCCTCGTGCTCCTAGACCTTAGTGCTGCTTTTGATACCGTTGATCACCACATTCTTTTGGAGAGATTGGAAACCCAAATTGGTCTACACGGACAAGTTCTGGCCTGGTTAAGATATTTTCTGTCGATGTTTTGTCCTCTGACAAATCAACTGTAAATGTCGGTGTTCCTCAAGGTTCCGTTTTAGGAACACTATTGTTTTCACTATATATCTTATATCTCTTATATCTCTTGGTGATGACATTCGGAAACATAATGTTAACTTTCACTGCTATGCGGATGACAAACAGCTGTACATTTCGATGAAACATGGTGAAGCCCCAAACTTGCACTCCCTGGAAGCCTGTGTTTCAGACTTAACGAAGTGGATGGCTGCAAATGTTCAACTTCTAAACTTGGACAAAACAGAGATGATTGTTCTAGGACCCAAGAAACAAACAAATCTTCTGTTGAATCTGACAATTGATCTTGATAGTTGTACAGTTGTCTCAAATAAAACTGTGAAGGACCTCGGCATTACTCTGAACACTGATCTCTCTTTTGACGAACATATCAAGACTGTTTCAAGGACAGCTTTTTTCCATCTACGTAACATTGCACGAGTCAGAAACTTTCTGTCCAAAAATGATGCAGAAAAATGTATTCATGCTTTTGTCACTTCTAGGTTAGACTACTGCAATGCTCTACTTTTCGGCTACCCGGATAAAGCACTAAATAAACTTCAGTTAGTGCTAAACACGACTGATAGAATCTTGACTAAAACAAAAAATGTGATCATATTACTCCAGTGCTAGCCTCTCTACACTTGCTTCCTATTAAGGCAAGGGCTGATTTCAAGGTTTTACTGCTAACCTACAAAGCATTACATGGGCATGCTCCTACCTATCTTTCTGATTTGGTCCTGCCGTACATACCTACACGTACGCTACGGTCACAAGACGCAGGCCTCCTAACTACCCCTAGAATTTCTAAGCAAACAGCTGGAGGCAGGGCTTTCTCCTATAGAGCTCAATTTTTATGGAATGGTCTGCCTACCCATGTGAGAGACGCAGACTCGGTCTCAACCTTTAAGTCTTCATTGAAGACTCATCTCTTCAGTAGGTAGTCTGGCCCAGGAGTGTGTGAACGGAAAGGCACTGGAGCAACGAACCGTGCTTGCTGTCTCTGCCTGGCCGGTTCCCCTCTCTCCACTGGGATTCTCTGCCTCTAACCCTATTACAGGGGCTGAGTCACTGGCTTACTGATGCTCTTCCATGCCGTCCCTAGGAGGGTTGCGTCAGTTGAGTGGGTTGAGTCACTGACGTGATCTCCCTGTCTGGGTTGGCACCCCTCCTTGGGTTGTGCCATGGTGAAGATCTTTGTGGGCTATACTCGGCCTTGTCTGAGGATGGTAAGTTGTGGTTGAAGATATCCCTCTAGTGGTGTGGGGCTGTGCTTTGGCAAAGTGGGTGGGGTTATATCCTGCCTGTTTGTCCCTGTCCGGGGGTATCATCGGATGGGGCCACAGTGTCTCCCGACCCCTCCTTTCTCAGCCTCCAGTATTTATGCTGCAGTAGTTTGTGTCTGGGGGCTAGGGTCAGTCTGTTATATCTGGAGTTTTTCTCCTGTCTAATCCGGTGTTCTGTGTGAATTTAAGTATGCTCTTTTTAATTTTCTCTTTTTTTCTCTTTCTCTCTTTCTTTCTCTCTCTCGGAGGACCTGAGCCTTAGGACCATGCCTCAGGACTACCTGGCCTGATGACTCCTTGCTGTCCCCAGTCCACCTGGCCGTGCTGCTGCTCCAGTTTCAACTGTTCTGCCTGCGGCTATGGAACCCTGGCCTTTTCACCGGATGTGCTACCTGTCCCAGACCTGCTGTTTTCAACTCTCTAGAGACAGCAGGAGTGGCAGAGATACTCTGAATGATCGGCTATGAAATGCCAACTGACATTTACTCCTGAGGTGCTGAGCTGTTGCACCCTCGACAACCACTGTGATTGTTATTATTTGACCCTGCTGGTCATCGATGAACATTTGAACATCTTGGCCACCCGGCACAGCCAGAAGAGGACTGGCCACCCCTCATAGCCTGGTTACTCTCTATGTTTCTTCCTAGGTTCAGCCCTTTCTAGGGAGTTTTTCCTGGCCATCGTGCTTCTACACCTGGGTTGCTTGCTGTTTGGGGTTTTAGGCTGGGTTTCTGTACAGTACTTTGAAATATCAGCTGATGTAAGAAGGGCTTTATAAATACATTTGATTTGATCCATAATAAATACAAATACCTCCATCTCTACCTCCTCCTCCATCTCTACCCCCACCTCCACCTCTATCTCCACCTACTCCTCCGCCTTCATCTCTACCTCCACCCCAACCTCCACCTCCATCGCCACTTCTCTCTACCTCCCTCTATCTCTATCTCCACCTCTCACTACCTCTACCGCCACCTCTATCTCTATCTCTACCTCCACCTCTATCTCCACCTCTATGTCCACCTCTGTCTCTACCTCTTCCCAGTGGCACAGTGGTCTAAGACACTGCATCTCAGTGCAAGAGGTGTCACTGCAGTACCTGATTTGAATCCAGGCTGCATCACATCCTGCCGTGATTTGGAATCTGAAAGGGTGGCGCACAATTGGCCCAGCGTCATCCAAGGTAGGCCGTCATTGTAAATAATAATTTATTCTTAACTGACTTGATTAGATAAATAAAAAATACCTCTACTCCCACCTCAAACTCTACCTCTCTCTGTCAAGTTTGCTTCCGTTGTTCGCCAAACATGGGAGTACTCACCTGTGGTCTTTTTATCCATACCAAAGGTCTGATTGCAAAGTGAACATTTATGCAAGCACTGTTTGCACATGTGAAGAGAGAAAGTGATCAATTGATAATTCAGCTTAGCTTGTTGAACAGTGTTGCTTTTCATTTGCACACAATAGATTTTAGTTGTGAAGGTTGTGCCAAAGGTAGAGAATTGTGTGTTGTGTTTTGCCAAATGTTTGTTGAGGTAGGAAAATGATGTGGATATATTGAAGAAACATCTCAAGACATCAGTCAGGAAGGTAAAGCTTGGTCGTAAATGGGTCCTCCAAATGGACAATGACCCCAAGCATACTTCCAAAGTTGTGGTAAAATGGCTTAAGGACAACAAAGTCATGGTATTGGAATGGCCATCACAAAGCCCTGACCTCAATCCAATAGAAAATGTGTGGGCAGAACTGAAAAAGCGTGTGCGAGCAAGGACTCCTACAAACCTGACTCAGTTACACCAGCTCTGTCAGGAGGAATGGGCCAATATTAACTGAACTTATTGTGGGAAGCTTGTGAAAGGCTACCCGAAATGTTTGACCCAAGTTAAACAATTTAAAGGCAATGCTACCAAATACTAATTGAGTGAACCACTGGGAATGTGATGACAGAAATCAAATCTGAAATAAATAATTCTCTCTACTATGATCCTGATGTTTCACATTCTGAAAATAAAGTGGTGATACTAACTGACCTAAGACAGGGAATTTTTCTTGGAATTAAATGTCAGGAATTGTGAAAAACGGAGTTTAAATGTACTTGGCTAAGGTGTATGTAAACTTCCTACTTCAACTGTATCCACCTCACTCTCAGAGAAAATAAATAGTACTGCTAGGCTTTGCGCTGTCGAATAGGGGGGGGGGGGGTTAGGTAGGTGTGCCCCTGTTTGTTGTACTCAGTGTAGTATTCATGTCCAGATAGATTTGGTTGAATTTGCTGGACTAAAAATACAATAACTAAAAACTAAAAATGATAATGCGCGGCTCCATGTCGCAAGGATTTGTACACAATTCCTGAATGCTGAAAATGTGATCTTTGTTTTAAAGTATCTGTGACTAAAAGATGCGTATCTGTATTCCCAGTGATGTGAAAAACATAGATTAACTGTGAACTCAGTAAAATCTTTGAAATTGTTGAGTGTTGCGTTTATATTTTTGTTCAGGGTAACTTTGAGGTTTGTTGTGGTGCTTTGTCTCAGTGTTGGTCTCAAATGTACCTCAGGTATCTCTCTTTATAAACTGGGTGGTTTGCGCCTTTAATGCTGATTGGCTGAAAGCCATAGCATATCAGACCAGATACCAAGGGTATGACATAGCATTTATTTTTACTGCTCTAATTACATTGGTAACCAGTTCATAATAGCAAAAAGGCTGCTCGGGGGTTTGTGATGTATGGCCATTTACCATGGCTAAGGTCTGTATCAAGGCACTCCGCATTGCGTTGTGTATTAGAACAGCCCTTAGCCATGGTATATTGGCCATATACCACACACACTCAGGCCTTTTTGCTTAAATGCAGTCTTGATCAAACATGGATGCAACTCAGAGATTTGTTGAAAAAAAAGAAGATACATTTTAACACACGCACTTGACAGAACACACCAACCTAATTGAGCAACCCTTCCCTTGAGACAATGGGTGGCTGAGGTGGGCTTCTTCCCTCCCGCCTCGCAACACGGTCTATTCATTTCTACAGCGCTGCTATGGATGCATCCATCGGCCCTGGAGGCCTCTTCTCATGCCAGCATGTTTAAGGAATTGAGCACAGGGTGTGCTGCCAACTTAGCAAGCTCCTGTAGATGAAAGAGAAAAATAAGTTAGGTTAGGGAGCATGAATAAGTTATCTTCCTAAGGTTGTGAATAGTTTTTTATTGTATTTTAACTACAACTCTAAGCTCCCGCTTATCTTTCATTCATTAATCAGGATGCTCTGGATAAATGCTCTCATTGCAATTATCCAGATGGGATCTCATTTTTCTCACCGGACTGCAGGACAGGCTCGAACTGGCCAGCCATGCAGATCTCCTCCTGTTTCCCACGGACAATGCGCTGGATGGCTGGGGGTAGGCCACGTGGGTTACGGGAGAAGATCAGGGAGTAACCATCCTCGCAGCTTCCATCCTCCTTCAGTGTACGGCAGGCGTAGGTGATGGCATAGTTGTCATAGTCGGTGTCAATCACCCAGTAGTTGTCACCTCCACTGGACAGGTAGCTGGCCAGCCCCTGGTAGTTCATAAACATCTTGCCGGGGGTGGTGGGGTTAGGCACACTGTACTGGGCAGCCATGTCAGCACACACAACCCAGAACCTGTCATCACAACAACACACACTCATCAGCACACAATCCAGAACAAACTCAAACTCATATTAGCTCTCGGAAAACAGAACCGGAGGTCAAATACAAACGCAACATTATTGCGATCCATAACATACAATGTAAACTGTTGTCTATATTTCCTGTCCACAAAATCTTGTTGTCTAACAGACAAATTGTTTAGATTAATGTTCGGATATCAAACCACATTCTTCTGTACAATTAGACAATTAGTTTAGACTCTATGCTTTATATGCTAGTTTTTCCAAGTTGATATAGACCTACTCACCCGAAGAGAGTGACACGTCCCTTGGAGGAGGCTGTCATAGTGCCGTCATCATCGATGGTGTACTCAGCGGAGATGTTGTCCTGGAGGAATAGTCCCTCGGGGTCCTTCTTCTGAAGGGCATACCACTTCCCTGCATACTGCCACAGAGAGAAACAGAACCAAACCAGAAAGGTGAGAAATGCTCACACATACCGTAGACAGTGATGGAGATGAGGGTGGAAGTCCAGAGCACTAAATGTATATATGGAGACGTAAGACTTAATCAGTAGATCATTGTAATAATCTCATATTCATTTACGTTAAACATTCTCGTACAGCCATGTTTATCCAATCATGTTTAGAACTGACATCATTTGCTTGTTTTTGTCTGTCTAGGGATGTGACCCATAATGTATGTACTGTAGCAAAGCTCACCCTCTTCGGTTCAAAGTCCTCCTTGACTGTGAAGCTGTCAACCACGCAGGAGGCAGACCAGGTGTGTTCCACGCAGGCCATCAGGACCATGAGGAGAGTCAGCTTTGAGGATCCCATGCTGCACAGCAGAGAGAGAGAGAGAGAGAGAGAGTAAGAGAAAGTAAGAGAGAGAGAGAGTGAGAGAGAGAGTAAGAGAGAGAGAGAGAGAATGGGGATGAACTGACCACACTAGACAAAATAGACACTAGATCAGGAGAGAGAGCCTCAAATGAAGTTAGTAAACACACTAGTAGATGTAGTAGAATTACATAAACATTTTTTTTTAGGAACGATGGTCATTCTGTTACATGTTCATAGGGTCCTGAGGTAGAAATGAGCTGTCCAATCCCATATTTCACATGCACATATATACAAAAGCACAACTCATTCTTAGCTAACTAGTATCTTCCAAAATAAATTCATACTGTATTCAAGAACAATATTTACGTTTTCAGTAAGATAATCAAGTTATATTATATCCACGGCTCCTCTTTACCAAGTGGCTGGACCTTACCTTTCTTTGTAAAGATGAGCAGCAAGTAGAACTCAGTGATCTCTGTTTTGTGGTTGTCCGTTAGGTTGTGGAGTCTCTTGTGTTTGGGGTCCTTTATATACACGAACACAGACAAGCTTAATGATTATTTTCACTTCTTGTAAGTAAATAAGGTGATTAAATCGCGGGTTAATCCGGTTGGTGAAATTCCGACTATAATCTGGCTTCACCTCTGAACCCGCCTATGCCTCCCGTAAAAACAATTAGGGCTTTATGTAACTGTGAAGAAACACACACACAAACACACACACACAAACTTACAATGGGAAAATGTATTCTACAAACACAGAGGACCAGCAAGATTAGAGAAAACAGAGCCAGCAGTAATGAGCATTAGTTGTTGTGTTCCAGCACATAAATCATTACTATGCTGATGGAATACTAGTGTCGTAATCCTTGATATTTTGCACCAAATAGAATTTTAAATGCTGTTATATTAATTGAAGTTCTCTTTAATATAGACCAAACAGAGAATACAATAAATCAGCCTATTGACATGTTCATTTCTGAGACTTACAGAAAGATTTTAACCCACCTAACCCAGGTTTAAGATTTCACTCTGATTGTAAAAGCCCTAGTTGTTTTGTTGCTTTGACAAAGTTATTTCTGAAGATTATTTTTATTTATTTCATGTGATTAGTGATTCATTTTGAAGTAAAAAACAACATGTCCTTCATTTTAAAGTCAACCCCGCACTCTAGAAAAAAAAGGTGCTATCGGCTGTCCCCATAGGAGAACCATTTGAAGAACCCTTGTTGGTTCAAGGTAGAACACTTTTGGTTCGAAGTAGAATTGTTTTGGGTTCCATGTAGAATCCTATCCACAGAGGGTTCTACACAGAACCCAAAATGGTTCTACATGGAACCAAAAAGGGTTCCCCTATGGGGAATGGCAAAGGGTGGGATAGGTGAACTTAAATCTCATTTTTACATTTTAGTCAATTAGTAGACACTCTTATCCAGAGCGACTTGCAGTAATGAGCTCATACATTTTTGTTCTGGTCCCCAGTGGAAATCAAACCCAGAACCCTGGCATTGCAAGTGCCATGCTCTACCAACTGAGCCACGCGGGATTACTCTCATTTTAAAATGTTAAAACCATATTCCTTTTTTTTTTGAACATCTAGTAGTCAAATCATAGTTTAAAGCAGGTGAGCTGGTTCTATGCTTTTTGGCAATTTTCTGGTGTTTTGTGGTGAAAAACTGACCAGGTTGAGCATAACATAAGCCTGTTACCCATAAAAAGACAGGCAAAAAAAGGAAAAAAAAGCATTTTATTTTGTGAAGCTTCCATTCCTGCTGTCACAATGGGATTTATGGCTAATTGAAATTGTCAACCCTGTAACTTTATTTGGCACTTACATGTATTTTATTTAACTTCTTGAAATGTGCTCTTTATGTGACAGAATGTATATATATATATATATTTAAAATCACCCACTGCCAGCAGCATTGCTCAGTTGTAGACCTTGACACTAGTTTGGAGATCCTGAAGTATGATAAAACAGCCAGCTGGCTAAAAGTCTCAATATTGTAGTCTCATCCATCAGCTGAATCTCTCTGTCAAGCTATTGCTATCTGGTAGCAATTAGCCTGGGGACAAGGTGTGCTGTGTGAGCTAGTGTTTTTATAGATAGGCTTTGTTAGACTCTGATCCATGTATATGTGATGTACATAACTGGCATGGCTTTAAGGTTATGTTTGTAACGTAACACTTGTGTTCTATGGAGACTCAGTGTATGAACTCAGCTGGAAACAACATGATACAATAAACACTAACGCTTCTGTTGTGTCACATACACATGAACGCACTCACACATGCACACAAAAACTCTCTCACACACACACACACACAATTTCCATTTTGAGCCTGCAGGGTGAGGCTGAAATGTCCTAGATTGCTCTCTTCATCTGGGGAGATTCACCCTGATCAGGTAACTTTAATAATATTGTGTAACAAGTGCCATGTGAGATGACCTCACCAGGATCTTAGTATAGTTGCATGATCGTAGTTATTTAAGAAGACCTTTTTTTTTTTTACATGACATGCCTATTTTTACCACAAGCATGTACTGTGTCAATGGAGTCTATTCTCTGCTGAGGCTTTTCTCATCCACCTGCACTGGTGTAAAGTACTTCAGTAAAAATACCTACTCGTTTTCTGGAGTAGCTGTACTTTACTATTTTTGACAACTTTTCCTTTTACTTCACTACATTCCTAAAGAAAATAATGTACTTTTCACTCCATATATTTCCCCGGAGAACAACCCTGGTCATCCCTATTGACTCTGATCTGGCGAACTCACTAAACACACTTTGTTGGAGTGTGCCCCTAGCTATCTGTAAAAATTATGAAAATAGTGCCGTCTGGTTTTCTTTATATAAGGAATGTGAAATTATTCATACTTTTACTTTGATACTTAAATACATTTAAAACCAAATACTTTTAGACTTTTACTGGGTGACTTTCACTTTTACTTGAGTAATTTTCTGTGAAGGTATCTTTACTTTTACTCAAGTATTACAATTAGGTACTTTTCCCACCACTGTCCACCTGTTACCAGTATAAGAGTGTAATCCCAGTACCTGGAGCCTCCTGCCAGGAGCTGTCTGGAGTTCTCCGGGGACATTTTGTTCTGAGGAGTGGACACAGAGAATGATGGCAAAGGGCATGAATGATTGGCTAACGGGCTCTGCAGAGGAGTGGCACCACCCCTCTTCATTCAATCTTCATTCATATAACTAAAGGCACTTCCAGTAGTTAGAGCATTGTGTACTGTAATCTTTCTCAACATTACTTTGAGGCATTACAGCCAGTGTTATTGTCTATTTCTGGGATAGCTCTTTGGGCATTAGTAGTTCTTTAGTTGTTCTGTAGTTCTTTAGTTCTGTAGTTCTTTAGTAGTTATGTAGTTCTTTAGTTGTTCTGTAGTTCTTTAGTAGTTATGCAGTTCTTTAGTTGTTCTGTAGTTCTTTAGTTGTTCTGTAGTTCTTTAGTTGGTCTGTAGTTCTTTAGTTGGTCTGTAGTTCTTTAGTTGGTCTGTAGTTTGGTAGTTCTTTAGATGTTATACAGTTGTTCTGTAGTTCTTTAGCTGTTCTGTAGTTCTTTGAAAAGCCACATACTGTGGTTGCAAACTCCAAACTGATGCCTGTACAATATTTATGCTTGTAACACCACACTTGATCTTAGACCTCAGGGAAGATTGCTGGCACATGGATGTCTATTGACAATATCATATGATATTGTACTGCGTTAGACAACGCACAGCTTTTCTGTACAGGCGTTCAATGTTGTTATTTTTGTTACCAGGTTACTGTAATAATTTAGACCAGTGGAAAGTCAGTCTAGGCGTGTTGTTGCTTTTTATTCATTCAACCTTTGGGATAGAGGCTGAGAGGGAGCAAACATTTGCTGACTATATCTGGCTGTTACGAATCCCTTTTGGCCCGACAGTCTAGGGGGATGGTAATGAGACCCGTAACATAACTCATGCAAATTATAATTGTGACAAAGTAAAAGTGTGAACGAAATAACCAGGACAACTGAAATCTACCGTCAAACTCAAAGTTTATTTATAAACACACGGTAATGGGGGGAGCAGGAAAAGGGGCTGAGCTGGACCCAAGGAAAGAAACAATAAATATACAAAAACACCCCTAAGCTAGACTAGCCTACTTTAACAACAGCTAACTAACCAAAAATACAGTGGGTGGTCCGCCCAGTTCTACCTAGTGTATTTAACAAAGTACACCTACGGGTAGTGTATGCCCATGGGCGACTTGTCTTGGTTTCCCCCTTTTCCCACCAGCAACAAACAAACACCATAACCAAAACAATACTCACAGGTGATGACAAAGTGCTATGGAGGTGCTCAAACAAAAGAGAGGTTTAAGACAAAGAGAGAGTGAAACACAGAGATCTACATACATGGCATTTACAGAGAGATTGAGCTAGCTCTAGAGCAAACAAATGATGGGGTTTTTAAACCATGGGGAAGGAACTGTGATAGGGTAGGAAATAGGAGGAGGTGTGTCTTCTGATTGATGATTGATTGTTGACTGATTGGGGAGTGATGATTTTCACCTGTGAGGGGAGAAGGAGAGAAAAGAAACACACACACAGGATACACACACACAGGATAACTGTATCCGTAACACTGGCATATCAAATTAATTGAACTGACATTGAAGAATTATAGTGCCAATAGAAAATAACAGAAGGAGTATGACAAACAATATCTGGCATATTTTAACAAGGCTAATCTGAAAACAAGACTCCCTAAATTTTATCAGCATATCGATTGCGCAACCAGGGCTGGAAAAACCTTGGATCATTGATATTCCAACTTCCGCGACGCATATAAGGCCCTGCCCCGCCATCCTTTCGGAAAAGCTGACCACGACTCCATTTTGTTGATCCCTGCCTACAGACAGAAACTAAAACAAGAAGCTCCGGTGCTGAGGTCTGTTCAACGCTGGTCCGACCAATCTGATTCCACACTCCAAGACTGCTTCCATCAAGTGGACTGGGATATGTTCCGTATTGCGTCAGACGACAACTTTGACGAATACGCTGATTCGGTGTGCGAGTTCATTAGAACGTGCGTTGAAGATGTCGTTCCCATAGCAACGATTAAAACATTCCCAAACCAGAAACCGTGGATTGATGGCAGCATTCGCGTGAAACTGAAAGCGCGAACCACTGCTTTTAATCAGGGCAAGGTGACTGGAAACATGACCGAATACAAACAGTGTAACTAACAAGGCAATCAAACAAGCTAAGCGTCAGTATAGAGACAAAGTAGAATCTCAATTCAACGGCTCAGACACAAGAGGTATGTGGCAGGGTCTACAGTCAATCACGGATTACAAAAAGAGAACCAGCACCGTCACGGACCAGGATGTCTTGCTCCCAGGCAGACTAAATAACTTTTTTGCCCGCTTTGAGGACAATACAGTGCCACTGACACTGCCCGCAACTAAAACATGCGGACTCTCCTTCACTGCAGCCGACGTGAGGAAAACATTTAAACGTGTCAACCCTCGCAAGGCTGCAGGCCCAGACGGCATCCCCAGCCGCGCCCTCAGGACATGCGCAGACCAGCTGGCTGGTGTGTTTACGGACATATTCAATCAATCCCTATCCCAGTCTGTTGTTCCCACATGCTTCAAGAGGGCCACCATTGTTCCTGTTCCCAAGAAAGCTAAGGTAACTGAGCTAAACGACTACCGCCCCGTAGCACTCACTTCTGTCATCATGAAGTGCTTTGAGAGACTAGTCAAGGACCATATCACCTCCACCCTACATGACACCCTAGACCCACTCCAATTTGCTTACCGCCCAAATAGGTCCACAGACGATGCAATCTCAACCACACTGCACACTGCCCTAACCCATCTGGACAAGAGGAATACCTATGTGAGAATGCTGTTCATCGACTACAGCTCGGCATTTAACACCATAGTGCCCTCCAAGCTCGTCATCAAGCTCGAGACCCTGGGTCTCGACCCCGCCCTGTGCAACTGGGTACTGGACTTCCTGACGGGCCGCCCCCAGGTGGTGAGGGTAGGCAACAACATCTCCACCCCGCTGATCCTCAACACTGGGGCCCCACAAGGGTGCGTTCTGAGCCCTCTCCTGTACTCCCTGTTCACCCACGACTGCGTGGCCACGCACGCCTCCAACTCATTCATCAAGTTTGCGGACGACACAACAGTGGTAGGCTTGATTACCAACATCGATGAGACGGCCTACAGGGAGGAGGTGAGGGCCCTCGGAGTGTGGTGTCAGGAAAATAACCTCACACTCAACGTCAACAAAACTAAGGAGATGATTTTTGACTTCAGGAAACAGCAGAGGGAACACCCCCCTATCCACATCGATGGAACAGTAGTGGAGAGGGTAGTAAGTTTTAAGTTCCTCGGCGTACACATCACAGACAAACAGAATTGGTCCACCCACACAGACAGCATCGTGAAGAAGGCGCAGCAGCGCCTCTTCAACCTCAGGAGGCTGAAGAAATTCGGCTTGTCACCAAAAGCACTCACAAACTTCTACAGATGCACAATCGAGAGCATCCTGTCGGGCTGTATCACCACCTGGTACGGCAACTGCTCCGCCTACAACCGTAAGGCTCTCCAGAGGGTAGTGAGGTCTGCACAACGCATCACCGGGGGCAAACTACCTGCCCTCCAGGACACCTACACCACCCGATGTCACAGGAAGGCCATAAAGATCATCAAGGACAACAACCACCCGAGCCACTGCCTGTTCACCCCGCTATCATCCAGAAGGCGAGGTCAGTACAGGTGCATCAAAGCTGGGACCGAGAGACTGAAAAACAGCTTCTATCTCAAGGCCATCAGACTGTTAAACAGCCACCAGTGGCTGCTGCCAACACACTGACTCAACTCCAGCCACTTTAATAATGGGAATTGATGGGAAATGATGTAAAATATATCACTAGCCACTTTAAACAATGCTACCTAATATAATGTTTACATACCCTACATAATTCATCTCATATGTATACGTATATACTGTACTCTATATCATCTACTGCATCCTTATGTAATACATGTATCACTAGCCACTTTAACTATGCCACTTTGTTTACATACTCATCTCATATGTATATACTGCACTCAATACCATCTACTGTATCTTGCCTATGCCGCTCTGTACCATCACTCATTCATATATCTTTATGTACATATTCTTTATCCCCTTACACTTGTGTCTATAAGGTAGTAGTTTTGGAATTGTTAGCTAGATTACTTGTTGGTTATTACTGCATTGTCGGAACTAGAAGCACAAGCATTTCGCTACACTCGCACTAACATCTGCTAACCATGTGTATGTGACAAATAAAATTTGATTTGATTTGATTTGAAACAAGCAACAGTACTAATATGTACTGGTTAAACAAAATCTCTTGAATACAATTATTTTGATGGCTTGAATCTTAATGGCATGGTCAGCCTCAGTAGCAATGATTAACAGTACAAGCACAATTAGCTTGGTCCTTAGTATGAGCCGGCTGCCATCTTGTGTTGTAACACTGTATCTCTAGGTTAAAATGTTAAAATTTAGTTTCAGAGGTTTATACTGTAATTGTGATTAAAGAACTGTTGAATCAATTTTATATTTATTATAAAATAATAGTAGTTATATCCAACATAATACTGAGTAACAAAAATTACAGACCAAATTATTTTATACACACTCATAAGCAAATGCCCGTAAGCATATACCCTTATAAACGAGGACAGACACGCGCAGGTTCATATGAACGAAACATATGACTATGACACACCTCCCTCGCCAGCCTCGTCTCACTCACAGGTAGCAGATCTGATAGTATGAATCTATTCATGTGGAGATTATCCAGCTGACCTTTTGTATAAGATGGTTAAGGAACCTTAATATAGCCGGGGTGGAAAGATTATTACCATTTTATCATCAGGCTTGTCTTATTATCTCATAGACCCCCATACATCTCAAGTGATAGGACTGGACTGTGATGGCCTCCTTCATAGTGATCACCTGATCAGTTTTGCATGAGCAGATCCTGGTTCACCTTCAACACTATTAAGAGAAAAGCTTGCTGATGACAATGGGATTGGACTCAGCCCTCCCTCCCCTGTCATTGCAGGTGTATCCTCTGTTCACAGCAGGACCTGACTAATGTGCCTAACCTGCCTGCCCTCTTTATTCAGGGTGTTTTGGGATAACATGGAGTGAATGTGTCTACTTTTTTATTTGCCAGTAATCAATAGGTAATTGGTTTTGTAGTATTTTTAGGGACCATTGGTTTGAATACTGGAACTGGGGTAGAACCAGTACATCCCTAACCCAAGATGAGTGCGACAAAGGAAGATGTTGAGAAGTTCCTGGATGGGAACCCGGCTTTCGCCCAGGGCTACTTCAACAAGAAGCTCACACCAGGAGCCCTCTCTGTGATGGCGGGGATCCCGGAGTCCAAGGTGGATTTTGGGATGTTACAGGAGCTGAGCCAGATAGAGGAAGGCCAGATCCTGTTCGACCTGATCAAAGAAATGCAGGAGAATGTGAACATGGAGAAAGTGGTGTTCAAGATCCTGAAGAGGATCGTCGCCCTGATCCAAGCTGACCGCTGCAGCCTGTTCATGTACCGGGAGAGGAACGGCATCGCGGAGCTAGCCACGCGTCTTTTCAACATCACCACAGAGTCTGAGCTGGATGACTGTGTGGTTCACCCTGACCACGAGATAGTCTTCCCCCTGGACCTTGGGGTGGTGGGAAATGTGGCCCAGACCAAGAAACACATCAATTTGAAAGATGCCAATGAGGTAAGAGTCAGATTGTGGAAATGAAACATAAACGTACGTTGTGGTAGTGATTTGGACAGACAGACAGTATCCCAGAGGTTAGGACATAAACGTTGTGGTAGTGATGGGGACAGACAGACAGTATCCCAGAGGTTAGGACATTATCGTTGTGGTTGTGATTGGGACAGACAGACAGTGTCCCAGAGGTTAGGACATAAACGTTGTGGTAGTGGTTTGGACAGACAGACAGTGTCCCAGAGGTTAGGACATAAACGTTGTGGTAGTGATTTGGACAGACAGACAGTGTCCCAGAGGTTAGGACATAAACGTTGTGGTAGTGGTTGGGACAAACAGACAGTGTCCCAGAGGTTAGGACATAAACGTTGTGGTAGTGATTGGGACAGACAGACAGTGTCCCAGAGGTTAGGACATAAATGTTGTGGTAGTGGTTGGAAACAGACAGACAGTGTCCTAGAGAATAGGAGCCAGAGGTAGTGATGGGGACAGACAGACAGTGTCCCAGAGGTTAGGACATAAACGTTGTGGTAGTGGTTGGGACAGACAGACAGTGTCCCAGAGGTTAGGACATAAATGTTGTGGTAGTGGTTGGAAACAGACAGACAGTGTCCTAGAGAATAGGAGCCAGAGGTAGTGATTGGGACAGACAGACAGTGTCCCAGAGGTTAGGACATAAATGTTGTGGTAGTGGTTGGAAACAGACAGACAGTGTCCTAGAGAATAGGAGCCAGAGGTAGTGATGGGGACAGACAGACCAGTGTCCCAGAGGTTAGGACATAAATGTTGTGGTAGTGGTTGGGACAGACAGACAGTGTCCCAGAGGTTAGGACATAAACGTTGTGGTAGTGGTTTGGACAGACAGACAGTGTCCTAGACAATAGGAGCCAGAGGTAGTGATGGGGACAGACAGACAGTGTCCCAGAGGTTAGGACATAAACGTTGTGGTAGTGGTTGGGACAGACAGACAGTGTCCCAGAGGTTAGGACATAAACGTTGTGGTAGTGATTGGGACAGACAGACAGTGTCCCAGAGGTTAGGACATAAATGTTGTGGTAGTGGTTGGAAACAGACAGACAGTGTCCTAGAGAATAGGAGCCAGAGGTAGTGATATGGACAGACAGAAAGTGTCCCAGAGGTTAGGACATAAACGTTGTGGTAGTGGTTGGGACAGACAGACAGTGTCCCAGAGGTTAGGACATAAACGTTGTGGTAGTGATGGGGACAGACAGACAGTGTCCCAGAGGTTAGGACATAAACGTTGTGGTAGTGATGGGGACAGACAGACAGTGTCCCAGAGGTTAGGACATAAACGTTGTGGTAGTGGTTGGGACAGACAGACAATGTCCTAGAGAATGGGAGCCAGAGGTAGTGATGGGGACAGACAGACAGACAGACAGTGTACCAGAGGTTAGGACATAAACGTTGTGGTAGTGATGGGGACAGACAGACAGTGTCCCAGAGGTTAGGACATAAACGTTGTGGTAGTGGTTGGGACAGACAGTGTCCTAGAGAATAGGAGCCAGAGGTAGTGTTGGGGACAGACAGACAGACCGTGCCCCAGAGGTTAGGACATAAACGTTGTGGTAGTGATTGGGACAGACAGACAGTGTCCCAGAGGTTAGGACATAAATGTTGTGGTAGTGGTTGGAAACAGACAGACAGTGTCCCAGAGGTTAGGACATAAACGTTGTGGTAGTGATTGGGACAGACAGACAGACAGACAGACAGACAGTGTCCCAGAGGTTAGGACATAAATGTTGTGGTAGTGATTGGGACAGACAGACAGTGTCCCAGAGGTTAGGACATAAATGTTGTGGTAGTGGTTTGGACAGACAGACAGTGTCCTAGAGAATAGGAGCCAGAGGTAGTGATGGGGACAGACAGACAGACAGACAGTGTACCAGAGGTTAGGACATAAACGTTGTGGTAGTGATTTGGACAGACAGACAGTGTCCCAGAGGTTAGGACATAAACGTTGTGGTAGTGGTTGGGACAGACAGTGTCCCAGAGGTTAGGACATAAACGTTGTGGTAGTGGTTGGGACAGACAGACAGTGTCCTAGAGAATGGGAGCCAGAGGTAGTGATGGGGACAGACAGACAGTGTCCCAGAGGTTAGGACATAAATGTTGTGGTAGTGGTTGGAAACAGACAGACAGTGTCCTAGAGAATAGGACATAAACATTGTGGTAGTGGTTGGGACAGACAGACAGACAGTGTCCCAGAGGTTAGGACATAAACGTTGTGGTAGTGGTTGGGACAGACAGAGAGTATCCCAGAGGTTAGGACACAAACGTTGTGGTAGTGGTTGGGACAGACATGACAGTGTCCTAGAGAATGGGAGCCAGAGGTAGTGATGGGGACAGACAGACAGTGTCCCAGAGGTTAGGACATAAACGTTGTGGTAGTGATGGGGACAGACAGACAGTGTCCCAGAGGTTAGGACATAAACGTTGTGGTAGTGATTTGGACAGACAGACAGTGTCCCAGAGGTTAGGACATAAACGTTGTGGTAGTGGTTGGGACAGACAGTGTCCCAGAGGTTAGGACATAAACGTTGTGGTAGTGGTTGGGACAGACAGACAATGTCCTAGAGAATGGGAGCCAGAGGTAGTGATGGGGACAGACAGACAGACAGACAGTGTACCAGAGGTTAGGACATAAACGTTGTGGTAGTGATGGGGACAGACAGACAGTGTCCCAGAGGTTAGGACATAAACGTTGTGGTAGTGGTTGGGACAGACAGTGTCCTAGAGAATAGGAGCCAGAGGTAGTGTTGGGGACAGACAGACAGACAGTGCCCCAGAGGTTAGGACATAAACGTTGTGGTAGTGATTGGGACAGACAGACAGTGTCCCAGAGGTTAGGACATAAATGTTGTGGTAGTGGTTGGAAACAGACAGACAGTGTCCCAGAGGTTAGGACATAAACGTTGTGGTAGTGATTGGGACAGACAGACAGACAGACAGACAGACAGTGTCCCAGAGGTTAGGACATAAATGTTGTGGTAGTGATTGGGACAGACAGACAGTGTCCCAGAGGTTAGGACATAAATGTTGTGGTAGTGGTTTGGACAGACAGACAGTGTCCTAGAGAATAGGAGCCAGAGGTAGTGATGGGGACAGACAGACAGACAGACAGTGTACCAGAGGTTAGGACATAAACGTTGTGGTAGTGATTTGGACAGACAGACAGTGTCCCAGAGGTTAGGACATAAACGTTGTGGTAGTGGTTGGGACAGACAGTGTCCCAGAGGTTAGGACATAAACGTTGTGGTAGTGGTTGGGACAGACAGACAGTGTCCTAGAGAATGGGAGCCAGAGGTAGTGATGGGGACAGACAGACAGTGTCCCAGAGGTTAGGACATAAATGTTGTGGTAGTGGTTGGAAACAGACAGACAGTGTCCTAGAGAATAGGACATAAACATTGTGGTAGTGGTTGGGACAGACAGACAGACAGTGTCCCAGAGGTTAGGACATAAACGTTGTGGTAGTGGTTGGGACAGACAGAGAGTATCCCAGAGGTTAGGACACAAACGTTGTGGTAGTGGTTGGGACAGACATGACAGTGTCCTAGAGAATGGGAGCCAGAGGTAGTGATGGGGACAGACAGACAGTGTCCCAGAGGTTAGGACATAAACGTTGTGGTAGTGATGGGGACAGACAGACAGTGTCCCAGAGGTTAGGACATAAACGTTGTGGTAGTGGTTGGGACAGACAGACAGTGTCCCAGAGGTTAGGACATAAACGTTGTGGTAGTGATTGGGACAGACAGACAGTGTCCCAGAGGTTAGGACATAAATGTTGTGGTAGTGATTGGGACAGACAGACAGTGTCCCAGAGGTTAGGACATAAACGTTGTGGTAGTGATGGGGACAGACAGACAGACAGACAGTGTCCCAGAGGTTAGGACATAAATGTTGTGGTAGTGATTGGGACAGACAGTGTCCCAGAGGTTAGGACATAAACGTTGTGGTAGTGGTTTGGACAGACAGACAGTGTCCTAGAGAATAGGAGCCAGAGGTAGTGATGGTGACAGACAGACAGACAGACAGTGTACCAGAGGTTAGGACATAAACATTGTGGTAGTGATGGGGACAGACAGACAGTGTCCCAGAGGTTAGGACATAAACGTTGTGGTAGTGATGGGGACAGACAGACAGTGTCCCAGAGGTTAGGACATAAACGTTGTGGTAGTGGTTGGGACAGACAGACAGTGTCCCAGAGGTTAGGACATAAATGTTGTGGTAGTGGTTGGAAACAGACAGACAGTGTCCTAGAGAATAGGAGCCAGAGGTAGTGATTGGGACAGACAGACAGTGTCCCAGAGGTTAGGACATAAACGTTGTGGTAGTGATGGGGACAGACAGACAGTGTCCCAGAGGTTAGGACATAAACGTTGTGGTAGTGGTTGGGACAGACAGACAGTGTCCCAGAGGTTAGGACATAAACGTTGTGGTAGTGATTGGGACAGACAGACAGTGTCCCAGAGGTTAGGACATAAATGTTGTGGTAGTGGTTGGAAACAGACAGACAGTGTCCTAGAGAATAGGAGCCAGAGGTAGTGATATGGACAGACAGAAAGTGTCCCAGAGGTTAGGACATAAACGTTGTGGTAGTGGTTGGGACAGACAGACAGTGTCCCAGAGGTTAGGACATAAACGTTGTGGTAGTGATGGGGACAGACAGACAGTGTCCCAGAGGTTAGGACATAAACGTTGTGGTAGTGGTTGGGACAGACAGACAATGTCCTAGAGAATGGGAGCCAGAGGTAGTGATGGGGACAGACAGACAGACAGACAGTGTACCAGAGGTTAGGACATAAACGTTGTGGTAGTGATGGGGACAGACAGACAGTGTCCCAGAGGTTAGGACATAAACGTTGTGGTAGTGGTTGGGACAGACAGTGTCCTAGAGAATAGGAGCCAGAGGTAGTGTTGGGGACAGACAGACAGACAGTGCCCCAGAGGTTAGGACATAAACGTTGTGGTAGTGATTGGGACAGACAGACAGTGTCCCAGAGGTTAGGACATAAATGTTGTGGTAGTGATGGGGACAGACAGACAGTGTCCCAGAGGTTAGGACATAAACGTTGTGGTAGTGGTTGGGACAGACAGTGTCCTAGAGAATAGGAGCCAGAGGTAGTGTTGGGGACAGACAGACAGACAGTGCCCCAGAGGTTAGGACATAAATGTTGTGGTAGTGGTTTGGACAGACAGACAGTGTCCTAGAGAATAGGAGCCAGAGGTAGTGATGGGGACAGACAGACAGACAGACAGACAGTGTACCAGAGGTTAGGACATAAACGTTGTGGTAGTGATTTGGACAGACAGACAGTGTCCCAGAGGTTAGGACATAAACGTTGTGGTAGTGGTTGGGACAGACAGTGTCCCAGAGGTTAGGACATAAACGTTGTGGTAGTGGTTGGGACAGACAGACAGTGTCCTAGAGAATGGGAGCCAGAGGTAGTGATGGGGACAGACAGACAGTGTCCCAGAGGTTAGGACATAAATGTTGTGGTAGTGGTTGGAAACAGACAGACAGTGTCCTAGAGAATAGGACATAAACATTGTGGTAGTGGTTGGGACAGACAGACAGACAGTGTCCCAGAGGTTAGGACATAAATGTTGTGGTAGTGGTTGGAAACAGACAGACAGTGTCCCAGAGGTTAGGACATAAACGTTGTGGTAGTGATTGGGACAGACAGACAGACAGACAGTGTCCCAGAGGTTAGGACATAAATGTTGTGGTAGTGATTGGGACAGACAGACAGTGTCCCAGAGGTTAGGACATAAATGTTGTGGTAGTGGTTTGGACAGACAGACAGTGTCCTAGAGAATAGGAGCCAGAGGTAGTGATGGGGACAGACAGACAGACAGACAGACAGACAGACAGACAGTGTACCAGAGGTTAGGACATAAACGTTGTGGTAGTGATTTGGACAGACAGACAGTGTCCCAGAGGTTAGGACATAAACGTTGTGGTAGTGGTTGGGACAGACAGTGTCCCAGAGGTTAGGACATAAACGTTGTGGTAGTGGTTGGGACAGACAGACAGTGTCCTAGAGAATGGGAGCCAGAGGTAGTGATGGGGACAGACAGACAGTGTCCCAGAGGTTAGGACATAAATGTTGTGGTAGTGGTTGGAAACAGACAGACAGTGTCGTAGAGAATAGGACATAAACATTGTGGTAGTGGTTGGGACAGACAGACAGACAGTGTCCCAGAGGTTAGGACATAAACGTTGTGGTAGTGGTTGGGACAGACAGTATCCCAGAGGTTAGGACACAAACGTTGTGGTAGTGGTTGGGACAGACATGACAGTATCCTAGAGAATGGGAGCCAGAGGTAGTGATGGGGACAGACAGACAGTGTCCCAGAGGTTAGGACATAAACGTTGTGGTAGTGATGGGGACAGACAGACAGTGTCCCAGAGGTTAGGACATAAACGTTGTGGTAGTGGTTGGGACAGACAGACAGTGTCCCAGAGGTTAGGACATAAACGTTGTGGTAGTGATTGGGACAGACAGACAGTGTCCCAGAGGTTAGGACATAAATGTTGTGGTAGTGATTGGGACAGACAGACAGTGTCCCAGAGGTTAGGACATAAACGTTGTGGTAGTGATGGGGACAGACAGACAGACAGTGTCCCAGAGGTTAGGACATAAATGTTGTGGTAGTGATTGGGACAGACAGTGTCCCAGAGGTTAGGACATAAACATTGTGGTAGTGGTTTGGACAGACAGACAGTGTCCTAGAGAATAGGAGCCAGAGGTAGTGATGGTGACAGACAGACAGACAGACAGTGTACCAGAGGTTAGGACATAAACATTGTGGTAGTGATTTGGACAGACAGACAGTGTCCCAGAGGTTAGGACATAAATGTTGTGGTAGTGGTTGGGACAGACAGTGTCCCAGAGGTTAGGACATAAATGTTGTGGTAGTGGTTGGAAACAGACAGACAGTGTCCTAGAGAATAGGACATAAACATTGTGGTAGTGGTTGGGACAGACAGACAGACAGACAGACAGTGTCCCAGAGGTTAGGACATAAACGTTGTGGTAGTGGTTGGGACAGACAGACAGTATCCCAGAGGTTAGGACATAAACGTTGTGGTAGTGGTTGGGACAGACAGACAATGTCCTAGAGAATGGGAGCCAGAGGTAGTGATGGGGACACAGACAGACAGACAGACAGACAGACAGACAGACAGACAGACAGACAGACAGACAGACAGACAGACAGACAGACAGACAGACAGACAGACAGTGTACCAGAGGTTAGGACATAAACGTTGTGGTAGTGATGGGGACAGACAGACAGTGTCCCAGAGGTTAGGACATAAACGTTGTGGTAGTGGTTGGGACAGACAGTGTCCTAGAGAATAGGAGCCAGAGGTAGTGTTGGGGACAGACAGACAGACAGTGTCCCAGAGGTTAGGACATAAACGTTGTGGTAGTGATGGGGACAGACAGACAGTGTCCCAGAGGTTAGGACATAAACGTTGTGGTAGTGGTTGGGACAAACAGACAGTGTCCCAGAGGTTAGGACATAAACGTTGTGGTAGTGATTGGGACAGACAGACAGACAGTGTCCCAGAGGTTAGGACATAAATGTTGTGGTAGTGATTGGGACAGACAGTGTCCCAGAGGTTAGGACATAAACGTTGTGGTAGTGGTTTGGACAGACAGACAGTGTCCTAGAGAATAGGAGCCAGAGGAAGTGATGGTGACAGACAGACAGACAGACAGTGTACCAGAGGTTAGGACATAAACATTGTGGTAGTGATTTGGACAGACAGACAGTGTCCCAGAGGTTAGGACATAAACGTTGTGGTAGTGGTTGGGACAGACAGTGTCCCAGAGGTTAGGACATAAACGTTGTGGAAGTGATTGGGACAGACAGACAGTGTCCCAGAGGTTAGGACATAAATGTTGTGGTAGTGATGGGGACAGACAGACAGTGTCCCAGAGGTTAGGACATAAACGTTGTGGTAGTGGTTGGGACAGACAGACAGTGTCCTAGAGAATAGGAGCCAGAGGTAGTGATGGAGACAGACAGACAGACAGTGTCCCAGAGGTTAGGACATAAACGTTGTGGTAGTGATTGGGACAGACAGTGTCCTAGAGAATAGGAGCCAGAGGTAGTGATGGAGACAGACAGACAGTGTCCCAGAGGTTAGGACATAAATGTTGTGGTAGTGGTTGGGACAGACAGACAGTGTCCCAGAGGTTAGGACATAAACGTTGTGGTAGTGATGGGGACAGACAGACAGTGTCCCAGAGGTTAGGACATTAACGTTGTGGTAGTGGTTGGGACAGACAGACAGTGTCCCAGAGGTTAGGACATAAACGTTGTGGTAGTGATTGGGACAGACAGACAATGTCCTAGAGAATGGGAGCCAGAGGTAGTGATGGGGACAAACAGACAGTGTCCCAGAGGTTAGGACATAAACATTGTGGTAGTGGTTGGGACAGACAGTGTCCCAGAGGTTAGGACATAAACATTGTGGTAGTGGTTGGGACAGACAGTGTCCTAGAGAATAGGAGCCAGAGGTAGTGATGGGGACAGACAGACAGACAGACAGTGTACCAGAGGTTAGGACATAAATGTTGTGGTAGCGATGGGGACAGACAGACAGTGTCCCAGAGGTTAGGACATAAATGTTGTGGTAGTGGTTGGGACAGACAGACAGTATCCCAGAGGTTAGGACATAAACGTTGTGGTAGTGGTTGGAAACAGACAGTGTCCTAGAGAATAGGAGCCAGAGGTAGTGATGGGGACAGACTGACAGTGTCCCAGAGGTTAGGACATAAACGTTGTGGTAGTGATTGGGACAGACAGACAATGTCCTAGAGAATAGGAGCCAGAGGTAGTGATTGGGACAGACAGATAGACAGACAGACAGACAGACAGACAGTGTCCCAGAGGTTAGGACATAAACGTTGTGGTAGTGATGAGTACAGACATTGTCCCAGAGTCTAGGAGCCAGTGGCTTCAGTGTGATTGTGTCAATAACCTTTTTCAGGGGCCTTGTCACACACTCCCACATGATAATATATTTTATCTGTACCTACTGCCACAAATAACAAACACATACAAAATAGATAGATGCATCAAGTTCATATTCAGCCAGACAAACAAGTGAATAGTTATTTATTCCGGGACTATTTTAACATACACATAGTTTTCACATTCTTGTTAAAACATAGTGCCACATAAAGTAGTACGGCAACTATACTGTTCTGTGGGGAGCTTCTAAATGTATATCTGGAGACAATATAAATCCTCTCGACAGCCATAATCCAGTTATTATATATCCCATTACCCCCTGCTGTATCTGGGATTATGGCACCTGTCTTGGGGCGTGTACATTGGGGTCAGCATGAAGCTATATATAAATGTATAAATGTATATTTCACATTGCCCAAATTTACATTCACTCTTGATATTGAAGTGTATTTCTTAACAGAATAGCTACATATATCCCTTTTATACATGGTATTTTATCTTGAATTTGCCAGTTGTTAACATGTATTAATCTGTGGTCTATAATGATATGTAAACTGAAAAAGGCTCCACACCAAGCCTATGTATTGACTTATAGACCCATCTTAACACATCCATGTGTGATCTCTGATGTCAGTGATTTGTTTGGTTTTCTGCCATACAGAGCAGTCACTTCAGCTCGTTTGTTGATGACCTGACAGAGTACAAAACCAGGAACATATTATCCTCGCCTATCATGAACGGAGAGGATGTGGTGGCTGTGATCATGGCCCTGAACAAGACCACTGGACCCCACTTCACCACTGAGGATGAGGATGTGAGTACTGAGGATTAAGTGAGTCTCTGAGAATATGATCCACACATCTCTATGTGTCAGCAGGGAAATCCCACACAGTCACAATGGAAATACAATGATGAGGTCATTACTGGTCACTATAGCAGCACCCACCCGTAGCACACGCTCCAGCAGGTATATTTCACTGGTCACCCACAAAGCCTAATCGTCCTTTCTTTCCAGTTCTCTGCTGCCAATGATTGGAACAAATTGCAAGAATCACTGAAGCTGGAGACTCATATCTCCCTCACTAACTTTAAGCATCAGCAGTCGGAGCAGCTCACAGATCACTACACCTGTACATAGCCCATCTGTAAATAGCCCATCCAACTACCTCATCCCCATATTGTTATTTATTTATTATTATTTTTTTGCTCCTTTGCACCCCAGTATCTGCACAGTCCAGTGTTAAATTGCTAAACTGTAATAACTTCACCACTACGGCCTACTTATTATCTTACCTCCCTAATCTTACCTCATTTGCACACACTGTATATAGATTTTTTTATATTGTGTCACTGACTGTACGTTTGTTTATTCCATGTGTAACTCTGTGTTGTTGTTTGTGTCACACTGCTTTGCTTTATCTTGGCCAGGTCGCGGTTGTAAATGAGAACTTGTTCTCAACTGGCCTACCTGGTTAAATAAAGGTGAAATAAATTTAAAAAAAAAAAATTACATGATGTTAGAGCCTGAATTAGTTGGGGATGGGAGGCAGGTAGCCTAGCGGTTAAGAGTGTTAGGCCAGTAACCGAAAGGTTGCTCAAGTGAAGGCACTTAACTCTAATTGCTCCTGTAAATTGCTCTGGATAAGAGCATCTGCTAAATTACTAAAAAGGTAATCATGAGGCCTTCCCCAATCCCAAAGTTTGTTCACTGAAAGTATATGCAGCATACAAACACTGAATGCTGTTGTAGAACACAAACATGTCCAACAAGGAACGCGTACAAACTGTATTGCCTTTATGAAGAGGATGGTCACATTTACACCTGTTCCACATACAGTACATGCGTTCATTCTTCTTGCCTTCCCTCTACCACCTTAATTACACATCAATGTATGTCACTCACTCTAAGAATAATTCAGATTTTCTGTCTCCCAGCTTTTTCTGAAGTATCTCAGAATAGCCTCTTTGAACCTGAAGATTTACCAGCTGAACTACCTGTACAACTGTGAGACTCGAAAAGGACAGGTGAGTCTGCTGTCTGCACTGATATTCAGAGGAAGGAATAGTTGTCAATGACAATATGGTGCAAACACAAAAAAGGCTCTTATTTAGCTTTCACACATTTATGGATATAGCAACCAACTGATTTTTAACTAATCCTTTGTGGTTGTTCATTTCTGTCGGGTATAGGTCCTGTTGTGGTCCGCCAACAAGGTGTTTGAGGAGCTGACAGACATTGAGAGACAGTTCCATAAAGCCCTGTATACAGTGCGGGCATACCTGAACTGTGACAGGTACTCTGTGGGCCTACTGGATATGACAAAGGAGAAGGTGATGCTCTGTCTGCATGTATCCGGGTCATTCTTCAATAGCGGTGACATTTTGGCATGGCATTTTGGAAAAAAATGACTTCATTTGTCTAAAATGTGTTTTGTTTAAATGTATTTGGGCACATCTTCCTATTCTAAATCAACTAATATGGCAGTTGAATGACTTTAATTTGTATCATTTGTATCATTATGATTACATTCTGCCACCAGTAGGAGTAGCACCACCGTTGACGGTAACACAATGACACACTTTAAATTAAGATTTACTTAAATGGTCACAGATGCTCAAATCGAAGGTCAAAAACCCCTTAAAAATAATTTATTAAAGTGATATAATTAATCATGTTGCACACAACGTAATTTCCCTGCATTTAAATTGAGGGTGTGATTGTAACGGGTGTCGTCGTCGGATGAGGAGGAATCGGACCAAAGCGCAGCGTGGTGAGTGTTCATGACTTTTATTGAAAGTGAACACTTAAACAAAAATAACAAAGAGAATACACGAAACCGAAACGGTCCTGTCATGTGAAGAACACTAAACAGAAAACAACTACCCACAATACATAGGAGGAAAAAAGCTACCTACGATAGTCAGCTGTCCCTGATTGAGAACCATACCCGGCCAAAACAAAGAAATACAAAACATAGGAAATAACATAGAATGCCCACCCCAAATCACACCCTGACCAAACCAAAATAGAGACATAAAAAGCTCTCTAAGGCCAGGGTGTGACAGTGATAAGCAAATAATTTTCTTTAATATAGACCCCTCCCCCGATAACAGTTTGCCACTGGAGGGAATGCTCAAGGCAGTAACACCAATGAAATAAAACTTAGGGACACATATTGTATTTGTAAACATTTTAAAATAAAGGTATTTTAATAGCCTTCGTTTTTATTGGTCTATACAATACATGGAATACTTTTGATTACTTTCTTGCATTAAAAATAATAGATATCTCCAAATCCCAAAACATGTCACTACAACTCTGCTCATCACAACTGGGACCAGTCCATTTGCTTGCCCCAAGTACTTTAATGCACAAACATAAGGTTTTGCAGTATAAAGTACTTGCATTATGTTTTATCATTGATAATATATATATATATATATATAATCAGTAAAATATAAACAAAAATATGTATGATATGTAACTATTTGTCATGTTGAGGGGCGTAAATGCCACCGCAATTCAAGAATGACCAAGACATTTAGTCATCATAAAGAAGTTATTATGGGTCCTCTGGTAATACTGTAGCCTACATGACATATCTCATATGGCACTATACAGTATATTATTAATATGCTGTGTGTGACAATCCATCTGTGTCATTGCTTTGTTGCTATAGGAGTTCTTTGACATCTGGCCAGTGTTGATGGGAGATCAGCCCCCCTACGCTGGACCTGTTACTCCGGATGGCAGAGTAAGTGTTCATATCTATCTACTTATTACCACATGAACAGCTCTTTACCGTTTTGCCTTTGTTCTGCAAATTCTCATTTGTGATTTTTTTGGGGGTTATCTGTGATTGCAGGAAGTCATATTCTACAAAGTCATTGATTATATTTTGCATGGAAAAGAGGATATCAAAGTTATCGCGTATGTTTCTCTCACCTTTCTCTGAACATTTATGTATAGTTGAAGTAGTTACAACCCTGTATGACACTGTATAGAGGGATAATCAATGTGTGTTGTCTGACTGTCTCCTGTCAACAGGACTCCCACTCTAGAACACTGGGTGTTGTGTACTGGATTGCCCACATATGTGGCCGAAACTGGTCTTGTAAGTTCCCACTTTAAACTATTATTCCAGTAGTGTTTGAAATGCTTTCAGAATTTGGAATTTACTTAAAATGCGAGAACATTCAAATTGCCACGATTTGCATGTGTTGTTGATGCTGTACTGTTTATTATTAATATCTAGATATGTAACATCATGAATCCCACAACAGAGGAGATGTTCAAGTTTCAGGTACATTTTGCTTCATTATATAATCAGGTATCCTTATATGTAGTTTTGGCAAAAAGTTGAGCAACTTGCCTAATTCCTGTTGAGCATTTACTTTGTGTCTTCCCATGATGCAGTCAGAGCCCTTGGATGACAGTGGTTGGACCATAAAGAATGTGCTGTCCATGCCAATTGTTAACATGATGGAAGAGATTGTGGGCGTGGCTACATTCTACAACAGGAAAGATGGGAAGCCATTCGACCAGCAGGATGAGGAGCTAATGGAGGTACTTTACTATACTACAGCACTCAGTTGATTTCTCAACTCCTTCTGTCTTCACAGAGAAGTGGTCAAGTAAAGTGACTTGAGAAAGCCTTCTTCTGCTCCTGCTTTGTGTAGACCACATTGACTTTAGTGAACTTACTCAAAATGATATTGTGACTGTCTGTCTCCCAATGTTGCAAATTAAATTAAATCAAAGTTTATTGGTCGCGTACACAGATTTGAGGATGTTATCGCAGGTGCAGCAAAAGGCTTGTGTTTCTAGCTCCAACAGTTCAGTAATACCTAGCAATAAAAAAATAACAATACACATATAATCCAGAAATATATTTTAATGAAGAGATATTAGAATGAGCAATGTCAGAGACAAGAATATATATATATATATATATATATATATATATATATATATATATATATATATATATATATATATATATAGTTACTTCGGAAAGTATTTAGTCCCCTTAACTTTTTCATTATTTTGTTATTCAAAAATGGATGACATAAAACAATAGTGGTCCTAAATCAAAGCCTTGAGGAACACCGAAATTTACAGTTGATTTGTCAGAGGACAAACCATCCACAGAGACAAACGGTTATCTTTCCGACAGATAAGATCTAAACCAGGTCAGAACTTGTCCGTGTAGACCAATTTGGGTTTCCAATCTCTCCAAAAGAATGTGGTGTGTTCGATGTATTGAAAGCAGCACTAAGATCTAGTAGCACGAGGACAGATGCAGAGCCTCGGTCTGACGCCATTAAAAGGTAATTTACTACCTTCACAAGTGCAGTCTCAGTGCTATGATGGGGTCTAAAACCAGACGGAAGCGCTTCAAATACATTGTTTGTCTTCAGGAAGGCAGTGAGTTGCTGTACAACAGCTTTTTCTAAAATGTCAGCGTGCACTGTGCCCAGCCGGCCACAGGAGTCACTAGTGAGCGATGGGACGAGGACATCCCTGCCAGCCAAACCCTCCCATAACCCGGACAAAGCTGGGCCAATTGTGCGCCACCCCATGGGTCTCCCGGTCGCAGCCGGCTGTGACAGAGCTTGGATTTGACCTCAGAATCTCTAGTGGCACAGCTAGCATTGCGATGCAGTGCCTTAGACCAGGGCTCCATCATTCTTAAATGGAAGAACTTTGGAACCACCAAGACTCTTCCTAGAGCTGGCTGCCAAACTGAGCAATCGGGGGAGAATGGCTTTGGTCAGGGAGGTGACCAAGAACCCGAGGGTCACTTTGACAGAGCTCTAGAATTCCTTTGTGGAGATGGGAGGACCTTCCAAAAGGACAACCATCTCTGCAGCACTCCACCAATCAGGCCTTTATGGTAGAGTGGCCAGACAGAAGCCACTCTTCAGTAAAAGGCACATGACAGCCTGCTTGGAGTTTGCCTTAAAGGCACCTAAAGACTCTCAGACCATGAGAAACAAGATTGTCCGGTCTGATGAAACCAATATTGAACTCTTTGGCCTGAATGTCAAGCGTCATATCTGGAGGAAACCTGGCACCATCCCTACAGTGAAGCATGGTGGTGGTGGCAGCATCATGCTGTGGGGATTTTTTCAGCAACAGGGACAGGGAGACTAGTCAGGATCGAGGCAAAGATGAACGGAGCAAGTACGGAGAGATCCTTGATGAAACACCGGTCTCAACGTCAACAGTGAAGAGGTGACTCTGGGATGCTGGCCTTCTAGGCAGAGTTCCAAAGAAAAAGCCATATCTCAGACTGGCCAATAAAAAGAAAAGATTAAGATGGGCAAAAGAACACAGACACTGGACAGAGGAACTCTGCCTGGAAGGTTAGAATCCCAGAGTCGCCTCTTCACTGTTAACGTTGAGACTGGTGTTTTGCGGGTACTATTTAATGAAGCTGCCAGTTGAGGACATGTGAGGCAACTGTTTCTCAAACTAGACACTAATGTACTTGTCCTCTTGCTCAGTTGTGTACCGGGGCCTCCCACTCCACTTTCTATTCCGGTTAGAGACAGTTTGCGCAATTTCTCGCATGGAATAGCCTTCATTTCTCAGAACAAGAATAGACTGACGAGTTACAGAAGAAAAGCCTTTGTTTCTGCCCATTTTGAGCCTGTAATCAAACCCACAAATGCTGATGCTCCAGATACTCAACCAGTCTAGAAGGACAGTTTTATTGCTTCTTTAATCAGATCAACATTTTTCCAGCTGTGCTAATATAATTGCAAAAGGGTTTTCTAATGATCAATTACCCTTTTAAAATGATAAAGTTGGATTAGCTAACATAACGTGCCATTGGAGCACAGGACTGTTGGTTGCTGATAATGGGCCTCTGCACGACTATGTAGACATTCCATCCAATGTCTACACTGTATTTCGAATCAATTTGATGTTATTTTGAAGGACCAAAAAACTTGCTTTTCTTTCAAAAACAAGGACATTTCTAAGTGACCCCAAACTTTTGAACGGAAGCGTGTATATATATATATGGGTAAAATGGGTAAAACAGTATGTAAACATTAATAAAGTGACCAGTTCTCAGTGTAAATTGGACAGCAGTCTCAATGGTTAAAGGTAGAGTACTGGGTGGTAGCCGGCTAGAACATTGATTAAAGTTCAGGGCAGAGTGAATTCCAATAATTTATATTTTATTTGTATTATTTGCATGGCCTGGAGATAGAAGCTGTTTCTCAGTCTCAGCTTTGTTGCACCTGTACTGTCTCCGCCTTCTAGATGGTAGCAGGGTGAACAAGCCGAGGCTTGGGTGGCTGAGGTCCTTGATGATATTCTTAGCGTTCCTGTGACACCGGGTACTGTAGATATCCTGCAGGGTAGGCAGTGATGTGTTGGGCAGATTGCAGCAATTGCCATACCAGGCAGGTGGTACAGGCCGACAATGCTCTCAGTGGTGCATCTGTAGAAGTTTGTAAGGGTCTTAGGGGCCAAGCCTAATTTTGTCAACCTCCTGAGGTTAAAGAGGCGCTGTCGCACCATCTTCACCTTGTTGTCTGTGTGAAGGGACCCTTTCAAGTTGTCAGTATTGTGCACGCCGAGGAACTTTTGCTTTTGACCCTCTGCACTACGGCCCCGTCGATGTGGATGGGGGTGTGCTCGCCCTGCTGTCTCCTGTAGTCCACAATCAGCTCCTTCATTTTGTTGACTTGGAGGGAGTCATGGGTGAACATGGAGTACAGGAGGGTGCTGAGCACACTCCCCTATGGGGCCCCTGTATTGAGGACCAGTGTGGCGGAGGTGTTGTTGCCCACCTTCCCCACTTGTCTTCATCAGGACTTTCAAGTCTTCACCAAGTTTTACCATGTTGGCTACTGAATAAACCTACTCTGAATGACATTGTTTCTGTCTGTCTCCCCAGGCTATGACTAACTTCCTGGGCTGGTCCCACCTCAACACAGACACTAATGACAGGATGAAAATGATGGAGAACCGGAAAGACATAGCCCAGGACATGGTTCTCTACCACGTCAAGTGCCGTGATGACGAAATACAGACAATCCTGGTGAAGATTTGCTCAAAGATATTGTACACACCAAAGATCTAACCCCCTTTATACGAGAAGTATTGTTTTAATGTTTGACACTCATTGTTGTTTCATGTATGTTAGAAAACCAGGCAGTATTTCAACAGAGAGCCCTGTGACTGTGAAGAGGATGAGTTTCTGCAGATTCTGGTATTACCACGTTATATTTGTAGAATAACAGTTTTGTCATCATCTGGTTCCAGATTAACTGGAACAGTAGGCCTGCATTTGAAACCTCTACATTCATATGGCCATATGTTTAGTTTGCTGTGAATAATGCCATAATAATCATGCATTATAATACAGAAAAAAGAGCTACCCGGCCCCAAGAAGTTTGAGATCTACGAGTTTGGGTTCTCTGACTTTGACTGCACAGAGCTGGAGCTGGTGATGTGTGGGATCCAGATGTACTATGAGGTCGGAGTGGTCAAGAAGTTCCAGGTTCCACAGGAGGTAACGTTACTGTACAATCATGATCTGTACTGCAACAACTTTCAATGCTGGGGAAGTGTCAATTTGAGCAAATACTCTGAAAAAACTGTATATATGAACATGTAGGTATGCTGTTAGTTAATTTATTGCTCTCCCATAATATCTGTTTATGTTCTAATTCTCTACTTCCAAATCCCATGAAAATCATCAGGTTCTGGTGCGTTTCCTGTTCTCTATCAGCAAAGGCTACAGGAAAATCACCTATCACAACTGGCGCCACGGTTTCAATGTTGGGCAGACTATGTTCACACTGTTGACGGTAGGAGTGCTTAAGCCTCAGTAGTAATGTACTTTATTTTGTCTCACAGAAAAGAAAAGGCATATTTTCTTACAGATATCCTAATTTGACTAGATTCTCACATTAGGAAAATAATCCTGCAGCAACATGGGTTGATATGCTTTTTGTTAGGACAAATCAAGTCTGACATTTCAAAGTGGGTATTACGAACTTTAGAAGCCTTTTTAAACCTCAAATATACTACAATTGGCATTTTCCGCTGCACAGGAATATTCTCTGCGACAACAATTTGTATTTGCCCAAAGACTTAACTGAAAGACATAATTAAAAGTCATATCTAATACTTAATGTCAAACTGCTGTGTTTTTTTTGTGTCAAGACAGGGAACCTGAAAAGGTACTACACAGATCTGGAGGTGATGGCCATGATCACATCTGCTTTTCTCCATGATATTGACCACAGGGGGACAAACAACCTCTACCAGGTGAAGTGAGTACTCCTAACAATCTCTGCTCTCTGAGAGTTGGTACAACAAGCTCTTCATATATCTCTAGGTCTCTTCTTTTACTATCTCTCTCATTGCAACTGTAAATGTAGAGAAGCACTTGGATTAGCTTTGTGTGATGAATGGCTTATGATGAGCTCCCTGTACAGTGAGTGGTCTGGTCCCCCCTCATCGACAGATCTGGTAACCCACTAGCCAAGCTTCACGGCTCGTCTGTCCTGGAGAGGCATCATCTAGAATTTAGCAAGTTCCTTCTGGCAGACGAGGTACGTAAGGCTTTTGAATCTCAACTAATGCAGTAGCACCTTTGATGTCAATTATTTAATTATTGGTACTCTTTACTTCCATGTTGATCACATGATGCTTTCGTCTAACTCCTCCTCCCTCCCACCAGTCCTTGAATATCTACCAGAACCTCAACAGAAGACAGAACGAGCATGCCATCCACCTCCTGGACATTGCCATCATTGCAACAGACTTGCAACTCTATTTCAAGTGAGTAATGGCATTTTATTTGTCACATGCTTCGTAAACAACAGGTGTAGACTAGTGAAATGCTTACTTACGGCTCTTTTTCCAACAATGCAGAGTTAAATATAAAAACACACTGAACAACTGCACATTTTAGAGTGGCCTTTCACGGTCCCCAGCACAAGGTGAACACATATTCTTTAATCAGCTTCTTGATATGCCACACCTGTCAGGTGGATGGATTCTCTTGGCAAAGGAGAAATGCTCACTAACAGGGATGTAAACAAATTTGATAGGCATTTTAAGAGAAATAAGCTTTTTGTGCTTATGGCAAATGTCTGGGATCTTTTATTTCAACTTATGAAACATGGGACCAACACTTTACATGTTTCGTTTATATTTTTGATCAGTATATATTTTTAGTCCAGCAAATTCACCCAAATCTAGCTGGACATGAATAATACACTGAGTACACCAAACATTGGTACACCTACCTAATATTAGGTTGAATATGAAACATGGGACCAACACATTCTTCCTTCAGTTGTTCAGCGTAATAATAGAAACAGTGACACAAGGAATAAATACACAGTGAATAACAATAACGAGTAAAAATAGCGCGCCTATACAGTATACAAGGAGTACCGAGGCAGTGTGCAGGGTTCAAGGTAATTGAGGTAGCTATGTACACACACGTAGGGGTTAAATAAACATTAAATATATATATTTTTTTTTAAAGGGGTAAAATCACCAGGCAACAGAATAGATCATAGACAGTAGTAGCAGCGCATGTGATGAGTGTGAAAGTGTGTGGGTGTGTGTGTGTGTGTGTGTAGTCAGTATGCATGTGTGCGTGTGTTATGTGTGTGTGGACGTACAGTTGAAGTCGGAAGTTTACATATACTTAGGTTGGAGTCATTAAAACTCGTTATTCAACCACTCCACAAATGTCTTTTTAAACAAAACTATAGTTTTGGCAAGTCGATTAGGACATCTACTTTGTGCATGACACAAGTAATTTTTCCAGCAATTGTTTACAGACAGATTATTTCACATATAATTCATTGTATCACAATTCCAGTGGGTCAGAAGTTTACATACACTAAGTTGACTGTGTCTTTAAACAGCTTGGAAAATTCCCCAAAATTATGTCATTGCTTTAGAAGCTTCTGATAGGCTAATTGACATCATTTGAGTCAATTGGAGGTGTACCTGTGAATGTATTTCAAGGCCTATGTTCAAACTCAGTGCCTCTTTGCTTTACATCATGGGAAATCAAAAGAAATCAGCCAAGACTTCAGAAAAACAATTGTAGACCTCCACAAGTCTGGGTCATCCTTGGGAGTAGCCGTCATAGCCGTCATACTGCTCAGGAAGGAGACGCGTTCTGCCTCCTAGAGATTAACGTACTTTGGTGCGAAAATTGTAAATCAATCCTAGAACAGCAGCAAACGACCTAAGATGCTTGAGGAAACCGGTACAAAAGTATCTATATCCACAGTAAAACAAGTCCTATAACGACATAACCTGAAAGGCCGCTCAGCAAGGAAGAAGCCACTGCTCTAAAACCGCCATAAAAAAGCCACACTACGGTTTGCAACTGCACATGGGGACAAAGATTGTACTTTTTGGAGAAATGTCCTCTGGTCTGATGAAACAAAAATAGAACTGTTTGGCCATAATGACCATCGTTATGTTTGGAGGAAAAAGGGGGAGGCTTGCAAGCCGAAAAACACCATCCCAACCGTGAAACACGGTTTTGTGGCAGCATTGTGTTGTGGGGGTGCTTTGCTGCAGGAGGGTCTGGTGCAATTCACAAAATAGATGGCATCATGAGGTAGGTCAATTATGTGGATATATTGAAGCAACATCTCAAGACATCAGTCAGGAAGTTATAGCTTGGTTGCAAATGGGTCCTCCAAATGGACAATGACCCCAAGCATACTTCCAAAGTTGTGGTAAAATGGCTTACGGACAACAAAGTCAAGATATTGGAGTGGCCATCACAAACCCCTGACCTAAATCCTATAGAAAATGTGTGGGCAGAACTGAAGAAGCGTGTGCGGGCAGGGAGGCCTACAAACCTGACTCAGTTACACCAGCTCTGTCAGAAGGAATGGGCCAAAATTCACCGAACTTATTGTGGGAAGCTTGTGGAAGGCTACCCAAAACGTTTGACACAAGTTAAACAATTTAAAGGGAATGCTACCAAATATTAATTGAGTGGCCACTTCTGACCCACTGGGAATGTGATGAAAGAAATAAAAGCTGAAATAAATAATTATCTCTACTAATTCTCTCTACTATTCTGACATTTCACATTCTGAAAATAAAGTGGTGATCCTAACTGACCTAAGACAAGGAATTTTTACTCTGATTAAATGTCAGCAGTTGTCTAAACTGAGTTTAAATATATTTGGCTAAGGTGTATAAACTTCTGACTTCAACATGTAATTGTGTGTACTGTATGTGTGTGTGTTGGGGTCCAGTGTGTTTGCTGAGGTTTCAGGAGTGTTAATGCCCAAATGGGAATTACAAATGTGGCTCATGCGCACAGTGTAATAGCACTATAAAAACATCTTTCTTCATACATTCATATACAGCTTGAAAGATCCCTGTTAGGGGTATCATCTCATGCAACACCAAGGGAGTAATCTCATCACCTGTTCATGTGGAAAAGCCCACGTAAGACAAACGAAAAGACAATTAAAACAATGCATAGCTGAACACCGCAGCTCAATCAGGTGTAAGGACATTGACTATCCAGTAGCAGCTCACTTTGTTGAAGCTAACCATCCAATCCCCTCCCTCAAATACACAGGCATTGAGCATGTTGCTCTACCAAGGAGAGGAGGTAACATCCTACTACTACAAAGGGAGGCTTACTGGATATCTAATAACATTGACCCCAAGTTGCCTGAATATTGACTTTGATCTCAGGCCCTTCTTATGAACATAGTTTTCCTTTATGAACAAGTCTTATAAATTTATATATTATTTCTATAGCTTATTAGCGTACAACAAATATGTTCCCCCTGTTGATGATGCTCATTATACATTAAGGTTGAACCAAAAGATTACATGTAACAAATATGAAATTATGTGAAATTGAATGAAACAATAATGTATGTTGATGCTAATATGATGTACAACATTCCATTATATTTCTATATGAGAGCAATAGTGTAATATATTTAATATGCCATATAATATTTTTTAACAGTTTAACTAATTCATTTTAATTAACTTAATCATTATGAAACACCCCTCACTATTGTCATTGGTTGCACTAATTGCACTGTTTGTCTACATTACCTGGTTCAAATCTTAGGAAGAATGTATTGTTGTTAATGTGGACTCTTTCTCTGCATATTGAAGCACTGTTTAATCCAAATGTTTGCTTTTCACAGCTTTCGCTGCAACGATCATGCCTACTTAGCCCTGTAAAGTTGTGGAAAACAAGATTTCACATTGCACAGCTTATAACTTTAACAGAATGTATAAATCTCTGTTTTTTCCAATGTCACCAGGAAGCGAACAATGTTCCAGAAGATTGTTGACCTATCAAAGACCTACGAAGATGAGAAGAAGTGGGTGGACTGGATGTCACTGGAGACGACCAGGAAAGAGATTGTCTTGTGAGTGCACTTCATGGTTGGGGGAGGATTGTAGTGATAGTGGGATATTTAGGATTATAACATGCACATTGGATGGTATCTTAGCACTTCTACTTTGCTCTGATACCTCCAATAATTCTCCTCAAAGGGCCATGATGATGACAGCATGTGACCTGTCAGCCATCACTAAACCATGGGAGGTGCAAAGCAAGGTGAGGAGATCCTCAGATTATAGCCTAATTATATACCTTGAAGACATTTTAGCAGAAGCTTTTGTGTTTCTGTAAATCAATAAAGATGTCCAACATAGTGAAATACTTGGGACTGTCTGGCTTCATCCAGGTGGCGCTGTTTGAAGCAGCTGAGTTCTGGGAGCAGGGTGACTTGGAAAGGGAAGTTCTTGAAAAACAACCCATTGTGAGTATATTCATTGTGTGTGTGTGTGTGTGTGTGTGTGTTTAATCATGTTTTTCTCCCTCCTTTCCTCCAGACTATGATGGACAGAAACTGCGCTGGCCAACTGCCCAAGCTGCAGTGTGGTTTCATTGACTTTGTCTGCACATTCATCTACAAGGTACAGTATGTACCGCCACTTTTTCAGACTTGCTACATCTCTCAGTTTCACATCTATTGCTAAGCACAAAGTAAACAATGAAAAATCAAAACATTCTATTGGATGTATAAAATAACCAAATGCACAACTGTCATTCAAACAAGCATTATTTAGTTAGCTGGCTTGACTGTCAGAAATAGAGCTCACTAGTTTATGTTTAGTATATTTTTCCATCAGGAATTCTCCCGCTTCCATCCGGCCATCCAGCCGATGTATGATGGCCTCCTAAACAACAGGAAGGAGTGGAAGGCCAAGCAGGAAGAGTACGAGGCCAAGCAGGCCATCCTGGAAGCCCAGTCAGGTCAGAGTGGAGGATATATTGCATTATTGCTCTGTAGTTTAGAGAGTATTTTGTCTGCAGTAAAAGTAACACAGATGATCCTTAACACGTACTTTATTTTCTATTCTTGTAATGTACAGGGTCCAAGACGTGCTCAGTGTGCTAGAGCCCGTTTTGGAGGTAGATCACTCCAGGATACATCACAGCCACAGTCTTGCTGCCGGCCAGGGCAGGGCCAGCCTCACCTAAGAGCAGCTGTGGAAAGACAGCCTGCACTCACAGCATCAGAGCCTTGGAGAAGAGCCAGAGGGACTATTTAGCAGCCACGCAGAAAAGCTGTTGGACCTGCTGGTTACAGACCCATGTTGGCACATTATGGACACAACAGTCAAGTTTCTTCCTTCAGTTGAAGGGTAGTTGTCATTAGTTGTATTGGCAAATCCACATTTTAGAAGTTACCCCTGTCAATATGTTTCACGACCTTGGGAGGAATCCTGCAAGTAGACGTGTGGAGAGTATGCGTCTTATGTACACTAAGTTCCTGAAGGTCTTTATCAACCAATTTAAGGAACAAGAAATCACTCAATTCTGAAATATTTGTTTCTAAACATGTGGAATGTCCTATGAATATAACATTAATATGCATTGCTTCTCATTTGACCTTTTTCATACAGAATACTGTTAAATAATAAATAATTTTTAACAGTATTCTGTATTTTTTTAACATTTATTCTACCTTTATTTAACTAGGCAAGTCAGTTAAGAACAAATTCTTATTTTCAATGACGGCCTAGGAACAGTGGGTTAACTGCCTTATTCAGGGGCAGTTATTATACAAAACCTTGGTGGATTCATCAAGAATCCAATATTACATCAACAGTGTAATTACAGTGGCTTATGTTGTTCTTCATACCTTCCAGTCAGTCATCATTTACATGAGAGAATGTGTTTACCCTAATGGTAATCAAAAGTAGATTATGCAGTAGTTAGGTTAGCGTCCTGATACGCCATGGTGGTAGCTAGACGAGCGGTTAGATCGTTGGGCCAGTAACCGAAAGGTCGCTAGTTCAAACTCCTGAGCCGACAAGGTGAAAAATCAGTTTGTGCCCTTGAGCAAGGCACTTAACTCTAACTGCTCCAGGGTCACCATTGATAATGGCAAACTCTGGCCATGACCCCATTCTCTGAGGGGGTTGGGATATGCAAAAAAACACATTTCTAATTCACAAGAGTATTAATACACACTTGTACATGTGTGAAATAGGACAGAAAAAGCACCCACAGTATTTATGTATGTTTTATGATTTCACTCCATTACAGGGTAATGTTACCCCTTGTTGTGGGTTGCTATGTGATAGTTTTGCTGTCAACTAATTGTTACTGTCCCGTGCTGTTTAAGTACAGAAAGGTAAATATTATAGAAAGTCTGAAGTCAAGACAGTCGAGATTCTCTCTGTGTGTACATTTAAAATGTATTGTACTGAGATAGGAGAGAAAGGAGTTGACATTTTCAGGAAGGTCTGTTACAGTCCCTGGCTATCAACACTGAACTAGAAATGGTTCATTTAGAAAAAACTATCATTCTCAATATGTAACTGTTCACTGTCTATTTTAGAATATTTGAATAAGACATACTTTTAAGGTAAAAACAAGATACAATATGTCTCAAATGATGTGTGTGTATGATCTATAACAATATGGATGGATTTCCAAATGGTCCACTGAGGATAATGGTCAAAGTCCCAAACCCTCGGTAGTTATTGAAGCCAGTGGCCTTGATTCTGATACGAGCCGACTCAGTGGATCCATAGAATCTCCTAGTACTCGTTATGAACAAAGAATAATCATGTTCTTATAGCAGCCCCACTCTCTATGGGGTATCTATGCTTTGATAGATATAATCATTTGTAAATAGTGTCCTGCTGTAAAAAATATTTAAATTATAGTATATTTTTTCAGATGATTAATAGGTAATACATAGATTCTCTATGAACATCAGTGCAACATTACTGTTATGCTCTGTACCCATTTATTAGAAGCAGCAATTATTTTTGCTTAACCATACCATTAAAAATTGCAACTAACATTTTATTCCCCAATTTGCTGTTACAAATATTTGCATGTAAACATGACCAGAATTCTGAAGCTCTGTATGTGCTATCTAGAATAACCAAAATAAAGTAAATTCATTTTTAAAGGATGCATTTAGTCTAATGGTATCTTGTTAGTTTTATATAACAGGAAAACTCATTTGTAAAATATACTATTGTTTGTATGCATATGGCCAGAGGTTGGGTCAAAGTATCGAAGTTACCCCTGGCCCAGCAGCATACAGATAGAAATGCACGAACAAGTTACAACAAAATGAATTCAGATTATAGAAAATGTGCATGTCAAATATTCATGAATGTAATCACAAATTGGCCAGGTAGATGACTATTCTGTGTTAAACCCATACACATCACATCATTTATCTGTCCCAAAATGGCATCTGCATTTCGGCACTAGAGTCCTCAATTGATCTCCGTAGTTGAACCTAGGCAGAAGAGTGTGTGGCAGTAGTGTTGACTCAGCACTTTCTTAGATTGGCCTATGACCTGAATCCTGGGATTTATGCTAAACTGGGCCTGGATTACAACCTAGTCCTTCCTCCTAACATTGAAGGGCAGGGTGACAGTCCCAGACATACATCTGGGAACCAGACAGTTAGCTTTACTATTTATTCCTATCCATTTAGTCAGTAGAATACACAAGGGTATAGACAAATGTTTTCTGATTTGAGATTAAAATTATACAAAATGTTAGAGTAAATTTGTGAAACATCTGGGTAAAAGAAATTCAACATCTGGTTGAATTTGGATGTCAAAACACATTTTGGATGTGTTTTGAGAGTACTGGAAGTTGTTAGTATTATACTAATAATTGTAAACACTAACATCTAAACAGATATACCAGAGAAGAATTCTGTAATACATTCAAATAATTATGTTTATCATGCATTTCTTCTTCTTCTAACATGACAGAGTAGATCCATAAGTTCATTTCAGGATGGTGTCTTCAGAGGCTGTGGGGGAGAAAAGAAAAAACATGCTTCACTCCATGCTCAAATCAAACATTTCTTCACTTACATCTTCACAGCATCCTCTAGCTGATGGTATCATTGAGTTCTTATGCTGAGATAACAGTTGATCTCAGTAGCTGTATAGGCATAGCAGGAGATTTTTCAAATAACCTTTTCTTGGCAACCCTTTCTTCGTTCTCAATTAGGAGGCACATTTGCCTTATACACTTCTGTGTCCAGTTGCAGGTGGTACTCCAAAAAACAGAGAATATTTTAGAAAAACATGAAATCTACTTTTGCACCACGTGAAGAGGTTCCTCATCCACGAAGCTACCGCACATCTCGCATTTTCCAGCATCTTTGCAGGAACTAGTCATTTCTATGCGACGTCGCCAAGTGTAAAGGTAGATGACAGTGCGTCTCAGTGTGACCAAAACAAAGACTTACACACTGTTAAAATAAAGGTCCAATAAATTAAAAAATTTCACTTGATTAATATTGTTCTGAATATTCTGGTTTTTTGGAGTACCACCTGTAACTGGACACACAAGTTTATAACTCGCCTAATCGAGGACAAAGAAAGTATCGCAAAGAAAAGGTTGGTCGAAAAATCTGCTATGCCTATACAGCTGCCTGAGATCAACAGTTATCCCAGCATGATAAGACCTGTATGATACAATCAGCTATTCATCTCCCCTAACATTCTGATTGGTTTACTATTTACCTTCCGCAAGTGCTTTGGCTATTTTTTCCTGTTCCTCTCGTATCTTCTTCTCTGCTTCCTCAACACGCCTCTCTTCCTCAGCTCTTGGCTTCAGATAGTCTAACGGAAATGCAGAGATGACATTCAGTAACATTGCAATTATGAACATTCAAAATACCCTCAGGTGACATTAACATAATATTATATCTTGTAGGGAGGCAGGTAGCCTAGCGGTTAAGAGTGTTGGGCCAGTAACCATAAGGTCACTGGATTGAATCCCCGAGCCGACTAGGTGAAATATCTGTTGATGTGCCCTTGAGCAAGGCACTTAACCCTAATTGCTTTTGTTTGTCGCTCTGGATAAGAGCTTATGCTAAATAAAATAAAAAACGTAATTTTACTTACCATATCTCTGTTTGCCATAGAACATGCCAATGAGCAAGAATGACCACCTTGCTGTCTGAAATAAAGGAAAATTGAGTTGATTTAACGTTACCCAGTTTAAAAGTATTGACCTCTGTCTAAACTGGTTGACTTTCAATCGTCTTTTGGCATAATAATTCATTAAAGGGCGCGTTTGTAAATTTGCTCTGGTTATCTACTCCGATTTCAAAGCACTCTCGTCTGAGCGTGACCGAGCGCAAAATAATATGAATTTGCAAATGCTCAACACCCTTTGTCACCCACACCAGACACGATCAGAACACACAGGTTGAAATATCAAAACAAACTCTGAACCAATTATATTAATTTGGGGACAGGTCAAAACGCATTAAACATTTATGACAATTTAGCTAGCTTGCTGTTGCTAGCTCATTTTTCCTGGGATATAAACGTTGGGTTGTTATTTTACATGAAAGGGTCCTCTACTCCAACAATTAATCCACAGATAAAACAGTAAATTCCTTCAGGCTTCTTTTTCTTCTTTGGACTTTAAATGGCGGTTGGCAACCACCTTTACGGTGCATTACCATAAAGATGAACAGAGTGTGGACCTCAGTTCAGCTTTCAATCACTCACGTGGGTATATACGTCTAAAAAACAATAAGGAGATGGGAGCGCTTGAGCATCACAAAAAGAACCAAGTTCTATTTTAGCGGCTGGCCACACAGAAACTCAATTATGCACGAGCAGTGTGGGTGCATTGATTGAATAACATGTGTAAATGGATTTTGCAATGCTCGCGTATGCGGTGTGGTCAGCATGTTACAGTCACCAACGCTCTGGATAACATGAAAACAGCCTAACCAGCTCTGCTAGGGCGAGTAAAATGGTCAGAGTGAGGTGTTCTCTCATGTGTCTGTAGCTAATCAGCAAGCTACCCAATCAGCAAGCTACCCAACGTTAGCCAGTTAGCTTGGGTGCTTGACTGGCAAAGCGTCCAGTGTGCGCTCTGAACACTCCGAGAGCGAAACTCTGAATTTACAAACGGACAATCTGACAACGCTCTACATTTACGAACACCCGTAGTGAATTTACGCACACACCCAAAATTAGAGTCTGACACGCTAGCAAGACTAACGTTTCGTCTTAGATGAATTAGAAAGCCCCCAGTTAGCCATGCGAGTCTATAAATTAACCCGTTGTTATCAATAATTATTACAGGTCAATGAACTAAATTACTATAAACATTGATTTTGGTTTGGCCGGATTATTTAGTTACGTTTGGCTAGTTTTATGGCAGGCATATCGTTAGTCAACGTTAGCTAGCTAGCTGGCTAACCCTCATTGGATTTAACCAGTCAATGTCATATGAACGTTCACGTTAGTAAACTTTCTAACGGCCCAGACATCTGATTTTAACATGACATAACAATAACATGTTGTATTCATCATATGATTTCAATGGAGTTAGTTATACAACACAATTTAATAAAATAAATATAGATTTACCTTGATGACAGGCGACACTACAACTGGAGGTACCATATTGCTGTTGTAAAATTGAGGAAATGCGCATGCCAGGGAGGAGTGTAGATAGCAGATCAAGTCGATTATTCGGAACAGTAATTCTTACTTTTATTTATTTGTTATCATGTGATTCAACGTTATTTCTATAGCATGGGCTTTATATACAATCAAGACTTTTGTTCTCTCGCGCTTTCAACCAGACAGGTTAGGGCTATGTCATACAATGTAATGTGGTCATGGACTAGTGATGGGAAGTTCGGCTCATTTTACCGACTCGGATCTTTACGATTCATTCAGTCAAAGAAACTAATATTTCGACTCATTTCGTTCATTTGAGGCAGTAATGCCCAGAGCTACGGAACATACAGAGCACGCTGGACCCTCTACTGGCGAACAGAAACTCGTGATTCTACAAGCCTCTCGTTCACCATAAGGGGCTTATTGGAGCTGTCATTTTTGACTGTGACTTGTAAACGTGTGCTCTAAATAATGTACATTAGTTAATTGCTAGGCATACAAATACGATTATTTCTTGATAGACCTATATTTGAAACGAGGTCTAGTTGTGGCCTCAAACCGACTAGATTGTGAATGACTTGGCGGAATGCATTGTTACTGACGCGACACATGGGACTACTAGAACTTCGGGAGCTGGTGTAAACCAAACTATAAGCACTGTCGTTTGCGAACTGCAGACCCCCAAATTATGAATGTTCTAGTTGTTGAGCAGAGGCTGTGTATGTTTTGTTTCTACAAAGCTGTGACCATAACATTAAATAATCAATTAATTGCATTCATTCTTGCACCATGCAAACAATTCTCAGTTCTAAACATGTATTTTTCTTCTCTATACTCATGATTGCACATATACAAGACAATTATTTTAGTTGGTGGTTGGGGTACACCTCTGGAGGCACTGAGCTGGAGGAGCATGTATTTATCCTGCTGTAGGCCTCATTCTTATAGAGTTCCACAGTATGAGTCATAATACCCATAAAACCTAGCATTCAAACAAGGAAATTGCTCTGACCAGGTTGCTGCCTGCAGGTTGTCCGCATGAGGTTCCTTGATTGGTGAAGCGTGTAGAGTTGATCCATAGTTCGGGGAATAGGAAATGGTGGCGAGTAGTGTAGGCTAAATGGTGAAAAAGTTGGTGAAGCAACAGCCGTGTTGGAATACGAACAATATGGGTATCAGTTCTGATTGTATGGAATGGGAGGATGAAGGTCAAGGACCAGAATGGTCGGTAGTGGAAAGACAGGAAGAAGAGAGATCATGATACAGAAAGCAGTGGAGCGTCTAGTAAAGAAAGCATAAAGAGGGCCAAGGTTTGAATCAAGAGTAGTGATGTGTTGGAGTGGAAAGTGGTGATAGTGTTTGATGAGACCACAGGGCCCCACTTACACCCTATCCGACTAACTAATGCTTTAGAGAAAGAGGTAGGTGAAATGAAATTAGCTTGGTTAATTGGAAATGGCAGATTGTTAGTATTGTGTAATATCCAGGCTCACCAAGAGATGATTTAGAAAATGGAAAAGCTTAATGGGAAGAAGATTAAAAGCCATGTCCCTGGGGTCTCAATATCTATGTCCACAGATGATATTAAAATGTGAATGGAGGCAGACTTATTGAGGCCAAAAGGTTGATCAGTAGGAAAGAGGGTCAAAGAAGTGAAAGCTTATCAGTGATGCTGAGGTTTGAGAAAGTATTGCTGGGAAAAGTACAGATAGGATTCCTCAGTATCAATGTCAGAGAATTTGTCCCGTATGCACTGCAGTGTTTTAAATGCCAAAGAAAGGGACATGTAGCTGCTCAGTGTAAAGGAAAGAAAATATGTGCCAAGTGTGGAGGGGCACATGATTATGGTGAATGTGGAAGCAATGTGATGGTTAAGTGCTGTAATTGTGGGGGAGAACACAGTGCAGCATTTGGTGGATGTTAGCTACAGAGAGAGGCTCAGAGATATAAGATCAGTCATGATGTATCATATGAGGAGGCCTTAAAACAGGTTGGTGGAACTACAGTGCGGACTGATGGAGCTTACATGGATGGTGCTTCTGCTGGTCCTGGCATGGTTTGGAGGCCTGTTCAGAAATCTTGTGCTCATGAATGTGCAGTGTCAAAGGACACTTTGATAATGAATGAAGTTGACTTCATAGCTGTTATTGATAAGGTTATCAATATGAAAGCAGAAAGCAGAAATGCCAGGTTGAAGGTTGTTGTGGAGACAGCATATGTTAAAAATGGTTGTTGACATACTGAACAATCCTAAGGGTGGAGTGTTTCAGCATGATAGCATGATACAGATCAAGAATAGTGGGGTTGAGGGGGGAGGGGGTTGCTAGAAGTTAGTAGGGATTTAATTTGGTTTTGAATTGTATTTTCATGATAGTACAGATTTGGGCAGATCATGATTGATCGTGCATTCCAGCACAGTAGGTGGCGGCATGCACTTAAACGATTGTTTCCGGACTGCCATGATATCATAGAAGAAGAAGGTGCAATGACAGGGGGGAAATACAGGTGAAAATATTGAGAGATTGACATGGTTATCAAAACATCACGCCAGGGTAAGCCTACACAAAACACAGCCCATATTTTAAGTGTTTATAAAATCCCATTTGGGAAAAACGAATGGAGGAAAAAAAATTGGAACCATTTCCTCCATTCGTGTTTCCCATATGGGATTTTATAAACACTTAAAATATGGGCTGTGTTTTGTGTAGGCTTACCGTGGCGTGATGTTTTGATAACCATGTAAATCTCTCAATATTTTCACCTGTATTTCAACCCCAAAATGAAATGCTAATTAGATGTTCATGTAGCTATCATAAAGAACTACAAATGCCATTATGATCTGGACGAGACTGCCGACTCGAGACAAAGGTAAGAATCTCTGGATTAACTATCTAATGTTAGCTACATGTGGTAATAAATAAATAGGCTACATTTCTTTGAATTGACAATTCTGTGAACTGTCGTGTGCAGGTTTTAAATTGAATCAATACCTGTTAGCAAAGGTGTCAGTTAAAGATGACGTGCAAGAGGGTTTTGTAGTCTTGCATGATGCCTACTTTGATGTTAATGATCATTTTGGAATCTGAGTAAATGGAGCCAAAAAAATTGATGAAAGTCACCTTGTTAGAGATTTACATGGTGATCAAAATGTCACACCCTTATTTTAAGTGTTTCTACAATTCCCTATGGGAAGAATTACTGGTGGAGAAGCGATAGGAACCATTTCTCTGTTTGACAGCTGGGTATCATGACGCCTCCACTGTGGGCCTCTATTATTATCTCTGTGGTAGGATACAGTGGTAGGATACATTGCTGCCAGCACAAGCAGGTCTAGCAAAGAACTAAAATGAACAGGTCTCTCAGTCAAACTAATTATGATTCTCGAGTCAGTAAAAAGAGTAGTTAAAAAATAACAAATCGTTTGCGAACTGCACATCACTAATGGACTCTTACTTTCAGTAGGTCTACAATATGACATAACTCACCTGTCAGGTGAGAACCAGCCAACCATATGACAACTGATCAGATATGCTATATTTGGCATCAAATTGTTAATATTTTTTTTGATGAAAATGTATCATCATTGCACCTTTGTTTTCAATCAGAATTGTAATATCTCTTGTTGAATATAGAATATAAGCATTGAAATACACTTTCAATATAAAAACGTAACATTGTATGTCATTTAGGCCTATTCAATGCAAAGTCACAGTTATTCATAAAGGGAGGAAGTGTCTGTGGACTGTGTTGTTCTTGAATGAAAACCACTTCACCTCAAAATAATCACAGTAAATTAGATAAAGGTTGTTGATCTAAACAAGAAACTCCCAAAATACAAATATTGCATCACTTTGTAGACAGTGTTCAGTCGTTGTCATAGATGCAACCTGCAAAGAAATGACAGCTATTACTAGAGATGACTGACATTTGAAAAACAAAATTCTCAGACAAGAAAAACATATCAGCACCATATTGCAAGAATAAAATTGATAGCGTTGATCGCTTGATCTTCTGATTTAGCATATATTATGATATTCATTATTAAATGCCATTGCATGTCAGGTCTGAAACATACCATCACTAATGTCATCATAGATATCAGCATCTCTGTAAAAGCAAAACAGATGATTGGTATCAAATTCTGGGTATTTCATATCCAAGCATTTTTCTCTGCAGTTTAGTAAACTGTTAATTACATACTATACAGTATATTATGTGTATTTATGGATGTGATTTTGTATTATCTGTTTTTGTGTTGTACTTACTCTACTACAATTTGGCTGGTCAAGACGTAGCCGACTGACGGAGAGAGAGATGGGGAGAGATCATTGAAGTTAGTTCCCTTGCAGATTTGTTTTATTGCAGAACGCCTATGTATCACACTGAGGATTCATTGTTACTCACACTTGCCCTCCTCGTTTCTGCAGATGAGTTTGTTGTCTACAGGCTTCACGATGACATCCAGAGTCTCCCCAGGTCTCAACAACAGATCTTTACTGCTCCACTTCTTATTGGCCAAGGTGGAAACGATGGTCACCTGATAGAGTACCTGGATTTCCCCATTATACTATAGGAATGAGAGGTCAGGTTTGAGGGTCGAATGAATGTACAAAAAATGTAAAATTATAAACTTAAATTGTGATAGCCAAATTACCTTGAACTTCTTTCTGAATTCCTTCTCTTCCTTTTCAAATTTCTTTAGCTTTTTAGGATCTTTGTCCTCAGCCTTACCCTTGGTTTTACTTAGTGGGAGACTGAAGAGAGAAAAACGGGACATTATCAAAATGCTTCCCAGTGGATGATAAGGACATTCTTATGTAATTACAGCGACTTTGTTTAAACACTGGTAAAAAAATAAATAATACTCTCTCTGTCATTACCTGCTAATAGGTGGAGGCAGGTGGAAGTTAGTGGTGTCAACATCATCATAAATATCTGAATCACTGACTTCAGAAGATTATTTTTAGAACAACAAAAGATACAGAGAAATTACATCAAGAACACATTGAAACGGAAGGGAAGTTAACAGTACTTTCAAAATTCTATTCTTCAGTTGTTGTAATGCCACCGACACAGAACACTCATAGTCACTCTGCATATTAATCATATTAAGTTACCAGTATTTCCTGTCTGGTCAAACTGGGAAGGTGGGGATACTCTGAAAATGACAAAAACAGAATTAAAATATTAGTCCATGTTATGTCTGGTGCAAGTTGATTTTATTGATTGTGGGTTCATTGTAATCAAAAGGACACAAATCAATACAGAGAATCTAGCAATAATAAAACAAAACAGGTCAACAAATCACAACCAATTGAACTATGTTTAGAGTTATTTTTTAACACCTGTACATAGAACATTGTAAGTGAGTGCATCTACAGTAGATGTATAGACAGAAATGGGGAAGGTTGTTCATTCATTAAAGGATATAAAATAAGGATTTATTTAATGATTTACAGTGCTTGACTTGGGCAGGAGTTCACCAGAGCTAAGTACCGTTACCCCAAACTTTCTACTGCTTGAGCTCCTGTTCCTCTTATAGAATATTAGCTCAATGGTATTGTGGAGCTCCTGCACCTAAATAATAATGGTACCGGGACACAACATGAGTACTAGCACCTATTTCAGTCCAAGTCAAGCACTGATGATGTAAGTATGATTTCATTAAATTATTCAGTAGTCAGGTAATGAATCCCTTCAGTCCCTCCTGATTGGTGCTTTGATATTTGGGGTTAATAAACATCCAAGAGCGAGGTTTAGGAGGGGATCTGGAGTCCGAGGGGCTAGGGCTGCACATACATACTTATTCACATACTTACACAGACACATGCATAGAAAATATACACTCACAGATGAATGCACACCAATGAATCTACACCATCATTGTGCAAAAATATATTCTCACCTGACGTCGAAGCTTGAATCGTCAAGATCATCATATATGTCACTATCCTCATCAGGAGGGGAAGGAAGAACCACTAGGAATGACCAAGATAAAAATGTAATCTAGATTTAACGAAAGTAATTTGTGACCACATTGCCATATTGTGTTGTTCAGTTTCAATATTACGTTTTGGTCATTTGAAACTTACTTCCTGCACTCTTAATCCCACTGGAATGAGGAGGACATCATTCCATTGGATCACATAATTACACAATCAAAAGACAGAAAGAAATTCATGCAGTGCATTACAATAAGGTATTCATGTCTTTCCAATGGTTATTTGTCTCAAATGCTTTTTACAGTGTCAGCAGGATCGAGAGCCATTTTACCTGCTGGGGTCATTCTGAAAGGCCACATCATCGTATACCTCCGGTTCGTGCTCCATATGACTGGATATAGACACACCCTGACGCTTCAGGGTGTCAAAGTCAATCTCAACAGACTCAGTCTTCACATAGCCATCTGCAAATATACAGAGCACATGTTAGTCTTTCACATGAAGAACAGTCAAAAGGATGTTAGGGAGAAAAGTAACCTGGAATAGGAGCGAGGAGGAGACAGCTGTCACTTACAGGAGCCGTCCTGTGACCTCCCTAGCCAGCGTCCTTCTGGGTTGTCCAAAACACGCATGATGTCAATAGACTCTCCCTGCTTCAGCCCCAGGTCCGTCTTACTCCCTTTACTGTCCACTCTGGCCTGGACCCTGTGGATGACCTTCAGTGGACCAGTCAGCTGCCACAAAATGAAACATAAATACATGATAGAAGATGGAGAGTAAACACATTCACTTCATAAATAGTATACTGGATGGACTCTACAATACAGCAAGATCTAGGGGAACTACCGAACAACAGGCTTTTGCAAACACTTACTTTGAATTTCTTTTTGGCCTCTTGTTCTTTCCTCTCACGTTCTTTCTGTTCTTTCCTTTCCACCTGTCGTTCTTTCTCCTCTCTCTCTCTCTTCTTCTCCTGCTCCTTTGATTCCACTGCCCCCCTGATTATAAATAAGTGTCAGTGGTGTTAATGCTCACTAGAGGGCAGTGTTTTATATAAAACTATAGACTTGTCTCAGACATCTCATCAGATTTTGGGCGCTATAGAGTCTATCTTTCTCACCATCTTTTGTCAAGATCTTCATACATTTCATCACTCTCACTGTCCTATTGGATGAAAAAGATGCAATCAGAATACTGTAGGCCTGTATGGTGGTATTTAATCAAATACATAGGCCTTAAATTGGACAAATTAGGAATTAGGAAAAAAATTCACCTTAGTCTGTTGACTAGGATGTCCTCCATAGGGAGGGGGTGGAGGATTGTTCATTAACCCCACATCATCATAGTTCTCATCTGGGTCAGGTTGGATTCTGGAAGCAGAGACACAAAGTCAGTCAACTGGCCAAAATGACCCACCACATCACAATGGAAATAAGGTCAGTGGACAAGTATGCCACTGGGCATAGACGTCAGTTCAACGTCGATTCCATGTTGATTCATTGTAATTTCATTGAAATGATGTGGAAACAACATTGATTCAACCAGTGTGTGTAAAGTGGGATTCTACTTTGAAAGTTACTGAAGGAAATAATGAATAGTAGGATCTAAACAAAAAAACAGGGATTTGTGAAAGGGAAGGTGTGCTGTTTCTATGCTCTGAAGCAATTGCAGTGTGTGTCTACAGGCTTATGTGCATTTTAATTATGTATGTACTTCACAGGAGGTTGGTGACAACTTAATTGGGGAGGACGGGCTCATGGTAACGGCTGGTGTGGAATGGTATCAAATACATCCAACATGGTTTCCATGGGTTTGATTCCATTCCATTAGCTCTGTTCTGGCCATTACGATGAGCCGTCCTCCCCTCAGCAGCCTCCTGTGATGTACTTCAATGCCAGTAGTGGTATTTTCTAATATCTTCCGGTTTTCATACAACTCCCCTCTGATTATCAGAGTCCGGTACTCACATGGCTTCTGGTGGTCGCGGGGGCAGGCTAGGGGCCATGGGGTGAGAGCGCAGGGGTGGGGCCATATGGTTACTGGGGTGAGAGGCAGGGTTTGGGGGAACAGATCCCTTCTTTAACCCAGCAGGACCTTCAAGGGAGACAATACAGGCCTTTAGATGACCACCTCACACATACAGTGAAGAAGGAAATTGCATGAACATGTTAATTTTCAAATCAGCTGCATATAGTGATTGAATATTTTGCTACACCCACAATAACATCTGCTAAACATGTGTATGCCGTGGCTGATTTAGGTATAGGTGACATGGGCAGCCGCCCAGGGCGGAATGGTGACATTTGCGTGATTGGTTTTCTATCGATTATTTGCACGTCACATCAATGATATCATGTCACCGTGTGGGACTTTTTGGTCAATTAACCTTGCCGGAGTGGGCGCATCCATCCATCCATTCGCCCAGGGATCTATGCAAGCTAGAAACGCCACTGTCTGTATGTGACAAATAAAATGTAATTTTATTTGAATAAAGCATCAGTCCTGCTTCTTCTGTGGATGTTATTCTGTAGTTGAAAGGGAGAATAGCAGAGTTTGAGATGACCCTTGTACTCTTGGATACCTGATTACTGAATATGTTGATTTTCAACCTGCATGTAGGCAACAATCATTACTCAAATCGATAAATAGTGTCTGTAACAGCTTTGGCCTACATTCTCACCAGGGGGAGTGTGGAATTCATATTGGATTCTTCTCTCTGCTGACTAACAGTAATGCATGCAAACCATGCTGAAATCTGTCTTTAGTCAAAACCATATCCCCATGTGGATCCAAACCTGAAACCTTTCACTTGAATATGTGCCTGTTTAAAGACGAACTTCCCAGTTAGGGTGCAAACATCAGCTGTAGAAAGGAGGAAGAAAAAAGAGAAACTAGAAAGGGAACTTATTTAGGGGAAGCATTCATTTCTGCATCTTTGGTTTTACATTTTGACATTAAATTACAGGGCAGCTCCGTGTTTAACTTCACTTATTCTTTATGTAACAGTGCTTATATAAAGCAACGCACTGTGCTGTAAAGCAAATTCAACAGCTCTAATCTGCCTCTCAGTTGTCAGATTCTGTCTTGTGGTTTGTGATGAAGACCTATGATGCAGCCGAGTGTGTGAGTGAGTGTGTACTCTACGTATGCATGCTTGTGCGTGTGTGCCTGCCTGTGTGTGTGTGCGCGTGTGTACATGCAAGTTGCCTGCCTGTGTGTGTGTCTGTGTGTCCTCTACTACCCGTCTCTGGGGGTTCTGATCAGTGGAGCATACAACCACATAAACCCCTCTGGTCTGTGTGCAAGACGGAAAGTCTGAACAACTGCAGCATGTTTAGAAAACCACAGCAGAAGCATCTTCACTATTGATGGATTTGGCGGTATGTAACTTATTAGTTACGTTTGAAATAGAACACTTACCATCGGTACTAGCCGCTGTGCCCTTCTTGAACTTATCCAAGGTCACCCTAGGAGGCCGGTTGGGTTTGGCTGGCGCAGTCCCTATTGCCAGGAAATTGGGCATGGGGTTCAATTTTGGGGGGGACGGGCTACTGTTGCTCACCCCCACGACTGGGGAGGTGGGACCCAGGGGCTTCTTAATGAAGCTGGGTTTCTTACTGGCTGTAGGTATAGGAAGACAAGAGTCGCTGGAAGTGAGGGGAAGTTTGGTTATTTCCTTTACCCCATTCTCAGATAGGGTATCTCCTCTATTGAACATGTTCTGTGCAGTCCTGAAGTTGGAGGGTTTGAGGATAGAAGCTGCTCCCAGTGGTTTGGTTGTAGAATCCACTGCTCCATCCACACTATCCTCTGTCTGTAGACTCATCTTTGCAATGGAGATTATGTTTTTTTTGGAAGGGGGTATTTTGGGTGGGATGGAGTTCGAGGTACCCGCACTATCGTCAGGTTTGGGGCTGCTGTCTTTGACCCAGGAGGGTTTGGCCACACCCAGGGGAGGTTTGGGAAAGGCAGACTTGGTGTCAGACGAGGTCAAGCTCAGAGATGGCTTCTGGAGAGGGAGTTTGGGCAAAGGGCTTTTGACCTCAGCATCCTGGGATATCTCTGGGCCAGGTGGTTTGAGTTTAAAGGGGTACTGTTTGACAAAGGAGGGTTTGCTGTCCTCTTGGGCGTTTCCAAACTTACTAGGGATCACTTTGATTTTGGGAAAGTCCCTGACTTCTGGAGCGCTCTTGGTGGAGAGGGTGCTCTTGAGGAAGTTGAGTTTGGGCGCGGTGGAGGCTGCGCTGCCTGAGAGGCTGGTCTCCAGGGCAGGTTTCTTAGGCTGGATGGGGGGTCCTGAAGACAGGGTGGAGTGCACTGTAGCTTTTGGACGTTCTGAGGAGATACCCTCTGTAGCATTTCCCCCCGTGTTGAAGCGAGCCATGATGGCCTTCACATCAGAATTGTTGTCCTGCTGGCAGGAAACAGAGAAAGACTACTGAGGAGGAAGTGTGCTTTATGTATACACTCTCAGGAGTTTCCCCTAATAAATATGAATTTGAGGAAGACGGAAACATTTAATGTCATTCACATCAATATTGCATTATTGATTCATTAACCACCATTGAAAATGTATCTACTATACAAACACAGGCACATTTAACGAGGGAGCTAGAGAAAGAAGAGAGGGAGAGAAAGGGGTGGGACCCAGGGGGGAGAAAGCTGGAGGTTGTAACAATTGTTCAATAACTGACATTTAGAAATTACTCCAACTTCCACACGTACAGCTACTCATTCCAAACCAATCACAACATCTAAGAGAAAGGTTGCTCTATGATTTTACAGCTCAGATTGATGAAACTCAAAGGACGGACTCTAAAAAGGATCCTAAGCCTTACGACCGAACCCTGAGTAAATTATACTGTGTTTGCACCATGTTGGTATTTTTAGCCACTTCAATCTCACTGAAGTAAGCCAACAATGATTCACTTACCTCTTTGTGTCTTGAGGTACTAAGAGCACTTAGACCCTCAGGACCCAGTGTGTGACAGATCACACAGGAAATGCAACAAAGTCATGGTGCTAAACAGGAAGTGGACACATAGGTGTTTTGTGCTCACATTACTTGATTAACCCATGCTTTGCTTTGTTTTTCATAGTCAGTATAGGTTGGTCTAATGATACTGGTTCTGCTACCCTCTATTTCTGAAACTATCTGCCACCATTGTCGCAACCCCTATTACCAGCCTGTTCAACCTCTCTTTCATATCGTCTGAGATCCCCAAGGATTGGAAAGCTGCCGCAGTCATCCCCCTCTTCAAAGGGGGAGACACCCTGGACCCAAACTGTTACAGACCTATATCCATCCTGCCCTGCCTATCTAAGGTCTTCGAAAGCCAAGTCAACAAACAGGTCACTGACCATCTCGAATCCCACCGCACCTTCTCCGCTGTGCAATCTGGTTTCCGAGCCGGTCATGGGTGCACCTCAGCCACACTCAAGGTACTCAACGATATCATAACCGCCATCGATAAAAGACAGTACTGTGCAGCCGTCTTCATCGACCTTGCCAAGGCTTTCGACTCTGTCAATCACCATATTCTTATCGGCAGACTCAGGAGCCTCGGTTTTTCGGATGACTGCCTTGCCTGGTTCACCAATTACTTTGCAGACAGAGTTCAGTGCGTCAAATCGGAGGGCATGCTGTCTGGTCCTCTGGCAGTCTCTATGGGGGTGCCACAGAGTTCAATTCTCGGGCCGACTCTTTTCTCTGTGTATATCAATGATGTTGCTCTTGCTGCGGGCGATTCCCTGATCCACCTCTAAGCAGACGACACCATTCTATATACCTTCGGCCCGTCTTTGGACACTGTGCTATCTAACCTCCAAACAAGCTTCAATGCCATACAACACTCCTTCCGTGGCCTCCAACTGCTCTTAAAAGCTAGTAAAACCAAATGCATGCTTTTCAACCGGTCGCTGCCTGCACCCGCATGCCCAACTAGCATCACCACCCTGGATGGTTCCGACCTAGAATATGTGGACGTCTATAAGTACCTAGGTGTCTGGCTAGACTGCAAACTCTCCTTCCAGACTCATATCAAACATCTCCAATCGAAAATCAAATCAAGAGTCGGCTTTCTATTCCGCAACAAAGCCTCCTTCACTCACGCCGCCAAGCTTACCCTAGTAAAACTGACTATCCTACCGATCCTCGACTTCGGCAATGTCATCTACAAAATGGCTTCCAACACTCTACTCAGCAAACTGGATGCAGTCTATCACAGTGCCATCCGTTTCGTCACTAAAGCACCTTATACCACCCACCACTGCGACTTGTATGCTCTAGTCGGCTGGCCCTCGCTACATATTCGTCGCCAGACCCACTGGCTCCAGGTCATCTACAAGTCCATGCTAGGTAAAGCTCCGCCTTATCTCAGCTCACTGGTCACGATGGCAACACCCATCTGTAGCACGCGCTCCAGCAGGTGTATCTCACTGATCATCCCTAAAGCCAACACCTCATTTGGCCGCCTTTCATTCCAGTACTCTGCTGCCTGTGACTGGAACGAATTGCAAAAATCGCTGAAGTTGGAGACTTTTATCTCCCTCACCAACTTCAAACATCAGCTATCTGAGCAGCTAACTGATCGCTGCAGCTGTACATAGTCTATTGGTAAATAGCCCACCCTTTTTCACCTACCTCATCCCCATACTGTTTTTATTTATTTACTTTTCTGCTCTTTTGCACACCAATATCTCTACCTGTACATGACCATCTGATCATTCATCACTCCAGTGTTAATCTGCAAAATTGTAATTATTTGCCTACCTCCTCATGCCTTTTGCACACATTGTATATAGACTCCCCCTTTGGTTTCTACTGTGTTATTGACTTGTTAATTGTTTACTCCATGTGTAACTCTTTGTTGTCTGCTCACACTGCTATGCTTTATCTTGGCCAGGTCGCAGTTGCAAATGAGAACTTGTTCTCAACTAGCCTACCTGGTTAAATAAAGGTGTTCTCAACTAGCCTACCTGGTTAAATTAAGGTGAAATAAATAAAAAAAAATTAAAAAAAAAAATTACTATTTGACAAAAACAATATATTGAATGGCTGGTTGTTAAAAATATAATTACGATGACCTAAGATGGCCCAAATAACCAGATTACCACTCTATGGTGAAAGAGTTCTTTAACTTCTGTGTCAGCCTACATTGTTGTTGTAGCTGTAGTCTCTTGTTAATCCTTATTTCCATGCTCAAGATGCAAATGACAAAAAATCTGTTTATTTGTGTTCTGTCTGTGTAAAAAGGTACCATAGGTTCTGGGAACTCTACTCTGGTGTGAGGTTTTGAACATGCATCTGTTATAAGCTGCTCTAGTGATAGCTGCAGTAAAAGACTACTATATGCTCCATGTTGTTGACAATAAGGGATAAGTGGTGGATGGCTTTCCTTTTGTAGCACCACATCTCACATTAATGAGGTTTGTTTGAATTGAGACAGAGTAACCTATCATGAGGAAGTGCTGATAAGTCCGGAGGACAGACATTCCTATTGCACAAGGCTGACGGCCCCCTGGCCAGGGAGGAACACGCTGTGCTTTTGTTGAACTTGGACAGACAATTGAGACAGCTAGGGGGGCAGAAGTGTCCAGAAGAAGTGGCATCAACTAATCAATTAATGAAACATGTTAACACTTGTTTCACAATGTATTGTATTTAATGAATACACAAATAGCCTAATAAATTGTGTCATGTCATATAAAGAGCAACAACTTGTAACACAGCCACAGAGGGAGATTACTTATTAGGTATCTGAATATCATTCCCACTGGTTCTGCAGTCAATGCATGTGACATGTTCAATCATTAGCTAAACACTACCTTTTGCCTCATTGGTGAGCATGCATGACTATTGCTCAACTCCGTAGTTTCCCCCCAGAAACGACACGGAATCAACTTCAGCTGGAATCCACTTACAGTTGTAAGAAAACGTATGTGAACCCTTTGGAATTATCTGGATTTCTGGATAAATTGTGTAGTGGAAATTTCCTGTATTTACCAAATCATGAGACCAAACCACCATACAAGTCAGAGTTATCATAAAGTCCATCTTTAATTATTTGGAGCTCCATCACAACCCTGTGACTCTCAGATCAATTCAGTGTCTATAAATGAATTCTCTGAGAGTCCTTACACATTGCAACTGAGATCCTTTATAGCAAAGACACACATAGCCAGACAGCATTGGCTATAAATTATCGTTCAGCTTTGTCTCCTAAGCTATGTTCTTACCACTCAGGACCAAAAACAAAACCTCATCCACTAGCATATATCAAATACACCCCTCCTGGACAAGATCACAGAGACACGGTGACTGGCACACAGACATTGTGGAGCCAAGAGATAATTGGTTCCCCCTCAATCATCCCTTCACATGGTTTAAAAGATATGTTTACATATGAAGACAAGCTTGACCTCTCCCCTCTCTGCGGCCCAAGTAACTGAACCCAGGACAGAGAAAGCATAACTGCAAATGGCCACCACTATAGTACAACAAGATACATTCTAAATGAGAAGTAACTCACAAGCATATAATGAAAATAAAACATCTTATCTATGTTACCCAACTATTCTGATTCATCCCCAACAATTGGTCATCAAATTTGATCTGCTCCTCATCTAAGTCACAACAATAGACAACAATGTTGTGCTTAAACTAATAACACACATTATTGTATTTTTCTTGTCTATATTGTATACATCATTTAAGCATTCACAGTGTAGGTTGGAAGAAATATTTCAAACCCTAGGCTAATGACTTCTCCAAAAGCTAATTGGAGCCAGGAGTCAGCTAACCTGGAGGTTCAATCAATGAGACGAGATTGGAGATGTTGGTTAGAGCTGCCCTGCCCTATAAAAAACTCACACGATTTGAGTTTACTATTCACAAGAAGCATTGCCTGATGTGAACCATGCCTTGAACAAAAGAGATCTCAGAAGACCTAAGAATGGTTGACTTGCATAAATCTGGAAAAGGTTACAAAAGTATCTCTAAAAGCCTTGATATTCATCAGTCCACAGTAAGACAAATTGTCTATAAATGGAGAAAGTTCAGCACTGTCGCTATTCTCCGTAGGAGTGGCCGTCCTGCGAAGATGATTGCAAGAATAGAGTGCAGAATGCTCAATGAGGTTAAGAAGAATTCTAGTGTCAGCTAAAGACTTACAGAATATTTGGAACATGCTAACATATCTGTTGACGAGTCTACGATACGTAAAACATGGGAGGACACCACGGAAGAAGCCACTGCTGTCCAAAGAAAACATTTCTGCACGTCTGAAGTTCCCAAAGGTGCACCTGGATGTTCTGTGGACAGATGAAACTACAGTTGAGTTGTTTGGAAGGAACACACAACACAGTGTGGAGAAAAAAAGGCACAGTACACCAACATCAAAACCTCATCCCAACTGTAAAGTATGGAGGAGGGAGCATCAGGGTTTGGGGCTGCTTTGCTGCCTCAGGGCCTGGACAACTTGCTATCATTGACGGAAAAATGAATTCCCAAGTTTATTAAGGACATTTTGCAGGAGAATGTTAGGCTTATCTGTCCGCCAATTGACGCTCAACAAAAGTTGGGTGGCGCAACAGGACAACGACCTAAAACACAGAAGTAAATCAACAACAAAATGGCTTCAACAGAAGAAAATACATCTTCTGGAGTGGCCCAGTCCTGACCTCAACCTGATTTGAGAAGCTGTGGCATGACCTCACGAGAGCAGTTCACACCAGACATCCCAAGAATATTGCTGAACTGAAACAGTTTTGTAAAGGGCAATGGTCCAAAATTCCTCCTGACCGTTGTGCAGGTCTGATCCGCAACAGAAAACATTTGGTTGAGGTTATTGTTGCCAAAGGAGGGTCAACCAGTTATTAAATCCAAAGGTGCACATACTTTTTCCACCCTGCACTGTAAATGTTTACACGGTGTGTTCAATAAAGACATGAAAACCTATAATTGTTTGTTATTAGTTTAAGCAGACTTTGCTGGTCTATTGTTGTGACCTAGATGAAGATCAAATTTTATGACCATTTTATGCAGAAATCCAGGTATTTCCAAAAGGTTCACATACTTTTTCTTGCCACTAACTAGTTCATGTCCCTTACAAATGTAGCCATTTTGAAGCTAATCATTATTCAACAAAGATCTAAAGGGGAATGTGTGTCTGTCTGTTATGGATGTGCTAAAGACTGTGTGACAATCTCATGTTTATGACTTTACAGACACAGTGGGTTTCACTTGTCTAACAGCTACTGTATGTGTCACAAAGACATTAAAGACGGTCCTTTCAGCATCCTTCTGTCTATAGTCACTTCACAAGAGATGTGCTGCATGTCTAGCAGGAGTAAATTACAGCCAATAACAGAGGTTCTACAGCAACACATTGACTTTTTTGATACATGAGATGAGTTGGCTGTGAGCTGGGAATTATTTTGGTATGACATGGCCTTGAGCAAAATCCATGGGTGAAAAAAAGTAGGCTGTTGAAATTAAGATGACTTAGTATTAATGATTTTTTCAACAAAATAACTAACCTCCTGACACGCTAAGGAGAGGTCAGTGTCTTAGATGTTGTTCTTATAGCTCAATAAAGGATAACATGTCTTGAGTAAAAGCCAAGAGGAACCAAAGGTTTCAAGTTGAAAAGGCTGTATTACACAATCCAGACTGCCACAACCCTGTTTAGCAAAACTGCTTTGAACAAGTACTTCTCTAATGCAGAGGTTAAGAGCTACTCTAATAAGAAAAAGACAACAACAAACTTTTCTAATCTCCGTCTCATAGCGCTTTCATAAAACTTCCAAGAAAAATGTGCAAAGAAAACAGGGCACCGTATAACAAAGAAAATTCAAATAGAATTGTATATATTTACAAAACTCCTGCTCCTACCTGCCACTACACTACGTTGTACAACAAGGACGGTAAACAAACAGTAAAGCTTTCCCAACTGAAATGTTCTGCCGTTACATGTATATCCTACTAACATTCACTTTTTATGTATAAACCCACCTGGCACTGACCTGTATATACTTGCATTCTCATGTTTCTTTAACTCTCATTGCAGTTCTTGTGTGTTTTTTAGTCAGACTTTTTAACATTTTATCTATGTTATCTAAGTTATGATTATCATTGCACTGTTGGAAAGATCTCTCAAGGTTAGAATATTACTGTACCGCAGGAGGATGTTGGCACCTTAATTGTGGAGAATGGGCTCATGGTAATGACTAGAGTGGAATAAGTGGCATGGTATTAAATACAGCAAGCACATGGTTTCCAGGTGTTTGATGCCAGTCCATTTGCTCCATTCCGGCCGTTATTATGAGCCGTTCTCCCCTCAGCAACCTCATGTTTACTGTACTGTTTTACACTTGTTGTATCCTGTGCACGTGGCAAATAAACTTGAAACATGAAGCTAGTTATACAGTAGCTAATAAAGATACAGTACCATTTACTGTAAGTCTGGTACTCACCATAGTGGGAACAGTCAGCGCCCAGGGAATCTATCCAGTCTGTAACGTGGGCTGGTGGTCCTTGGGTAGGGGAGAGTCTTTGTTTGTGCATGTGAATGAGTTCCTCTGTGTCTGTGTGTGTGTGTGTGTGTGTGTGTGTGTGTGTGTGTGTGTGTGTGTGTGTGTGTGTGTGTGTGTGTGTAAGCAATTGTGACCTCAGTGTGTGTGCTTTTAACAACTTCCCCTCTCTGCAGAGGGACTCCTATTGAGTCATAAGTACGGCAGCCTTATCACTTTCTATTCATCTCCTGTATTTGCCTATTCCAAGCAGCCCCACTGCTGTTTCCATCTCCACTGAACCACCAGTGTCACATGTCTACTGTAATGTTTGTCTTGTGAAATACGGCCTCTCTCCTCCTCTGGACTACCAGTCAAAAGTTTTAGAACAGCTACTAATTCAAGGGTTTTTCTTTATTTTTACTATTTTCTACATTGTAGAATAAGACATCAAAACTATGAAAAAACACATATGGAATCATGTAGTAACCAAAAAAGTGTTAAATCAAAATATATTTTATATTTGTATTCTTCAAAGTAGCCATCTGAAAGATTAGTGGAATCTGTGTGGGTAGCTGGACAGGTAGGATGACTGACAGTGAGGTGTTAAATCAAAGTGTCAGGTGACAGAGGAATGGACGAGACTGAGGCAGGAATTCCTTTAACCATAAAGTGGTATATTTACTGAGTAGTTTGTACTGCATCACTAAGGAAACAAATAACATGTATCCGATCAAATTTCTCATCCCAAAGATTATATCATAACAATCATTCATGATTAACATAATTAGTGAAGTCAACAATCCAGTTCATTAAGAAGTCAATAGTAATCATCCGTGAGTCATTTAGGCTCGTAACTATTTATCATAAATCATGAAAGAATACAAACAGTGAATGGTTATTCAATCTATAATCCCCATTATTTTGGTATCAAAGTCGATCAGTTAGCAAACAATGACGTTTCTCATTTCACCCTTTCAATTGTCTTCATGTGTACATATAATTAATTTCATTACATATTAACCATATTTTCCTTCACTCTGTGGTCCGACTCATCCCAAACCATCTCAATTTGATTGAGGTCGGGGGATTGTGGCGGCCTGGTCATCTGATACATCACTCCATCACTCTCTTTCTTGGTAAAATAGCCCTTACACAGCCTAGAGGTGTGTTGGGTCATTTTCCTGTTGAAAAACAAATGATAGTCCCACTAAGCCCAAACCAGATGGGATGGTGTATCTGCAGAATGCTGCAGAATGCTGTGGTAGCCATGCTGGTTAAGCTTGCCTTGAATTCTAAATAAATCACAAACAGTGTCACCATCAAAGAACCCCCACACCATAATACCTCCTCTATGCTTTACAATGGGAAAAACACATGCAGAGATAATCCGTTTACCCACAACGCGTCTCACAAAGACACGGCGGTTGGAACCAAACATCTCCAATTTGGACTCCAGACCAAAGGACAAATTTCCACCTGTCTAATGTCCATTGCTCATGTTTCTCTCTTCTTCTTATTGGTTTCCTTAAGAAAGTGGTTTCTTTGCAACAATTTGACCATGAAGGCCTGATTCACACAGTCTCCTCTGAACAGTTGATGTTGAGACGTGTCTGTTACTTGAACTCTGTGAAGCATTTATTTGAGTTGCCATTTCTGAGGCTAGTAACTCAAATGAACTCTGGGTCTTCCATTCCTGTGGTGGGTCCTCATGAGAGCCAGTTTCATCATAGAGCTTGATGGTTTTTGCGACTGCACTTGAAGAAACTTTCAAAGTTCTAGACATTTTCCAGATTAAAGAAATAATGAAATGTCTTAGACATTTGTGTAGAGGTGGATACATTTTTCACAAGGGAAGATCATTGGAAATTACAAACTTCAGAAGCCTTTTTAAACCTTGAATACATGTATAGGTTTCTCCCCATTTCTATTTCCTTTCCATTCCCCACATTGCAGGAAAGTTTACCTGCAACAGGGTGATTAAATTAAGATCCTACATCTGTAGGTTTGCATGAAACACATATTCCTATTATTTTACAGCTAATCACCTGACCTACCTGACCTTCTGTTGTCAAACTAATTCCTATCCTACTACCTGGATATTAACGTTAGTCTATAACAAACTGTAAGAGTTGGATTTATTTTCCATGACAATGTAGATCAAATCAAATCAAAGTGTGCCGAATACAACAGGTGTAGACCTTACAGTGAAATGCTTACTTACAGGCTTTAACCAATAGTGTGGAGAAAAAAAAGTATGTGTGTGTGTGTAAAGAAATAAAACAACAGTAAAAAGACATTTGAAAATAAGAGTAGCAAGACACCGGTTAGTCAGGCTTATTGAGGTAGTATGTGCATGTAGACATGGTTAAAGTGACTATGCGGCAGGGTAGCCTAGTGGTTAGAGCGTTGGACTAGGTTGCAAGTTCAAACCCCTGAGCTGACAAATCTGTCGTTCTGCCCCTGAACAGGTAGTTAACCCACTGTTCCTAGGCTGTCATTGAAAATAAGAATTTGTTCTTAACTGACTTGCCTGGTTAAATAAAGGTAAAATAAATAAATAAATATATGATGAACAGAGAGTAGCAGTTGCTTAAAAAGAGGAGTTGGCGGGTGGTGGGACACAATGCAGATAGCCCAGTTAGCCAATGTGTGGAAGCACTGGTTGGTCGGGCCAATTGAGGTAGTATATACATGAAGGTATAGTTAAAGTGAATATGCATATAAGATAAACAGAGAGTAGCAGCAGTGTAAAAGAGGGGTTGGGGGGGGCACACAATGCAAAAGTCCAGGTAACCATTTGGTTACCTGTTCAGGAGTTTTATGGCCTGGGAGTAAAAACTGTTCAGAAGCCTTTTTGTCCTAGACTTGGTACTCCGGTACCGCTTGTGAGTACCGGAGTGAGTAAGACCTTTAAACAGGTCAACACTCACAAGGCCGCAGGGCCAGATGGATTACCAGGACGTGTACTCTGAGCATACGCTGACCAACTGGCAGGTCTCTTCACTGACATTTTCAGCCTCTCCATGTCTGAGTCTGTAATACCAACATGTTTCAAGCAGACCACCATAGTCCCTGTGCCCAAGAACACTAATGTAACCTGCCTAAATGACTACAGACCTGTAGCACTCACGTCTGTAGCCATGAAGTGCTTAGAAAGGCTGGTCATGGCTAACATCAACACCATTATCCCAGAAACACTAGACCCACTCCAATTGCATACTGCTCCAACAGATCCACAAATGATGCAGTCTCTATTGCACTCCGCACTGCCCTTTCACACCTGGACAAAATGAACACCTTTGTGAGAATGCTATTAATTGACTACAGTGGTCGAATCAGTGGTCGTCTACAAATGACGAGCCTGGAGCGACCGCTGAGAATGTCCTGAATTTTGCTCTTCAATGCAGCCTTCCCTTTGCATTGTATACTCCTTTGGGACACTTGGTGTAGGACGGAACAGGTCTGCAGTATGTCTTCACAGATATCTTATTCAGCATGTTGCACCATGCAAATTAAGACTCCATGATAACAGAGGATAGAAATCAGCCGAAAAGAGGAAGATGTCAGAATCTTGTGAAATGAGAGTAAGCACGCATCCTCTCAGTAACAGGGATATAGCACTTTAACTATTTGCACAATGTAACAACACTGTACTGTATATAGCCATAACATGACATTTGAAATGTCTCTATTCCTTTGGAACTTTTGTGAGTGTAATGTTTGTGGTTAATTTTGACTGTTTATTTCACTTTTGTTAATTATCTATTTCACTTGATTTGGCAATGTCAACATATGTCTCCCATTCCAATAAAGCCCTTTGAATTGAATTCAATTGATATAGTGACAGACAGACAATAAAATAGGAGGTAAAGAATACTAAGTTTGCATGAAAACACTTGTGCCCCTGGTACTGATGGAGAAAATAAGAATATACGAATATGTTTCACATAATTTTTTCATTAAGCAGTTTACAAAAAGTAGCTTACAAAAGCTTCTGCAGGTTTCCTGTGATTCTTTGTGAAGGAATTGTGCAGGTGTCTCTTGCATGAGTATGACTAGTCCTACAGAAATTTTGAAAATCCTGCACAACCAACTACATATCCTCCAGCAATCCTGCAGGGCCAAAGGCTGCATAATATGTGTAATGCCCGGGGTGTAGTGGAGGAAGGAGTCAGACGCAGGAGACAGAGAGTTCAGAGTAGCGCTACTTCTTTATTCACCAACCAGGTGAAAACAGACGCCACTCAAAACAAATGCCCCATAAAACTTGTTGAGGATAGGGGCAGTATTTTCACTTTGGATGAATTGCGTGCCCATAGTGAACTGCATCCTACTCTGTCCTAGATTGCTAATATATGCATATTATTATTACTATTGGATAGAAAACACTCCTCTGAAGTTTCTAAAACTGTTTGAATTATGTCCGTGAGTATAACAGAACTCATAGGGCAGGCAATCTTCCAAACAAGAAGTGAAATTCTGAATGTGGGGCAACTTTGACGTCATCGCCCCCTCCTTTCCCAACAAGATATGGATCTGGTAGCACTTCCTACGCCTTCCACTAGATGTCCTCATTCAGTAGAAAGTGGAATGGAGCATTTGCTGTGAACTTTGGCCGAATGGGAGGGGAAATAGTCAGTGTCCTGACAGAATGCCATTTTCCTGTGGCGCATTTCTCTGTGGGTGCCACCACCGTTCCATTTGGCTGCAGCTGAAAACGTATGATCCGGTTGGAACGTTATTGGATATATATGATAATAACATCCTGAAGATTGATTCTATACTTAGTTTGACCAGTTTATTCGACCTGGAATATATCTTTTTGAAGTTTTCGTGCGAGTTATCCTGGACAAGCAGTCAGTTTTTGGGCACGTGAGCTGAAATGATAGCAAATGCAGCTAATTGGACACTAGTATTGGACATTATGGAAGAAACGATTTATTGTGGAACTAGGACTCCTTGCACTACATTCTGATGAAAGGTCATCAAAGGTAAGGGAATATTTATGTTGTAATTTTGTATTTCTGTTGACTCCAACATGGCGGAGAAATACTTTTACGTCTGAGTGCTGTCTCAGATTATTGCAATGTTAGGCTTTTTCCGTAACGTTTTTAAAAAATCTGACACAGCGGTTGCATTAAGAACCAGTGTATCTTTAATTATATGTAGAACATGTATCTTTAGTCAAAGTTTATAATGAGTATTTCTGTTATCTGGCGTAGCTTTCTATAATTCCTCCGAATATTTCGGAGGCAGTTCTGAACATGGCGTCAATGTAAACTGAGATTTGTGGATATAAATATGCATATTATCGAACAAAACATAAATGTATTGTGTAACATGTCATATGAGTGTCATCTGATGAAGATTTTCAAAAGGTTAGTGATTCATTTTATCTCTAATCCTGCTTTTGTGACTCTATCTTTGGCTGGTAAAAATGGCTGCGTTTTCCCTTTGATTTGGTGGTGGTCTAACAAATATATATTGTGTTTTCGCTGTAAACCATTTTTTTAAAATCGGACATGATGGGTAGATGAACAAGATGTTTATCTTTCATTTGAGGTATTGGACTTGTTAATGTGTGGAAGTTAAATATTTCTAAAGAATATTTTTGAATTCCCTGCGCCACCTTTTCAGCTGAATGGGCGGGTGGAGTTCCCAGAGGGGAACAGAGGGGAACCTTGCCATAACAGGTTTTAACACAGGGGAACTAAACAGTCCCGAAAATAACTCACGTACACGAACAACCGTGACTTACAGGCGAGTACACATAAAACAATCCCTCACACCCAGCAGGCGGGCCGGCTGGCTAATAAAGCCCAACTAATAAACCTAATTAACAACAGGTGTAACTAATAAACAGACAAGGAGGGGGAGGAAAAGATCAGTGGCAGCTAGTTGGCCGGTGACGCCGAGCGCCACCCGAACGGGAAGGGGAGCCACCTTCGGTAGGAGTCGTGACAATATGGCAATTCCTGCAGGACCAAGTACGTTCTTGCAGGAATCATGCAGGACCGAAACCAGGTTTTTGATATTTGTGCACAATATAACAATTCTTGCAGGACAAAGAACATACCTGCAGGACCAAAACTTGCAGGGTGCTGATATTCTTGCTGGATATAGCAATTTCAACTTAACTACAGGATTTTAGATACTGAGAAAATATAATTTTGAAATAAAGTGCAATGTCAGACATTTCAACTCAAAGGATATGAGAAATGTAAGAAATGACAATCAAATTTCAATCAAGTTTATTTATAAAGCTAATTTTAAATCTTATGTCACAAAGTGCAATATAGAATCCCAGCCTAAAACCCCAAACAGCAAGCAATGCAGATGTTGTCACGTCCTAACCATAGAAAATACAGGTTTTCTATGGTAAAGTAGGTCAGGGTGTGACTAGGGTTTTTTGTTCTAGTTTATATTTTCTATGTGGGGTTCTAGGTTTGATTTTCCATGTTGCTGATTTGTATGATTCCCAATTAGAGGCAGCTGGTTATCGTTGTCTCTAATTGGGGATCATACATAAGTAGCATTTTTTCCACCTGTGGGTTATGGGATATTGTTTACGTATAGTGTGTTTGAGCACTACGTAGTCACGGGTCTTTGTAAGTTTTGTTATTTTGTTTTCAGTTTCACTTATTCATTAAAAGATGTGGAACTATACTCAAGCTGTGCCTTGGTCCGACCATCATTATTACGAACATCGTGACAGATGTAGAAGAAAGGTGGCTAGGAAAAACTCCCTAGAAAGGCAGGAACCTAGGAAGAAACCTAGAGAGGAAGCAGGCTCTGAGGGGTGGCCACTCCTCTTCTGGTTGTGCTGGGTGGAGATAGTTTAAGCTTTAAGACACACTGGAGCTTGTAGCATAAGTCAGTAGCCAAAGGGCAATGTGGTCCCGTCAGGCAAAAGCAGTCTCTTGTCATAGACTACCCTGAATCTTTTAGTAAGTGGGGAATTCCTTAGATCAAAGCCATTTTTATCCTTAACAAGTTTTTTGTAGGAGCTCAAAATCTCCAAGACACTATTCTGGTTGTTTATGAACCCCTCGACCAAGCGTGTGATTGATTCCAAGTTTACACGTGGGGCATTTTCATCGTTTTGAGTCACGCCTTTGGCTTTCAACACCACGTGATTGTCTTTAGTCCTAAAAGCATAGCTTTTGGGACCACAGGAGGACCATTCTGTGATATGGTCACCATATCCGTGTTCACTCGTTAAACCACCCAGATAGTTGCTAAGTGGGGGGTTCCAATCACCCTGTTTGCTTACATAGACCACAGAGTCTGTGTCGTGGTAAAGAACCCGCCTCTGAAGCTGCTCCATGAGGGTGTACAGTTCAAGTCGGCCATGGGCCATGGTAAATGCTGCAAGAAACACATTTACATTACCCGGGGGTAGAACCCACTTCTTGTTACACCTCCATTGCACCTTCTTGACTCAAGAATGAAAAATTGGTCCGAAAAAAACAAATTCCCCAAATTCTTTGGGGTCTTTAATGATCGACATTGTTAGCATATTGCATCTCTGCGAAAGCTTCCCCCAAAGCGAGTTTAAGTACAATTTCGACACATTTCTTTTGGTTTTGTTGACCTCTATTCTGTCAGGGTCAAGAAGTATGCCTTCTCTGTCGTGATAGTCTTGAATGTACTTGTCTTTGCTCTCTTGATCTGTGACCGATGCAGGATAGCCTGAAGCCATTTGCTTGCTCAAGAAGGTCTTGATGTACTCTTTAAAAAGAGTGTCTGATTTGCTGGAAAAGTTCCACATTTCAAAGATTTTGACCACACGATACCCCATCAAGAGCCTTAGAGAATTCAACTGTGACCCATACACCTATCAGGGCTCTTTCTTGATCTGAGTGATCACAAGGGTTTTCCTGGTTGTTGTTTTCACTGCAGGTGCGACAAAGGGGAAAGAAAAGTTTTCCATGAGGTCCCTTGTAAGGCAATACTGGTATAAACAACCCCTAGGAGGGTAGACAGTTGCTTTGATCAGACCAAAATAGTTTTGGGGTAAGTCAAAGTCGTGGTGAATAATTTCAGGATGCCCCTTAGGATAGCATGAGGATAAAGGGATGTAAAATCGACATATCCTATTGTCTCGTCGGGTTGCGCTACATGCCTCAATGTCAAAGCATTGGTACGGCCTCCATTCAAGTTTGTCGTGGTTCCAAGGGTTCTGGTGTGTCAAAGCTGGAAAGGAAGGCTCGAACATGAGGATCAGACTTTTTGATTGCGATCCATTCCTGCTCCCACATCACATTCACTTTTAACCTGTAAGTAGCCTGTAAAGAATCAAATTTGTCTTGAAACTCTTGGCACATTTCCCCAAAAGTCTTTTGGGTTAGGACACGTGGCCTGGGGAACAAAGCAAGATGTTCAACCGTGGAAGAAACAACCGTTGTACTCAAACACGGTCTCAACACCGTCAATCTGTGTGTAGCCATCTACATGATAAGACCCAAACGCCTTCTCACCCCTATTCAAAGCATGTTGAATAAAAATGTCTTTATCCTGGGCCAAGTACTCCAACCATTGAATGGACCCACTAGAGTATGACTTGAATTGGCGTCGGTAGTTGTCAGGCGAGGAGATAGCTATAGATGCTATAGGTAGAAAGTGTGTACGATAGGTTTTCATGCATGCCGATGCAATAGTTGTACAACTCCAGGGGTCAATGCCTGCATCTTTGATTACCTCTTCTCTGAATCTGAGGCATCCTTCACGAAGTAAAACCACATCATTGTCACAGTATGATTCCATCTCTTTATGGAGATCAAAGGTGCTATGTCTTACTGTCTCGTACCATGTCTTGAATCTCTCTCCCTCTTTGGGAGACATTTGATCACACCCGTACATTTCGGGGCTGGGATAAGATCCAATATAATGTAGATTCTCCTCAGATATGAAGAAGTGGGGAAACCAACCTTTCACAGAGTATTCAAACCCCAAGGCCTCTGGCATTTGAGCCAATCTTATGGGTAAGAAGCTTAAACTGTCAATGTATCTCTGGTTGAAGGCGGGGTCTACAAAACACAAGATTTTACTACCTTGTGCTATGACACTGGATGCAACGCCTTGCTGTATCAAGGGGTTCAGAAGAAGGTAGGAGTCATAGGCTCTAGAATTGTACGCTATAAACGTGAAGTTTCTGTACTGGGGTTTTCTAAAGTGTTTTAGAAAGAGCAGTGCACAATTGGGCCCCTCTGACGACCACTTTTCCCCCTTGAAAGTCATGATAGATATAAAAATAGGCAAATGAACCCCTGATTGCTGATTTGTCTCAAAATCATAAAATATGTATTTCTCTGAATGTTCATCTTCAGCCAAGGCCTGAATATAACACTTGTGTGGCACTTCTTGAACCACTTCAGCGTCTCTGCTTTTCAAAGGCCCTTTACAGATTGGGCAATGTATGATTCCACACACATGAGTTTTAGGGCTATCTATTTTAAGGTTGTAATTGCAATGGCATTTTGGACATTTCTTGTTAATGTCACAACTGCTTACAGATTTACAGGTCTTGGGGTGCCATGTTTAAATGTTGTGTTTTTCGTAACAGTAGGCCGAACGACATGTGCGGTGACAATCCGCACAGGGTGTCAGGTTTAAGGGCTGCATCGGACAATTTTCATCCAGACATACTGAACAGTTATAATGGCACAAGTGCCCCCCATTTCGGGTGTAGCTGGTATGGCAGGATGGACATATGGTGCACCTAAAAACACGGTGATGTTGGTAATAGAAATGAAAAAACACAGACTGTGAACGGGACATCTCAAGGACAAGGTCTCCCTAATCTCTGTAGGCTGAGTAGTGAGACAGTATGTGCGTATGATACCTTCTGTTTTGTGTGGAAGTATGTGTGTGCGTATGTTTGTGTGAATGTGTGAGCGTATGTTTGTGTGAATGTGTGAGCGTATGTTTGTGTGAATGTGTGAGCGTATGTTTGTGTGAAGGTGTGAGCGTATGTTTGTGTGAATGTGTGCGTGAGAAGCCAGTATAAAATGACTTGTTTTGTACAACAGGCTAGCACACTCTCGTAAATACATTTTCTGACTATTGTAGCTGGGCCTCCGTCTGATTCATTTCAACCAGTTTCTTACAAGTTCTGGGTTTCAGGCTGAGTAATTAATTCAATTGGGTTTATGGACATTGAGAACATAATTCTCGTGACAAAGACATCATGAGGTTCGCCATAATCTCTTGCCCTGTCAAACAGTTCATTCAGAGTATCCAGCATCATCACATAAAACACCACATAGTCAAGATTCTGATTCACCCATGTGAAAATGAAAAACTGTCGAATCTCTGTATTGCTGAATTTATTTCGGTACACAACCCGGACACTTCTATCAATACCATCTCCCTCCTGATATATTAGACAATTTTCCAATTCCTCAAAAACATCGTATTGCATTTCAGACTCTTCGGACATGGGCGTTAATGGCGGGGTTTGTGGGGTGTGGAAGATCTTAGACTCTCATTCATCTGGTTAATTAACGATATGCGGGCGTCCGGGATCTGGGTTAACAGGTTTTCATCGGTCGCCCCTGACTCTTTCATACGATTAATTATTTCTATGAGTTCGGGCGGTATCTGGGATAACAGGGTTTCATCTATCGGCATTATGTCTGTTACCCCAGCCTCATTCATATGGTTAATTATAGCTTGGAGTTCGGGCGGTATCTGGGATAACAGGGTTTCAACTGTCTCAATTATGTCTGTTGGCTCAGCCATTTGGATAATTAATGATGTGTGTTCTTGTGGTATTCTAGAAGGATACATGTTACCTATATGTTTTTAGCGCCTGTATTTGCGTTTTTTAATCGGATTGCTGTTTAACAAACGTGGCATTATTCTATGCCAGAAGGATAGATCCTGGCGGTATTGTCGCTCGAGTAAAGCCCCCATTCGTTTGTGGAGCAAAACCTTTTGGGATTTTAGAGCCCTGGAAAAGGCTGTAAAAAACCTAGCTTGTTCTATTTCAGGTTTGGATGTTTCCACCAAAGAATTGGAGGAATCAATAAGGTTGGCCGCCTCCCATAATAACAGGCCGTCTACCTCTGAAATGTCATTTAAAATGATGAAATCCTCCGGTTTCGTTGTTTCATTGTGAATGTCCGGTGAGCCGAAATCCTCTGCATGCTCTAGGTGTGTGAGGTCTTCTGCACTAGATATCAACAGTCAATAGAACTTTGTCTGATGACACTAATGTGAAGGGGGGTCGAATGACACAGGAAATAGTCACCACTGCCACGAGTTGACCATGCATTCACCAAGCGCTTTCACAGGGGAAGGACTTGCATTCCACCGGTCATCTGAAGTCATTCTAATTCTCCGGTTGGAACGTTATTCAAGATATGTATGCAACATTCTAAAGATTGATTCAGTACATCGTTTGAAATGTTTCTACTGACTGTTACGGAACTTTTGGACATTTTGTCACGTTATAGTGGACGCGCTTTGTGACTTTGGAATTGTTTACCAAACGCGCTAACCAAAGTAGCTAATTGGACATAAATAACGGACATTTTCGAACAAATTCATTTATTGTGGACCTGTGATTCCTAGGACTGCATTCTGATGAAGTTCATCAAAGGTAAGGAAACATTTATCATTTATTTTCTGGTTTCTGTTGACTCCAACATGGCGGCTAATTTGGCTTCTGTTCTGAGCACCGTCTCAGATTATTGCATGTGTTGCTTTTTCCGTAAACTTTTTTTGAAATCTGACACAGCGGTTTCATTAAGGAGAGATATATCTATAATTCCATGTGTATAACTTATATTATCATCAACATTTATGATGAGTATTTCTGTTGAAATGATGTGGCTATGCAAAATCACTTGATGTTTTTGGAACTAGTGAATCTAATAAACCAATGTAAACTCAGATTTTTAAAATATAAATATGAACTTTATCAAAAATAACATGCGTGTATTGTGTAACATGAAGTCCTATGAGTGTCATCTGATGAAGATGCTTTTTGTGAATGCTATATTTCACTGGAAAATGGCTGTGCTTATTGTGGTTTGGTGGAGACCTAACATAATCATTTGTAGTGCTTTCGCTGAAAAGCCTATTTAAAATCGGACACTTTAGTGGGATTAACAACAAGATTACCTTTAAAATGAAAATTACCTTTAAGTTTTTTTTTTTGAAATTTTTTAAAATTATACAAAATGTCAAATACATTTCAGGTATAATACTATATATTAACAATACATAATTAAATTACCTCGGCTTTTTTGACGAGGGCTGTTCTGACGAATCGCGGAAACCAGGGGCTCTTGACTTTTTTCACCAGGTATTTCAGATTCTGCCGGGCATGTCTCGTTGGAGTCTGAAAAAACATTATTTGTCATTGTTTTAACATATACAATCATCAATTTTTTTTATAAATAATTAAATATGTATAACTAATAATATACACTGCTCAAAAAAATAAAGGGAACACTTAAACAACACAATGTAACTCCAAGTCAATCACACTTCTGTGAAATCAAACTGTCCACTTAGGAAGCAACACTGATTGACAATAAATTTCACATGCTGTTCTGCAAATGGAATAGACAACAGGTGGAAATTATAGGCAATTAGCAAGACACCCCCAATAAAGGAGTGGTTCTGCAGGTGGTGACCACATCTCAGTTCCTATGCTTCCTGGCTGATGTTTTGGTCACTCTTGAATGCTGGCGGTGCTTTCACTCTAGTGGTAGCATGAGACAGAGTCTACAACCCACACAAGTGGCTCAGGGAGTGCAGCTCATCCAGGATGGCACATCAATGCAAGCTGTGGCAAGAAGGTTTGCTGTGTCTGTCAGCGTAGTGTCCAGAGCATGGAGGCTCTACCAGGAGACAGGCCAGTACATCAGGAGACGTGGAGGAGGCCGTAGGAGGGCAACAACCCAGCAGCAGGACCGCTACCTCCGCCTTTGTGCAAGGAGGAGCAGGGGGAGCACTGCCAGAGCCCTGCAAAATGACCTCCAGCAGGCCACAAATGTGCACCTGTCTGCTCAAACGGTCAGAAACAGACTCCATGAGGGTGGTATGAGGGCCCGACGTCCACAGGTGGGGGTCGGGCATTTGCCAGAGAACACCAGAGAACACCAAGATTGGCAAATTTGCCACTGGCGCCCTGTGCTCTTCACAGATGAAAGCCTGTTCACACTGAGCACATGTGACAGACGTGACAGAGTCTGGAGATGCCGTGGAGAACGTTCTGCTGCCTGAAACATCCCTGGAGTGTGTCAGCAGTTCCTTCAAGAGGAAGGCATTGATGCTATGGACTGGCCCGCCCGTTCCCCAGATCTGAATCCAATTGAGCACATCTGGGACATCATGTCTCGCTCCATCCACCAACGCCACGTTGCACCACAGACTGTCCAGGACTTGGCGGATGCTTTAGTCCAGGTCTGGGAGGAGATCCCTCAGGAGACCATCCACCACCTCATCAGGAGCATGCCCAGGCGTTGTAGGGAGGTCATACAGGCACGTGGAGGCCACACACACTACTGAGCCTCATTTTGACTTGTTTGGGGGGTTGACGGGATGTTTAAATCCTCGGTTCTCGGTGTGTTTGAGAAAAGGTTCGTACAGAATGGGAGAATAGCATCTATGTCATCTTCTCCGCCATAGTCATTCAGAGTACATAATGCCGTTATCCTTCTTGGCGGTATGTCAGCTGTAAACACAAAAATAGCTTTTAATATTGGGTGCACACTTTTTGTTTTTAATGTATAAATATTCTTATGTATTTTATTCTTGGACTTACGTCTACAATAATGTGATGGGGACTGGCTGCATGCGTTTTGCTCCTCTGAACCACCTTCTAACGAAGGCTGTTCCAGATCATTTATTCCCCTGAGCAACTGCGTAAAGGATGGATACCCTACAAACGTTAGATAATATTAACATATATTTATCCGATTTATATATACATTTTAAATTATAAGAATACGTGCATTTGACATATTTCCAAAAAAATCATTGCCCCCCGTTTAAAAACCCATATCACGCCGGTTTAATATTCCAATAATATCAATAATATCCATACCATTCCCTGAAAATCCCTAGCCTTCAAATGAAATATATTATTTTCACTTAGTTATTTTCACTAACTCACCTTCAGAAAGCTCCATTAGGATGGATTCACGGATGATCTTTTAGCTGTTCTGGGCTGTTGGCTGTTGTCTGGAGTTAAGCTTTTGGCCATTCGTACAGAGGGGATAGTATCTGTTTCACTAGCCTCGCTCCGCGGACTTGTCTCAAAGGAGAGATATTCTGTAATGATCTTACAGAGCGGGGATGACGTTTTTTTCGGGTGGCAGGACCTCTGAATGTTTAGAGATCCCCAAACCACAGGTGGTTGTCTTGACATATTGTCTGCCTGTATTTCCTTTTGATTTCCTACAACATCATGGGTAGCAGCTTTGGGGAGTGTCTGATATAAATTTATGGACCTGGGTGGGAGGCCGTTTGTATATGCACTGATTACAAATAACATATGTTTTAAACTGTAGGAGGTTGTCTAGACAAGATATATTCTGCCGAGGTGTTTTGACGTTTTAGCCCCCCACGTCCTTGGGGATGAGATAAATACGTATTTGAAAGGCTTGTGTGGTAAATGAATCGAAAGTGCCCATTTGAAGAGTCGCACAAACACAACCCCACACACTTTTGATTGGGGGTAGCCAGATATCTTGACAGAAAGAGAGAGATAGAGCCTTGAGTGCAAATGCCATGGCATTGTTGAACACACACCCCCACCCTCTTTTGTTTTGAAACACACACACCTACACTCGCACGCAGATGCCCTCACACACACATCTTTTCCGAAATTATTTTTCTCAGAGACATGCATGATGATAGATCTAAAAGACAGAGCCCCTTCGTTAAAGTCGAGATACCTCTTTAAAACCATTTATGTAATTCATTATATTTATTACATACAGTGTAAATCATTTTATAATTAATTTAACATTTTTACTATTAATTTATTACAGATAAAGGGGCCGGTTAGCCCTGACCCCCATCCGTCTCCAATTCACCCACGTCAAGACATGCTCTCTTGCTCTCAGGATATCCCACACATATCCCACACACTCTCCGTCAAGGCTCTGTAAGTTTTCACTCCAGGGATAGATCAAACGTCTGGCATGTAGATCCTGGGTATGTTTTAAGGATAGACGCGGCCAGCGCCGTAATTGTTCACGATTTTGGAAAAGACTGTCCAGCTTATTCATCAGGGTTATGTATATAGGGTAATCAATACATTTAAAGCTAAACACTGGCATAAAAAGTTTACATCCTTGCAGGCTTTGGAAAATACATATGAACTGACAGACTTCGTCGCATTTGTACTATCAAATTGTTCACATGCTAAAATTGTCACTTTAGAGTCGGGGCTATACGCTATTGAAGCGATTCTTAGGGCCTTCAAATCACTGCGCCCGCACACAAGTTCTTCCATTGCATATCCTGGCAGGGTTGTACCGCTCAGGGCCTGTTCAATTTGACAGAGCGCTAGCCTTATCTTAAGCCATTCTCTCATACGCAGCGCAGGAGAAAAACTCCCGGGTTTTGCATGATAAAGGTGTTGTCTGTGAATATCTTAACAGTAGATTCCTCAGGTTGGAATATGTAAGACATATGTCCATCACTCGTATCCAAAACTCATTTAAAACATTCAGGGGCCTCACACAAAACGTCCTCAATGCTTTTATCATTGGGTTCGTGACAAGAGATGCATAGCACCCTGAGAATTGGCCTAGGAGACATACTTTTATGTTTAATGTTCTGGGTTTTATTTTTAAAATCTTGTTTAGTGTTCTGGGGCCGCATGTGTTGTTCTGGGATTTATTTATAATGCGTCTGCCGCAACCCCCCCCCCCCCCCCCCCCCCCCCCCCAAAAAGGTATAGATGCAATATAGATAGAAATTAACACACCCTCTAACACGTGACAACAGGAACAGGATGTTCTGGCCGGATACTGATATTTGGGTATGTACGCGTCATCCGGACATAGGGTCATAAATCAGTCCACTTTATTCTACAATACACCAAGATCTAGGGGAACTACTGAACAGCAGGCTTTTGGGAACACTTACTTTGAATTTCCTTTTGGTCTCTTATTATTTTGTCTCATATTCTTTCTGTTCTGTCTTTTCCACCTCCTGTCGTTCTTTCTCCTCTCTCTTTCTCTTTCTCTCTTTCTCCTGCTCCTTTGATTCCACTGCCCCCCTGATTATAAATAAGTGTCAGTGGTGTTAATGCTCACTAGAGGGCAGTGTTTTATACAAAACTATAGACTTGTCTCAGACATCTCATCAGCTTTTGGGCGCTATAGAGTCCTCTGTCTCTATGTCTAAAGCCTGTTGCACATTTCACAGATTGGTACAATAGAAAAAGTTGAATAGAACTTGGAGGGAATCTTTCTCACCATCTTTCATCAAGATCTTCATACATTTCATCACTTTCACTGTCCTATTGGATGAAAAAGATGCAGTCAGAATACTGGAGGGGTTGGAGGGCTGTTCATTAACCCCATATAATCTGTTATGTTCCCCAGTTTCTGTGTTGTGTTTCAGGTTGGCTTCCTGAAATTCCCCCAAGCAGCTGATTGGTCAGCCCTTTTTGCTAATTGGAGCTGACCCTGCCCCCTCGTCAGTGGATACAGCTGTATCCCATTACAGACTCCTTCTATATAAGCGAGTGTTCTGTTGCTACAGAGAGCTGAGGTTTATGTCCTATATTTTGGTTAGTGAGAGTGAGAGTGAGAGTGAGAGTGAGAGTGAGAGTGAGAGTGAGAGTGAGAGTGAGAGTGAGAGTGAGCGTGAGAGTGAGCGTGAGAGTGAGAGTGAGAGTGAAATGTTATTGTTAAGTACTTTGTAGCTGCTGCTATTAAGGTATGTGTGTTTTTGATTATTGAAATCGTTTACTTCCGTTTGTATTCTGTTTTTGTTCCCAGGGGGGAAGGCACCTAGGGAGTGCTTAGGCAAGAGGCCTGCGGGCATACATAACCGTAGTATTTACTGTCTATACACACTAGGTAAGACCTGGGCGGACCACCCCCTGTATTTTGGTTAGTGCACCAGGTGGTAAGTAGTGGGTAAGCAGGTAAGGTAGGAGAGGGTAGGTTAGGTAAGTAGTGGGTAGGCAGGTAAGTAGTGGGTAGGCAGGTAAGTAGTGGGTAGGCAGGTAAGTAGTGGGTAGGCAGGTAAGTAGTGGGTAGGTTAGGTAAGTAGTGGGTAGGCAGGTAAGGTAGGAGAGAAGGCTTTGACATTTACTTACTTTGCTTTGGTTCTGTTACAGCCCCTTTTCCCCAAATTTACCTTGTGAAGGAATAAATTCTCTGCTTTTGTCATCCTTACTCGCACCCACAATCCCATACCTTTTGAGAGTTGAATTCTAGCAGGGTGTTGCGTTCCCTCTTCCTAGAGGCGTACGTAACATCATAGTTCTCTTCTGGGTCAGGTTGGATTCTGGAGGCAGAGTCACAAAGTCAGTCAACTGGCCTAAATGACTCAGCACAACACAATGGAAATAAGATCAGTGGACAAGTATCCAACTGGGCATAGACATCAATTCAATGTCGATTCCATGTTGGTTCACTGTAATTTATTTGAAATGATGTGGAAACAACATTGATTCAACCACTGTGTGCCCAGTGGGATTCAACTGTGAAAGTTACTGAAGGAAATAATGAATAGTAGGATCTAAACGGCTGGTGTGGAATGGTATCAAATACATCAAACATGGTTTCCATGGGTTTGATTCCATTCCATTAGCTCTGTTCTGGCCATTACTATGAGCCGTCCTCCCCTCAGCAGCCTCCTGTGATGTACTTCAATGCCAGTAGTGGTATTCTCAAATATCGTCCGGCTTTCACATGACTCTCCTCTGATTATCAGAGTCTGGCACTCACATGGCTTCTGGTGGTCGCGGGGGCAGGCTAGGGGCCATTGGGTGAGAGGCAGGGGTTGGGGGAACGGATCCCTTCTTTAACCCAGCAGGACCTTCAGGGGAGACAATACAGGCCTTTAGATGACCTCCTCACGCATACAGTGTCTCCTGACCCCTCATCTCTCAGCCTCCAGTATTTATGCTGCAGTAGTTTGTGTCAGGGGGATAGGGTCAGTTTGTTATATCTGGAGTACTTCTCCTGTCCTATTCGGTGTCCTGTGTGAATCTAAGTGTGCGTTCTCTAATTCTCTCCTCTCTCTCAGAGGACCTGAGCCCTAGGACCATGCCCCAGGATTACCTGACATGATGACTCCTTGCTGTCCCCAGTCCACCTGGCCGTGCTGCTGCTCCAGTTTCAACTGTTCTGCCTTATTATTATACGACCATGCTGGTCATGTATGAACATTTGAACATCTTGACCATGTTCTGTTATAATCTCCACCCGGCACAGCCAGAAGAGGACTGGCCACCCCACATATGCTCTCTCTAATTCTCTCTTTTTTTCTCTCTCTCGGAGGACCTGAGCCCTAGGACCATGCCCCAGGACTACCTGACATGATGACTCCTTGCTGTCCCCAGTCCATCTGACCGTGCTGCTGCTCCAGTTTCAACTGTTCTGCCTTATTATTATACGACCATGCTGGTCATTTATGAACATTTGAACATCTTGGCCATGTTCTGTTATAATCTCCACCCGGCACAGCCAGAAGAGGACTGGCCACCCCACATAGCCTGGTTCCTCTCTAGGTTTCTTCCTAGGTTTTGGCCTTTCTAGGGAGTTTTTCCTAGCCACCGTGCTTCTACACCTGCATTGCTTGCTGTTTGGGGTTTTAGGCTGGGTTTCTGTACAGCACTTTGAGATATCAGCTGATGTACGAAGGGCTATATAAATACATTTGATTTGCTGAACATGTTCATTTTCAAATCACCTACATATAGTGATTGAATACAAGCATTTTTCTACAACATCTGCAAAACTGGTATGTGACAAATACAAATTATTTTATTTGAATCAAGTCTCAGTCCAACTTGTTCTGTGGATGTTATTCTGTAGTTGAAAGGGAGAATAGCAGAGTTTGAGATGACCCTTGTACTATTGGATACCTGGTTACTGAATATGTTGATTTTAAACCTGCATGTAGGCAACAATCATTACTCAAATCGATAAATAGTGTCTGTAACAGCTTTGGCCTACATTCTCACTAGGGGGAGTGTGGAATTCACATTGGATTCTTCTCTCTGCTGACTAACAGTAATGCATGCAAACCATGCTGAAATCTGTCTTTAGTCAAAACCATATCCCCATGTGGATCCAAACCTGAAACCTTTCACTTGAATATGTGCCTGTTTAAAGACGAACTTCCCAGTTAGGGTGCAAACATCAGCTGTAGAAAGGAGGAAGAAAAAAGAGAAACTAGAGAGGGAACTTATTTAGGGGAAGCATTCATTTCTGCATCTTTGGTTTTACATTTTGACATTAAATTACAGGGCAGCTCCGTGTTTAACTTCACTTATTCTTTATGTAACAGAGCTTGACCCAAAGATTGGAAAGCAGCTGCTGTCATCCCCCTCTTCAAAGGGGGGGACACTCTTGACCCAAACTGCTACAGACCTATATCTATCCTACCATGCCTTTCTAAGGTCTTCGAAAGCCAAGTCAACAAACAGATTACCGACCATTTCGAATCTCACCATACCTTCTCTGCTATGCAATCTGGTTTCAGAGCTGGTCATGGGTGCACCTCAGCCACGCTCAAGGTCTTAAACGATATCTTAACCGCCATCGATAAGAAACATTACTGTAGAGCCGTATTCATTGATCTGGCCAAGGCTTTCGACTCTGTCAATCACCACATCCTCATCGGCAGACTCGACAGCCTTGGTTTCTCAAATGATTGCCTCGCCTGGTTCACCAACTACTTCTCTGATAGAGTTCAGTGTGTCAAATCGGAGGGTCTGCTGTCCGGACCTCTGGCAGTATCTATGGGGGTGCCACAGGGTTCAATTCTTGGACCGACTCTCTTCTCTGTATACGTCAATGAGGTCGCTCTTGCTGCTGGTGAGTCTCTGATCCACCTCTACGCAGACGACACCATTCTGTATACTTCCGGCGCTTCTTTGGACACTGTGTTAACAACCCTCCAGGCAAGCTTCAATGCCATACAACTCTCCTTCCGTGGCCTCCAATTGCTCTTAAATACAAGTAAAACTAAATGCATGCTCTTCAACCGATCGCTACCTGCACCTACCCGCCTGTCCAACATCACTACTCTGGACGGCTCTGACTTAGAATACGTGGACAACTACAAATACTTAGGTGTCTGGTTAGACTGTAAACTCTCCTTCCAGACCCATATCAAACATCTCCAATCCAAAGTTAAATCTAGAATTGGCTTCCTATTTCGCAACAAAGCATCCTTCACTCATGCTGCCAAACATACCCTTGTAAAACTGACCATCCTACCAATCCTCGACTTTGGCGATGTCATTTACAAAATAGCTTCCAATACCCTACTCAACAAATTGGATGCAGTCTATCACAGTGCAATCCGTTTTGTCACCAAAGCCCCATATACTACCCACCATTGCGACCTGTATGCTCTCGTTGGCTGGCCCTCGCTTCATACTCGTCGCCAAACCCACTGGCTCCATGTCATCTACAAGACCCTGCTAGGTAAAGTCCCCCCTTATCTCAGCTCGCTGGTCACCATAGCATCTCCCACCTGTAGCACACGCTCCAGCAGCACACGCGCTCTCTAGTCACCCCCAAAACTAATTATTTCTTTGGTCGCCTCTCCTTCCAGTTCTCTGCTGCCAATGACTGGAACGAACTACAAAAATCTCTGAAACTGGAAACACTTATCTCCCTCACTAGCTTTAAGCACCAACTGTCAGAGCAGCTCACAGATTACTGCACCTGTACATAGCCCACCTATAATTTAGCCCAAACAACTACCTCTTTCCCAACTGTATTTTATTTATTTATTTATTTTGCTGCTTTGCACCCCATTATTTTTATTTCTACTTTGCACATTCTTCCATTGCAAAACTACCATTCCAGTGTTTTACTTGCTATATTGTATTTACTTTGCCACCATGGCCTTTTTTGCCTTTACCTCCCTTCTCACCTCATTTGCTCACATTGTATATAGACTTGTTTATACTGTATTATTGACTGTATGTTTGTTTTACTCCATGTGTAACTCTGTGTCTTTGTATCTGTCGAACTACTTTGCTTTATCTTGGCCAGGTCGCAATTGTAAATGAGAACTTGTTCTCAACTTGCCTACCTGGTTAAATAAAGGTCAAATAAAATATAAAGCAACGCACTGTGCTCTAAAGCAAATTCAACAGCTCTAATCTGTCTCTCAGTTGTCAGATTTTGGCCTCATGTGACTTATTAGTTATGTTTGAGGTAGAACACGTACCATCGGTACAAGCCTCTATGCCCTTCTTGAACTTTTCCAAGTTGAACCTAGGAGGCTGACTGGGTTTGGCTGAGGCAGTCCCAAATGCCAGGATATTGGGCAGGGGGTTGTTGGCACCTTAATTGTGAAGAATGGGCTCATGGTAATGACTGGAGTGGAATTAGTGGCATGGTATCAAATACATCAAAAACATTGTTTACAGGTGTTTGATGCCATTCCATTTGCTCCGTTCAGGCCGTTATTATGAGCCGTTCTCCACAATTAAAGGTGCCTACAACCTCCTGTGGTACAGTGGAATTCTAACCTTGAGAGATCTTTCCAACAATGCAATGATAATAATAACATAGATAATAACTTAGATAACATAGATAACATTTAAAAAAATAAGTCTGAATAAAAACTATACAAGAACAACGATGAGAGTTAAAGAAACATGAGAATGCAAGTATATGTAGGTCAGTGCCAGTGCCTGTACTCAATGTACAGGGATACTGGAGTGGTCTAGGTTCTCCCCTCAGCACCCTCCTGTTCACTGTACTGTTTTACACCTGTTGTATCCTGTGCACATGGCAAATAAACTTTGAAAGTTGGAGCTAGTTATACAGTAGCTAATAAAGATAGAGTACCATTTACTTGTCAGGGTCCCAACTCACGATGATATGATTGCAAGTCTGGTACTCACCATAGTGGGTACAGTCAGCGCCCAGGGTATCTATCTAGTCTGTACGTGGGCTGGTGGCTTTGGGTAGAGGAGTGTCTTTGTTTGTGCATGTGAATGAGTTCCTCTGTGTGTACTGTGTGTGAGAGACAGTGATCGTGTGTGTGTGTGTGTGTGTGTGTGTGTGTGTGTGTGTGTGTGTGTGTGTGTGTGTGTGTGTGTGTGTGTGTGTGTGTGTGTGTGTGTGTGTGTGTGTGTGTGTGTGTGTGTGTGTGTGTGTGTGTGTGTGTGTGTGTGTGTGTGTAAGCATTTGTGATCTCAGTTTCTGTGTGCTTTTAACAACTTCTCCTGTTGAGGCATAAGTATGGCAGTCTCCTCCTCTGGACGTACACTACCGGTCAAAGATTTTAGAACACCTACTCATTCAAGGATTTTTCTTTATTTGTACTATTTTCGACATTGTAGAATAATAGTGAAGACATCAAAACTATGAAATAACACATATGGATTAATGTAGTAACCAAAAAAGTGTTAAACAAATCAAAATATATTTTTTATTTTTTATTCTTGAAATAGCCACCTTTTGCTGTGATGACAGCTTTGCACACTCCCGGCATTCTCTCAATCAGCTTCACCTAGAATGCTTTTCCAACAGTATTGAAGGAGTTCCAATGTATGCTGAGCACTTGTTGGCTGCTTTTCCTTCACTCTGCGGTCCAACTCATCCCAAACCATCTCAATTTTGTTGAGGTCGGGGGATTGTGGAGGCCAGGTCATCTGATGCAGCACTCCATCACTCTCCTCCTTGGTAAAATAGCCCTTACACAGGGGTCATTGTCCTGTTGAAAAACAAATGATTGTCCCACTAAGCCCAAACCAGATGGGATGGTGTATCGCCTGAGAATGCTGTGGTAGCCATGCTGGTTAAGTGATTTGACCATGAAGGCCTGATTTACACAGTCTCCTCTGAACAGTTGATGTTGAGATGTGTCTGCTACTTGAACTCTGTGAAGCATTTATTTGGGCTGAAATTTCTGAGGCTGGTAACTCTAATGAACTTATCCTCTGCAGCAGAGGTAACTCTGGGTCTTCCATTCCTGTGGCGGGCCTCATGAGAGTCAGTTTCATCATAGCGCTTAATGGTTTTTGCCAATGCACTTGAAGAAACTTTCAAAGTTCTTGACATTTTCCCGATTGACTGACCTTCATGTCTGAAAGTAATGATGGACTGTTGTTTCCCTGATTATTTGAGCTGTTCTCACCATCTCACCTTTCCCAACTGTATTTAATTTTTATTTATTTATTTATTTTGCTCCTTTGCACCCCATTATTTTTTATTTCTACTTTGCACATTCTTCCATTGCAAAACTACCATTCCAGTATTTGACTTGCTATATTGTATTTACTTTGCCATCATGGCCTTTTTTGCCTTTACCTCCCTTCTCACCTCATTTGCTCACATTGTATATAGACTTGTTTATACTGCATTATTGACTGTATGTTTGTTTTTACTCCATGTGTAACTCTGTGTCGTTTTATCTGTCGAACTGCTTTGCTTTATCTTGGCCAGGTCGCAATTGTAAATGAGAACTTGTTCTCAACTTGCCTACCTGGTTAAATAAAGGTAAAATAAAAAATAAATAAATAAAATAATATGGACTTGGTCTTTTACCAAATAGGGCTATCTTCTGTATACCCCCTACCTTATCACAAAACTACTGATTGGCTCAAATGCATTAAGAAGGAAAGAAATTCCACAAATTATCTTTTAACAAGCACACCTGTTAATTGAAATGCATTGCAGGTGACTACCTCATGAAGCTGGTTGAGAGAATACCAACAGTGTGCAAAGATGTCAAGGCAAAGGGTGGCTATTTGAAGAATCTCAAATGGAAAATATATGTATATTTGTTTAACAATTTTTTGGTTACTATATGATTCCATATGTGCTATTTCATCATTTTGATTTACAATGTAGAAAATAGTACAAATAAAGAAAAACCCTTGAATGAGTAGGTGTTCTTAAACTTTTGACCGGTAGTGTACGTCATGGACTAGTATACAAAACCCTGTAATACAATTGACTGTATTATGTGACAAGAGGATCAGAGACACAAAGACAGAAAGTCCACTGGCCAATACAGTCAAATCTGAGGGCTCGCCAATATGTGAATGAAGGGTTGATGTTGTTGTTGTCATTGTTGAAAGAGACTGTGGAAATGAAATGAAAAGTGTCCGGATGAATGCTGTGTGAAATTTTAGATAGTACCTAGCCAAGATCTTTAATGAAATAGATTGATCTGAAATGAACAACTGATTTGTCCAAACTGAAATAATGGAAAGATGAAGGTCTGTCTTTGACAGTTATTACCGCAAATTTTTCCCGGCGTGCTGTAACTTTCTTTTTTACTATGTGCTGCACCTAGTTATCAGCGTCCATTTCAAAGCTGCTGAACACATGTTTTTTTTCTCCCCACAAATCTTACTTTAATTGCTCCCAGCATAGCTGAAAAACAACAGCCCAAAATCCAGGTCAAATACTGTACAACCACATTTCTTAGACCCATCTTATTCCTATTATATGTTTACTGATGTAGGATCTTAATTTGAGCCAGTTTGCTACAGCAGGAAAATAATCCTGACACAACAGGGTTATAACTAATGGACATTTTTGTAGGGGTTGATACATTTTTCACAAGGGAAAGTCAAGTCTGAAAGTGGAAATGACAAAAATCAGAAGCCTTTTTAATCCTTGAATACATTATACGTTTTGCATCTACAACAGGGTGATTAAATTAAGATCTTACATCTGTAGGTCACGATGAAACACAGATTACTATTAGCTTACAGCTAATGACCTGACCTTCTGTTGTCAAACCAATTCCGATCCTACTACCTGGATATTAGTCTATAACAAACTGTAAGAGTTGGAGTTATTTTCCATGACAATGTAGACATGTGTGATTGATGTGGCCAAATAGGGGAGTTGTTGAAGCACACCTTCAGGCATAGTTTTTCATTACTTTCTTTTTTACAGCTTTCCATGTCTGTAATTTTTAAAGAAACAGATGTCAACATCACAATTATAAAAACAACAAAAAATGTAATTTCAAGAAACATATTAAGTATTTGAAGAGTTTATTTCAAAACGTTACATCCATCAAGTTTTTACATTTGTGTTTTTTAATCAGCAATGATTGCTTATGGGGACCATAATGTGTGTAAAATATTACTGTTCTCTGATTTTTATTGATTGATGTTAGATTCTTTTTTTTGGGGGGTGGGGGTAAAAGTATATGTCCATTGTTTAGCTGGAATGGAAAGTTTGTATCCTGTATATCTGACTGTGATATGTGCTTGTCTCACCTAGCTATTTTAAGATGAATGCACTAACTGTAAGTCACTGGATAAGAACATCTGCTAAATGACTAAAATGTCAAATGTAAATGTTTTCCATACAGATCTCATATTACTGTAGTGAATTATACATTTAAAAATGTCAAATAAATGTATAATTTGTACTGTTCTTTATTACAAATGTAGTTATTTGTAACATTTCACTGTGTAAAACCAGTACAACTTTTTTATTTTTTTAACTAGGTAAGTCAGTTAAGAACAAATTCTTATTTTCAATGACGGCCTAGGAACAGTGGGTTAACTTCCTGTTCAGGGGCAGAACGACAGGTTTGTACCTTGTCAGCTCAGGGGTTTGAACTTGCAACCTTCCGGTTACTAGTCCAACACTCTAACCACTAGGCTACCCTGCCTATTTCTCTGAGAGTGAGGCCGGTATATAGCGTTTTGTGAAAAAACATGATTATTTGCCTCTGAAAGCATCAAGTGATAGATTTTAAACAAATACATGTTTGTTATTGAACAACCCCATGTCATGATTTGATATTACATTAAACAATAAAAGCTAATTTACCAACATTTCTGAAAATGGATATACAGCGTTTTGGAATGCAACTCTTCAATTGTAGATCATTTTATGTAATGTCGGCCATTTCCAACTACAAATGCCACGCCTCTGATAAATGTTTGCAAAAACATTTAAAATAAAAAGCCTTTCATGGTTCAATCTGTTATTGTGTCAAACTTTTACCCACAACCATTCATTTGAGCTGGCTGCCATGGGGTCTTTGAGGCCTTTGGGCTGTTTACTGTCCTTTACTCCTCTGACCTGTGGTAATCTGCTTCCTCATCATAACCTTGGTAACTACCGCCAGTGTCCTCAGGGCAGTGAATACCTAAAGTCCTCTGCAGCTTCTCTTCTTGCTGCCGCAGCTCCATGGAGTCCACCAGGTCATAGATGTTGGCCAGAGACCACATGGGCGAGGGGAACCAGGCTTTCACGTCCCCGTCCTTCCCCACCACCAGCATACTGAAGTACTCCCGGTTGATCTTCAGCTGGTCCTGGAGACCAGTGACCACGTCCCGTGACAAAGGCTCGTTCTCCGTTTGGCTCTTTCCTGTCAAGGATAAAGGAAAGGTGTTTGTCATGCTATTTCCCCATTATTGCCATCACCATTTGACTGTTAATAAATCAAATCATAGTTGATTGGTCACGTACAAAGATTTGCAGCTGTTATAGGAGGTGCAGCTAAATGCTTATGCTACTAGCTCCAACAGTGAAGGAGAACGTCTATCAAATACAATACAAATAATAAATAAATCTAAACAAGAAATCAAGAAATGATAGAACTGGTCAAATTATCAATCCAGAGTCGATATATTAGAGTGAGTATGAATCAGTGTGGGACAAGACAGAAGAACATACTGCCCTACCAAGCAAAAAGACAGTAACTGCTCATAGCGTTGAACTGAAAAAAAAGGCTTTTATTTACCCTGGTTTCACAGTAACTTTATGCAATTACTGCTAGCATAAACCAACATTTCTCCAGAACACAATACAATAGAGGCGGGATACTTGTCCACATGATTAAGCATGTATTTAATGTCGCAAAAATGACATTAACTAATTTTCGACCAAATGAGCAGTTACTGCCTTTTAGCTTGGTAGGGCAGCATAGACCGATTGTTTTTCTGTAGCATATCTCTTGGAAAAGGTCTGTGTATAGGAATGGTTAGATCATTCAAAGGGAGTTGGATTCCATTTCTTGCCCAACAACACAGAATGCATGACATGTTGACATTAACTGTTGACATTGTGTCAGTACACAGTATCATCTTTAGAGAAAACAACTCACCATTGAGTGGAAACAGTTCCACAGTGCCTGAGGCGGTTGGTCCTGTTCCGATCAACTTCAACAAGGCAAAATGACGGACGCCTGTTGGAAAGACCAACAATGAAATGTAAGAATTTTGTAATTATTCTTCCATTACTTGTGACTGAGAACTATTGTGATAATAGCATAATGTTGCTGAGGTTAACCCACAATAACTTTTAGACTAGTCTGGTTGGAGATGTTTAACAGGGAGCCTAATACTAACCCATGGGACAGGCCTGTCCTCTCAGCCCCTGGAGCTGCTGTTGGAAAGAGTAGTCGTCCTCAGATGGAGTAGAGATGATCAGCAGTCTCCTTTTAGACATGAACCTGATGGAGATAAATGGCTCTATTATTATCTGTACGCTACACTTGAAACATTATTATCTGTGCACTGCATTATAAAGCACTATAACCACTTCCTTTACATTTTAGTTAATCATTTAATGCAGAACACTTAGAGTTAAGTGCCTTGCTCAAGGGAACATCGACAGATTTTTCACCTAGTCGGTAAGGGTATTTGAACCAACAACCTTTTGTTTATTGGCCCAACACTCTTAACAACTAGGCTACATGCTGCCAAGTACTACAATGCTTTTTTTCAGCTTTAAAGTTTTTAAGTACTATGGTGTCATTACAGATACTGTGTAGTCTTAATCACATACCTCAACAATGCCCCGCCCTGTTCTTGGGATTTGGAGCAGGCCAGTGGAGTTTTTCTCTCTCTCTCCATTTCAGATCGTCGCGATGGAAAGGTGTCAACATATTCCATCAATGCAGATGAGGGTGGAGGTACATCAAATACTTTCTAAAAGTGATATAAATAATTAGGATACAAATACCACATACTGCATTTATAATTGGCACGTTAAGTACCAGAAAAATGTATACACTTTTCTGAGGAAAGTGATCTGTGTTATCAAATAATCACTGGCAAGATTATGCTTACATTGGGTTTCAGGTCATAGTCAGTCATAGTCATAGAGAAAACCTTAGAGGACATCCCATACTGCTTCATCAGTTGAGAGATGAGATCTGGGTCAGTGAACTTCTCTGGTAGTGAGGTGAATGGCGCCTCAGAATCTGGAATATAGAAATGCAGTTTTACTGTATGAAAGCCCAAAGAGGAACCCGATTTTTTGTTGAAGACATGATCTGCAACTTTGGCGGCTGCCAAGTATTTTTGAAACCTCCCACTTTGGGCTGAATGTGTCAATGTGTAGTTCATATATACATAATCTATGAGCACTATTACTGTCTTACCTCAACTATCTACGAAATCCCTAGTTTGAAAGTGAATGTTTTCTGGAAGCTGTGCTACACCTTTTTCCCTACATTTTCCCCCATATGGGCCAACCCCCTAGAAATTCAAGTTCTAGTCAATGAGCTTCAGCCCCTCGCCATTTGAGTGACAGCTAGAAATATGCTCACACAGCAGAGCGAGAAAGAGAGAGCAATGAAATGGTGCACATATAGATATCTGCACATATGTGATGCATTATGCAATTTTCGGGTTCCACTTTTGGCTTGTGAGGGCTACTTTCAGAACTACTGGATAAAAACGTATTTTTAAAAGTACAAGATAATCTCTTTAAGACTACAATGACACTATAGTTCTGAAGAGAATATGATATAGGATCAATGTAGGATCTATCTAAGGGAGATGGAGTCAGTAGACACAGACACACACATAGTAGTACCAAGTTGGTAGTGGTGCAGGGTGAGGGTAGTGTCAGGCCCTGAGCTCAGGATGGTTGCAGTAGTAACTTTTCTCAGGGCAAGGTCACAGAAATGAAGCTCGTTCTCCTCCCTCTGCTGGACATACTGAGGTGTGCTGGCACTGGGCGTGGCTATCACCTGTATCACAAATGGATGAACACATCTATCACAAACAAACAGATTATTTGATATACTTAAAAGAGACCTATAAAAGCACATACCATAAGTCTTCTCTTCCCCTTCAAATGCTCTACAAAGTCCATCAGTGCTTTCTTATTGTTCTCATTCACTTCTCTGTGGTTTTTCTTCACTCTCCCTCTCCCTTTCTTCCCATCTTTCTTTCCCTTGCCTTTTTTGGGGGAGTTGTTTTTCTCCAAGGATTCTTCTCCCCCGCCAACGTTCTCTGGTTTAGTATCTCTAGAGTTGGCTACAGTCTTTCTTTCTCTTTTCTCTACAGTAGAAGGATATGTGCTTATTTCTGTAAAAACATTTCCATTTTTCTTTTGGTTGTCCTTTCCCACAGCTTTGGAGTTTGCCTTCCCTGCGATGAATACTTGTGTTCCTTTTGAATCAGTGGTCGTCTTTCGAATGATGAACCTGGAGCGACCGCTGAGAATGTCCTGAATTTTGCTCTTCAGTGCAGCCTTCTTGGCCACAGTATTTCTGTGGGTGACAGAGGTAATGTTTCCCTGCATATGGGGACTGAACACCTTCTTTTTCACAGGAATCTTTTTCTTCATCAGCCTCTTCTTGGTGATTTTACATTTCAGAGGGGAGCCCTTCCTGGTGAGTTTTTCCAGCTTGCGCAAGGGGAACTGATCAATGACCTCTAGGATGGCCTCCACACGGACAGGGTAGGGGAACCGCTCACTCACCCTAAGGTTCTTCTTCATGACTAGCATGGAGAAGCCTTGATCCCCCAGCTCAAGGTAATGCAGCAGCTTGGTGACCATGTCTGAGTCAATGCTCTCCATGGTGGCCTCTCCTTGGAAGGTGGTCTTCTGGATCCTGCCTTCCATCATGGCATTCTGGATGATGGTGACGATGAAGGTGTCCCTCTCAGCCAGGCGACAGTTCAGCCCCTCCTGCTCCATGTCCTGAATCTGTTTCTCCATCATGCGGAGGTAGTTGTCACTGTGTGACGGGGCCGTGATTACCCACAAACGCTTCTTACCTGCAAAATCAGCCAGGAATTCCTGTTCTGGGTCAAGGACTGTCCTGGTCTCATGGTCTCCCTCTCCGCCATGATCATCCTCCGGAGCCAGGAGACCAGCAGGTTCTTTATACTGAGGTCTGGTCTTATGTCTTCTCTTCCCTGGCTGTGAGGCAGAAACCCCTAGACTGTGACTACACAGAGACATAAGGACAAGCAGAGCACAGAGCAACCTAGACATCCTTGGTGGGGTGGTGGTTACTTTATAATCCACAGGGAAACTGCCTTGAAGCAGACGCAGCACACAGCTGAAGTGATGATGTCTCTCCCAAGCAGATTGGCTTGACTGGGGATAAGGAGGAATACTCCACGGCTCCTGGTTCACATTATACTCCAACGTTGTTACAGGAAACTCCTGGAATTTTTTCAACTTCAAAGCATTACTCTCTTAAGCAGCATGCTTGGTGGGAGCTCCTCTTCAGACTGAGACTGCCTTCAATGTGTTCGATGCTGAGCTATAGAATAACAGAGTGGAGGAGAAGAAAGGGTGAGAGCGGAGGGGGTACTGAAACCTGAGCTTTTACAAATTCCAACATAAAAACAGTGCAGGAACATAAACAAGCATTTATCTGTATTGTACATCTAAATTAAACACAGGATATATTTATTGAAATTAGAACATTAAATGTAAACATGCAGTGCACAGTAACACATACTTTCTTCCATTGTCGTGAACAAACATACTTGGGATCGTATTGCGATCCAGAGACGTTTGAGAGACAGACACGAGGCTTGTTTGGTGCTTCATGCCTTAAAGGCTGCCACATCTGGGGCCCATTATTACACAATACACCCCACAGTGCCTGGACTCCATGAGTGGACAAGATCCCAGCACAGCAGACCCAAGCTGGGGGAGAGAGAACGCTATGAATAGAATATGATTCTCATTATTGCTGAGATTTAGAGAATGGCTTTATTTGACAGTTTTGATCCCAGCGTCTATCAGATATTCAAGTGCGGACTTTATAGGTGATAAATAGCAACAGGTAGCTTAATCCCATGTTTTCGTCTTGATCTATGTTTTTAAAGGTAAACTTGCTATTTAATGTATTGTTTTTACTAATTCACCATCCCACTCACCATCCCACATGAGGTTTGAGGTTTGACACTCACACCACACACTAAAGCAGTTGTTTTCCAGATTATAGCTGGCAAAATCCTTTCCATGCTCAATCTTTACAGGGGTGCTATCACTTCTACTTCACTGATGTTGAATTGGCGGGACTTTCAGATGTTGTATGTCAGTTTTAAGTTCTGCTTTTTCCTCCTGAAAGAAAGAGAGACAGAGTAAGATCATCTGTTCAATGACATTCATGACCTCACATTCTTAGACAAAAGGGTTCCAAAACGGTTCTTCGACTGTCCATCTGTCCAGGAAAACCTTTTTTGGTTCCAGGTAGAACCATTTTGAGTTCCATGTGGAGGCCTCTTTGCAATTTCCACTTTGAAATTTCAGTCATGATTTTCCCTTATGTAAAATGTATTACCCTCTACATTAATTATAATCTGCATAATAATTCCCATTTCCTGCTGCATAATAATTCACCTTCAGTAATGAGTGTGTACATGTGTTTCATACTGATCTATCCATGGAGATTGAACCCACAACTCTGGCATTACAAGCATCATGCTCTACCAATTGATACTCCCTTGGTAGAGATGAGATTCAGCAACACCCATCTCTACCTTCGTTTGCTCCTCAATTCATGCACCTTGGTTGGAAATTGAGGTAGCGGCAATGATCCCTTCCCTTTGCATTGTATACTCCTTTGGGACACTTGGTGTAGGACAGAACAGGTTTGCACAATGTAACAACACTGTACTGTATATAGCCATAACATGACATTTGAAATGTCTCTATTCCTTTGGAACTTTTGTGAGTGCAATGTTTACGGTTAATTTTTATTGTTTATTTCACTTTTGTTAATTATCTATTTCACTTGCTTTGGCAATGTCAACATATGTCTCCCATTCCAATAAAGCCATTTGAATTGAATTGAATTGATATAGAGACAGACAGATAATAATATAGGAGGTAAAGAATACTAAGTTTGCATGAAAACACTTGTGCCCCTGGTACTGATGGAGAATAGAAAAATATAAGAATATGTTTCGCATATTTTTTTCCTGATTTGAATCAATGATAAGAGCCAAGAAAATGAAAGGCAGAATCCTTATAAAGTTGTAATTGCTAAAAACCGCACATTCCTACAGTAATAAAGAGCCAGATAGTTAGAAACACATGATGAAACATCTCTCCACTATAAGAGATGATAAATAAAAACCAAAGACGCATACAGTAGTATTAATATGATCTTTGATGTGAGGCTCCTAGCTTTGTGTCAACCCCAGTCATGCTGAGTTTGACTATAGGCTATTTTAACTTCAAAGAAGCAGTAACTATCAGGTAATGTGTTATTATCTGTTTACACACTTATTTATACACACCAATTTTTCCAGTCATTACCTTATTGGGGAATTCGAAATTGTTGCACCAGACTCATGTCTGACCAACAACCAGTGTTGGGTAGCAGTGAAGTACGTAATAGTAATTTAAGTACATTTTGCAGTAGCTTGGTGGAAAGTTGAACTAAATTAAAATCTTGAGAGTGTTTTCAGTAGTTAATTCAAAAAAGTTTCTGCCATTTAGCAGTGTAGCAAACTACTGGAGCTACACACTACTTTTTCTGTTAAAAAAAGAAAAAAAATATGGGTGAAGTAGGCATGAACTCCCTTTTGTTTTTTGGGATTAGACCGGCCGAATTCTCACTTAAAACTTAGTTTTTGTGTTTAATATGCTAGATTACACATTCTGTTAACATCTGAGTCAGAGTGATCTGATCCTTGAATTTGTAGTCTATGACGTTTCATATTTAGATATGATAATTTATCATGAAGCAATTTACAAAAAGTAACTGTCACGTCTGGCGCTTGTGGGCGCCAGGCTGCCCTGCATCACGCACCCCTACCATCTATTACGCACACCTGCCTTCCCTTGTCATGCACATCAGCGACATTGGACTCACTCATCACATGTTTATTTCCTCCCCTATATTTGTCAGTTCCCCAGCTCTGTTCCCTGCTGCTGCATTAATAGTTTTTTGTCTGTATAACTCGTTTGCTGACGCTGTTCCTGTCTTGTTCCATGTTCGTTCCATATTAAATGTTTGACTCCCCGTACCTGCTTCGTCTCCCCAGTGTCATCCCATGTGACAGTAACTTACAAAAAACTCCTAGAGTAATCCTGCAGGAATTTGACCCTTTGTGAAGGAATTGTGCAGTTGTCTCTTGCAGGAGTATGACTTGTCCTACAGACATTTTGAAAATCCTGCACAACCAAGTACATTCCTGCAGCCATCCTGCAGGACCAAAACCTGCAGATTATGGCAATTCCTTTAGGACCAAGTACATTCCTGCAGGAATCATGCAGGACCGAAACCTTCAGGATTTTGATATTCGTGCAAGATATGACCATTCCTGCAGGACAAAGAACATACCTGCAGGAATCCAGCAAGATCAAAACGTGCAGGATGCTGAAATTCCTGCAGGATATAGCCATTTCAATTTAACTACAGGATTTGACATACTGAGAAAAGAGAATTTTGAAATAGAGTGCAATATCATACATTTCAACTCAGTGGATGTGTAAGAAATGTAAGAAATGACAATCAATCAAATTTCAACCAATCAAGTTTATTTATAAAGAACTTTTTACATCAGATGTCACAAAGTGCTATACAGAAACCCAGCCTAAAACCCCAAACAGCAAGCCATGCAGATGTAGAAGCACGGTGGCTAGGAAAAACTCCCTAGAAAGGCAGGAACCTAGGAAAAAACGTAGCGAGGAATCAGGCTCTGAGGAGAAGCCAGTCCTCTTCTGGTTGTGCCGGGTGGAGATTATAACAGTACATGGCCATTAATAAGGCCAGATGGCTCCTCAAGATGTTCAAACGTTCATAGATGACCAGTAAGGTCATTCAGAGGTCAAGACAGCAGGTGCGATACAGCAAGAGAGAGAGTCAAAAACAGCAGGTCCAGAACAAGGTAGCACGTCCGGTGAACAGGTCAGGGTTCCATAGCCGCAGGCAGAACAGTTGAAACTGGAGCAGCAGTATGACCAGGTGAACTGGGGATAGCCAGGAGTCATCAGGTCAGGTAGGCCTGAGGCATGGTCCTAGGGCTCAGATCCTCCGGGAGGGGAGGAAGAGAGAGAGAATTAGAGGGAGCATACTTAAATTCACATAGGACACCAGATAAGACAGGAGAATTACACCAGATATAACAGACTGACCCTAGCCCCCCAGCACATGAAATATTGCAGCATAGATACTGGATAATGTCTACATGTAATAAATATAGTGTATCCTACTTTTATTTGATAGATACCAAAACAATTGATAATAGTTCAGTAGGCCCACAGTTCAGTCAATGTACTAATTTGAATTTATTAGGGATCTCCCTTAGCTGCTTCCAAGGCAGCAGTTATTCTTCTTGGGGTCCAAACACATTAAGGCACTTACATTACACATAACAAAATACATTATTACATATCCACAATACAAAATGTATAATACCACCATACAACAATATTACAATGTATGTGTGTGTAGAGTGAGTGTGCTAGTGTTTATGGGTGTATGCCTGTGTTTGTACCTCTGTGTGTGTCCATTCACAGTCGCCGCTGTTCCATAAGGTGTAGTCAGAGTTATACTTAAACAACATATTTAATAATAATAAGCTTTGCAATAGCCTTTTGACTTTCATTGATGCGCTATCTCTAATGAACCATTGAAAGTGACTACAGAAAAATACAAAGATCTTTTATAGCCAAGATACAATCCTCTCAAATAACATGATGAACCACAGATCTTAGGAACTGTTCACAAAGGAAGACTTTTTCTTGAGAAAGGGGTATCCCTTAGCCAGAAAACATTCTCTGTTAATTATCGTTGAGTTTGGTCCCTCAGACGAGGTTCTAATCTCGTTCCTGTTACTTCATAGTACAAAACCATTACCTCATCCAATCTGGAATGCTCTTTAGGTTTTATCACCCAAAGACATCGTAAATCTCCTCTGTCAGTGCTATATCATAGAGGCCCATCCTCAGTGGAACACACACACAGTACTCTATTCTGTTGAATAAAACAACCATTACAATGCAATACAAACATTATAACAAAGTCTTGCAATTTTCCACGACATCTCCCCCATTTTGAGAATATTCTCAACTTAAAAGAAAATTACAAGATTTAAGAGTACATTCATTTACATAGGAAATACATATATTCTACATAAACCAAAAATCACAAACAATAACTCATTGCATGGGGTTCCTGCACATGACCAGCTTCATGCACTGACTCTTATTTCAATCCCCAACACATTTCCTAAGTACTCTAGCAATTTGTCTGGGAAGGTTAGGATCCACAGTCACCTGCATGAACCCATGAAGAAAAACAAAAAAATTCATACATTTTATGAGATTCAAAGCTATATTTTCCATAGACAGTGAAAAGCACATGTTTAATGCATAATGCAGTGCATGCAACAATGGAGTTTAATATAATAATCTTTAGTTATCTATCACACTCCAAGCATAGTATGTTGGAAATGACTATTTCCATTCCAGAAACTAAAATTAGCATATCCTGTTGTACAAATCCAGGTAATGACTCCTAGTTTAAATAAAATGTATCTCCTTGGTAGCTAATGAACATGACCCAAGAGAAGCATCAATTTCACTCTCTAAATCAGAGTTCACCCTCTCCACTCACCATGGCATGCTTATAATAGCTTCAACATCTTTAGTTCATAACAACAATCCTTCAGTTTTAAAAATCATTACTTTTCCAAATAAAATCATAATTAGAACCCAGGTAATTATCCAACCTAAATTTAGAATGACATTGCTCAGTGATTCAAATTGGTCTTATCACTCAAAGTAAAAAAACTCAATTTAACACACATCAACATTGGCAGAATGTACATTTATATTAGCATCCAGTATAATTATCCCATAATTCTACGATTAACTTTTTAAAATCACAATTAAAATACAGATCAGTTTCTCAATGCATTCTTAATCTAAATTACTATACCACTTATGTGGTGTAGACCTCTACAATCAACCTGATACCCCAAAATTCTAAAGCCATTTTTGGGCACAGTTGTTCAACCCCCTCCTTCAGGCACTGATTCTTCTGGCGTCCTCTTCGTTCTTCTTCAGATAGCTTTACAGTTCAAAGTGGATGTCCCATGATAATGTCCCAATTTCAATGTCTCACATTTACCATTATGTCTTGTCCATTTGTCAACCAGTATACCAGCAACATAAGAGAAGTTTAGAACAGATTTCTCTCCATGCTCAATCCACTTGGACTCCTCTCACACTCCTGAGAAAAACATGAAAGAAAAGCAGTTGATAGCTTAGATCGGATACTGTTCACCGATTTCTGGCTTGGTTCCCTTCTCTCGGTAGAAGTGATTCGGACAGGGCCTTATTCAACGCCTTAGTCACTCTTCTTCACCCAGTTAGAGGGGGTTTTGAGGTACACACACTGTTCGGTCCAATTATCTCTTCCATGCATTAAGATACCGTCTGATGTCACTTTTCATGATAACCTCAAAAGAACTGATCAGAACAACAGTTTAGTTCAGTTCATTAACTACATGATAAATTATTACTTTTACCAATTATTCTTAATACAAATGTCTAAACATAACAACACATTCTATTGAAACTATTCTTTCAAATTGGCTTATACTCCCCATCACACTGTCAACTCCATCGTCGAGTCAAAGGATCAGGAAGTTAGACCTATAACCCATCGTGAATAGGACAGAACAAACAACACAACAATACACCCCTTCACATATTACTCAAGGTGTGTAAACTTCAATCCAAAACCTCAAAGAACTGAATCCTCCCCCATTTTTAACACATAACTCTCCATGAGAGTAATATATAAAACAAATCTACTACTGGTACAGAAGATAAAACAAAATTTCAAATAAGCTAATCAAATTCAAATAAAAAAAGAATACAAAAATAATTTTACCCATATGGTCATAGGAAAATAGACTTAGTTAAGCAGCCTACCCTTAGTTAATATGGCAAAGAACTATAAACTCCATCATATTTATCAATTACACAAATTACCTTAAATTCATTATCCAAATGGCTTTCCAATGAGGGTGATGAAGCCACAACGGAAAGTCATGATAGAGGTCATAGTGTAACGTTCTGGGTGTAGTGGGTGAGAAGTTAGGCGCAGGAAGCAGAGAGTTCAGGGTAGTGCTAATTTAATGCACAAAACGGCAAACATAAGCCAACCCCACGAAAACACAGAGCGCACAACAAAACAAATGCCCCAAACAGGGACTTAACCTGTCCAGCAAAACCCACGAAATGGGAAACAGGTAACCCACAGACGTGCACGCAAGTTACAACAAACAATCCCGCACACAGAGCAGGCGGGCAAATAAAGCCCGACTAATCAGCCTAAAACACAAACAGGTGAAACCAATAAACAGAAAGAGGAGAAAGGATCAGTGGCAGCTAGTAGGCCGGTGACGACGACCGCCGAGCGCCACCCGAACTCCTTTGGTAGGAGTCGTGACACATAGGTCATATAAACCCTTCAAAGAAGTGTTTCTTACTATATTAGACAACTTTAAAAAATAGTCAAACATTTCCTACATGTTGTATCCCAGGTTCCCAGAACATTCCTTTATCAAAAGAATTCACATGTTTATTTAAAACTCAGAAAATAAAAACTCATACAAATTCCATGTGCATGCATGCCCCTTTAAGAAACATAGTATTTTAAAAACACCAACAAATTGTCATAAAAAATGTGTTGTGTGTGTGTATTTGCAAACCTTAAGGTAAAAACACAAAAACTTCCAGGCCCTTTTCAAATTGGATAGTTTACGGCCTCAATCTCACTCACTCTCTCCAAGATTATAGTCCCAGGAAATATTTCAAAAAGAGACAATGACACCCCCATTTTCCCAGAATAAACACAAAGCACTTTGTTAGCATTCATTATACTACATCGATTCAGAAACACAAAAGTTAACTATAAACAAAACCTAATAATAATGATAATTCCACTGTACCTCAAATCATTAATCATTAGTTTTAATCTACATCAATTTATATGTATGCTTAATTGAACATACGCTACCCTTAGATATAATTATACTGGTATCATTACTATCTAAATGTTTTTTTTTCCTCTGTCGCAAATATAGTACCTTTCTCAGCGTAAGGAATAAGTGATATTTAATCCCAGGCATTTAATAAAATGTTGTTTGAGACGTGTTCTCCCATGGCTCCTTTAACATACATACTTTAGGTTACTTCCATCCGTCCCGGAAGAAAGAAACCTACTCAAACACATCAGATAATACAATGTTTAATTAAGTTAAATCAACACCTAAAATAAACAATAAACAGTAAACAAATAAACAAACCCATAACCCCTTTCCACCAATCTAATCATTTCAACTTGTTGCATAAATTTAGTAAAAACTATGCTGATTCTTAACAAATCTAAAATCTTTCAAAAGTGGGCGCTGTCTCATCAGCGTAAAAATCAAAACTAACTTTTTTTCCACTCATATCTACAATGTTTGCATTCCCCAAAGGTCAATACTGTTCAGCTCATCCATTAATGATCTTCCTTCTGTCTGTACAGAGTCTGAAGTTCCAATGTATGCCGATGATGTGGTGATAAATGCATGCAAATAACAAACAACAAGCTACACAAGAACTCACTACTGTAATGGTTTAGATGACAAAGTTGCACAGAGACTCATGTTTGCATCTCAATAAAAAAAACAGTCTGCATGTTCCTCACAAAGAAAACAACTGATGCCCCCGAGACAGATGTCTATGTATCAGGGGAAAATATCTGTATCTCTAGTATCTGATTTTAAGTACCACGGCATCATACTTGATTCCAACCTCTCTTTTAAAAAGCAAATGAAAAAAAAGCCCCTCAAATAACCAAATTCAACCTAGCTAATTTCCAAAACATATGAAATTGTTTTAACTACAGATGTAACAGAACTATATTTCAAATGTATGATACCCCCACTTAACATACTACTTAACTAGTTTGGCCCAAGCTTGCTGTTCAACATTAAAACCCATTCAGTCTGTCTGCAAACAGGCTCTCAAAGTACTTGAAAGGAAACCCAATAGCTATAGAAAGCATAAGCTCCTGAGTTGGAAAAAGTCTTATGCAATATACTGACTATTTTGTATTGAAGATTCTAAATGTCCAGGCTCCCCCTCCACTCAGTACCTTTGTTAAACAGATAACCCAAACCTTATGGCAACAAATCCACAAGATCCACCATGAGAGATGACTGTATAGTTCCCTTAAGGAAAAGCACCTTTAGTCAATCTGCTTTCAGTGTGAGAGCTTCCCATGTCTGGAACACCCTGCCATTGGACACACACAACTGTGATTAATATGCACTGTCCCTGTAAAAATACAAATAAACTCAAACTGCAATCCACTTTAATTACATGACATTGTTCCACATAATGGAAACAGATTATAATGTTAGAATACATTAACTTCCTGTTCAAATTCACTGGTGTTACCTCAACAATCAAACCAATAATCAATAACCAGAAACCATCACAAAACTTTTACGATTCAACTATTCAGACCTGAATCACTTTCAGCCCAACATAACCCAACGCACACAACCCTCTTATTTTTTTTTACCAGTGGGTAAAAATATAATCCCTACTCAAACAATGTTCTGCCTTACCTCTATCGTAAGATTAAAACCAAACTTTACAACTTCCTCTTCTCTTTCGGCTTCACACTTATGAAATGTTCAAGACTTTAAAAATAACATGTAAAGCGCCAAATGTATTCATTAGATTTAGGTAACTGTCTCTTCCTTGATTCAGTTATTTAAATATGACTCCTATTTTTAATATGTTATTTCAGCAGACCATTTAGGCAACAGACGTATCACATCAAACTCGCCTCGCTATTTAAGTTGAATTAATTCGTCTTTCAATTTGAACCAAACAAGCTATTAAAACTTTCAGTTTATATCTTAAACAAACACTAGCGACCGTATCTTTCCAGGCAAAACATACCAATAGTTGAATTACAATCTCAAACTCAAATTTTAGTCAGTGCATTGGCTGTGAACCGAACTCAGGCTTCCTGTTTGGCAGGCAAGAATTCTACCACTACACCAGCGATGCTATATGAATGACTAAGACTCTCCGCAAATAAACCAACTTTTCAATTGTCTGTAGTCGTATAATCAGGCACGTACAACCGAGACAATTCCCAGAAAATAGCCCTAATTTAAAGGTCCAAGCGTTACTCCGGTGATGATTCTCACATGCCAAATGAATAGATTAGCAGTCAAAGAGTAAAATCGACATTCATTGACGAGGAAATAGATCTTGCGCATTTGAATAAAAATCAAATCCAATTTTATTTGTCACATACACACGGTTAGCAGATGTTAATGCGAGTGTAGCGAAATGCTTGTGCTTCTAGTTCCGACAATGCAGTAATAACCAACAAGTAATCTAGCTAACAATTCCAAAACTACTGTCTTATACACACAAGTGTAAGGGGATAAAGAATATGTACATAAAGATATATGAATGAGTGATGGTACAGAGCGGCATAGGCAAGATACAGTAGATGGTATTGAGTGCAGTATATACATATGAGATGAGTATGTAAACAAAGTGGCATAGTTAAAGTGGCTAGTGATACAAGTATTACATAAAGATGCAGTAGATGATATAGAGTACAGTATATACATTTGAGATGAATAATGTAGGGTATGTAAACATTATATTAGGTAGCATTGTTTATGGTGGCTAGTGATATATTTTACACAATTTCCCATCAATTCCCATTATTAAAGTGGCTGGAGTTGAGTCAGTGTGTTGGCAGCAGCCGCTTAGTGTTAGTGGTGGCTGTTCAATTGTCTGATGGCCTTGAGATAGAAGCTGTTTTTCAGTCTCTCGGTCCCAGCTTTGATGCACCTGTACTGACCTCGCCTTCTGGATGATAGCGGGGTGAACAGGCAGTGGCTCGGGTGGTTGTTGTCCTTGATGATCTTTATGGCCTTCCTGTGACATCGGGTGGTGTAGGTGTCCCGGAGGACAGGTAGTTTGCCCCCGGTGATGCGTTGTGCAGACCTCACTACCCTCTGGAGAGCCTTACGGTTGTGGCATGCAACTTATTTCAATGACTTTACTACATAACATTAATCACGCAATGGTAATTAGTTTGATGGATACCCTAGGCTTTGTATGACATTATAAATTACGTCGAGATTCCATCTTCGCGCTAACTTTATGGAAAACGGTTTATTCAATAAATTCCGCAACTCCTCTCATACTGGGAAGAAAAAATAAAACATTTTCAGACCTTAAGGGCAGTTTTATTTCAAATGTTGTTCCCAGACGGAGATAATCCAATAAGCATTTATAGTTACATCGTTACAGTAAATTAACCAAAAGTGTACACACTCCGATCAGTTTCTAGAGCACAATTGCCCAGATTTTGTAGACAGTTTAATAGTGCTTAAAACCTAATCTTTATCAAATTATCCATTAAAGATACCAACTCAAAACCTACATACATCTACGAATGGGTGGTTTAAATTGTATCTAATTATATTCTCAGCATTACTTTCATCGATATCACTAGTACTCGATTATACACACATACAATTGATCATGTTTTCATATATTCACAGAATCCATATAAAACGTAAGAAATTCTTAGGTAATCACACAGAACTTTAAGGATGACCCACACAGGATTGGTCAGATGTTCACACAGAACATCAGAACATAATTAAAAGGTTACCCACACAGAGTCAACCTACCGCGCTCACACAGAATGCTCCTACAAAGATTACCCACACAGGATTTCACACCCTGTCTATATGTACAGGGAAACCCATAATGTAATCAAAATATTACCTAGTGGTCCCAAAACAAAATACTCACACATAGTAACCCAGGACATACCTGGCTAGCACATTTAAAATAACTGGAATTCACCACCTCTGAGGGTCTCCTAGACAGTCACACAAACACTTTCAGAACGAGGTCCTTCTTCCAATAGGGCTTCACAAGTACTGTGTTTCACACAGAACACACAGTCACTCTGGCCCCTCACCCCCACAGACCGCACCATTCCCCACTGTGATCAATTCAGTGTCAGGACGGCTCTAGGTCGCCCACAACCGACCAACGATAGGTGTCTTTGAGTCGATTGACTCTCAGATCATCCCCCACTGATTCGGCCCTGCTTACGCCTCCAAGGTGCCCTCCTCACAAAGGAATACACACTCAGAGCCTACGTAACAGAGGCTTATCTAAAAACTCGACTTCAAGTGTGGTTCGCTCACCTCTTTCTTAAAAAAACTAAGTTTGAGATGTGGTATCCACTAAGTTCGAGATGTGGTATCCACTCGGCTCGCTGCCTCTCAGATCAAAGGTGGGTCCATCTGCTTCGTTCCCGAAGTGTGGTTTCCTTGAGATCCCAAGTTTGAGGGATCCCTCATGCACGATTTGCCCAGATCTTCAGGAGCGGTCACCGAGTGAAGATTCACATCCCATCCTCATCGCCAAATGTGGTGGCATTTTTCTGTTTTACCAAATGAGGAGAGTTACAAACTACACACCAGTCAGAGTTATACGTAAACAACATTGTTTATAATAATAAGCTTTGCAATAGCCTTTTTGACTTTCAATGATGCGCTATCTCTAATGAACCATTGAAAGTGACTACAGAAAAATACAAAGATCTTTTATAGCCAAGATACACCCCTCTCAACTTACATGACGAACCACAGATCTTAGAAACTGTTCACAATGGAATACTTTTTTTTGAGAAAGGAGTATCCCTTAACCTGATAACATTCACTATTATTTATCGTTGAGTTTGGTCCCTCGGACGAGGTTCTAATCTCGTTCCTGGTACTTCATAGTACAAAACCATTACCTCATCCAATCTGGAATGCTCTTTAGGTTTTATCACCCAAAGACATCGTAAATCTCCTCTGTCAGTGCTATATCATAGAGGCCCATCCTCAGTGGAACGCACACACAATACTCTATTCTGTCGAATAAAAAAACAATTACAATGCAATAAAAACATTATACCATAATCAATTTTCCATGACAGTGTTCGTAGAGAGTGAACATTTAGCAATGGCTGGAATGGAGTCAATGGAGTGCAATCAACCACATGGACACCATCACGTCTTTGATGTGTTTGATACCATTCCACTGACGCCATTCTAGCCATTATCATTAAGATGGTGCTGGAGAAGAAGGCTGACGTTTTATGTGTTCCAATCCAATTGTGTTTTTTGTTCATTTCTTTGCCTTGTTTGTAACTTGTTTTTTTAACTTATTTTGTACAAAATGTTGCTCCTACCATCTCTTATGACTGAAAATAACTTCTGGACATCAGAACTGCGATTAATCACCACGAACTGGCAGAATCCTTTTTTCCTTTAACGAGTCTGACAAGCACGACGTAAATTACATTCTGCTTTCCCGGGAACAGACCCAGATCCCTGTCATTTGTGTGAAGAGAAGGTGGAGAGAAAGGTGCCTGAGGGTGAGCTGCCTTCTGAGAATTCGTAGGCTATCAAATAAACCCCTCTGCCTTCCATTCTGGAAGCAAATATGCAATTTTTGGAGAATAAAATCAACGAGCTATGCGGAAGATTCAACTACCAACTGGACATTAAAAACTGTAACATCTTATGCTTCACGGAGTTGTGGCTGAACGACGACATTATCAACATACAGCTGGCTGGTTATACACTCTATTGGCAGGATAGAACAGCGGCGTCTGGTAAGATATGGGTGGTGGACTATGTATTTTGGGAAATAATAGCTGGTGCACGATATCTAAGGAAGTCTCGAGGTTTTGCTTGCCTGAGGTATCTCATGATAAGCTGTAGACCACACTATCTACCTAGAGAGTTTTCATTTGTATTTTTCAGAGCTGTCTACATACCACCACAGACTGAGGCTGGCACTAAGACCACACTCAATGAGCTGTATTCCGCCATAAGTAAACAGGAAAACACTCACCCAGAGGCTGCACTCCTAGTGGCCGGGGACTTTAATACAGGGAAACTTAAATCGGTCTTACCAAATTTCTATCAGCATGTTAAATGTGCAACCAGAAGGAAAAAAACTCTGGACCACCTTTACTCCACACACAGAGACGCATACAAAGCTCTCCCTCGCCCTCCATCTGGCAAATCTGACCATAATTCTATCCTCCTGATTCCTGCTAACAAGAAAAAATTAAAGCAGGAAGCACCAGTGACTCAATCAATAAAAAAGTGGTCAGATGAAGCAGATGCTTGTAGTATATGTAATCTATATCTGTTTATATGAGTTACTATGTTGTTACTAAGCAGTAATCCATTACGACAGTGTTACGTTACTACACCTAATAGGAAATGCACATGCACACTATTGGGCCCAGGGGCTGTAGAGCATGAGAGGTTTTGACTAAATGAAACTAACTGTACTCCCGGCTCCTGCCTGGTCATTTCTCCACAACACAAGTATTACAGCGGCGACGAGATCATTAAGCTTCTTAAACAGACATTGCTTGAAGGGAAGAATGTTGCGTGAATAATGGAACTCAAAATGATTTTGTAAATCGTCAGTTATTTATGCATTTTTTTCGCAGTAGAAAAGGCTAAGCACTGCTAGTAGGTAGAGCGTTTCGGAGCTGCCAAGTAGCAAGCCTATTGGAGTCCAGACTAGTGTCACTGCCCTCTGGTGATTCAATTAAAAACTGTCATTGAACCCATTGAAATGAGGCAATCTCAGTGGAGAAATATTGTTAAAAAAGGAAGAAGAAACTTAACACAGTGTGTACATTATTACAAATGAGTGCAGTGAATTAAGTAATTGCAGAAACTTCTGAAATGAAGAAAGTGAAAATTGACATGAAAATTAAGAAAATTAAGGAATACAAGGAATGAGGATACTGAACAATGAATTGTGAAAATGGCAACCATTGGCCGAGTACCAGAGTTTGAGGCTACAAAAGAAGATTTTGATTCCTATTTAGAGCATGTTGAGTGTTGGCTGGCTGCAAATGAAATCAAAGATGAAAGGAAAGCAGATGTATTTCTCAGTGTTTTGGGTCCAACTGAGTATGGATAGCTGAAAGGCCTCATTGAACCAATAAAAGTAGTGGAGTTGACTGAAAAGCTTTCTAGGGATTTCAAGCATAAGCCAATTCTCATTGCAGAACATTTCAGATTTTACCAACTTCACCAGAGTCAAAGGGAAACCGTGGCTGACTACATCCTTGCTTTAAAAAGGCTGGCAAGTACATGTGAGTTTGCATGATTTCTTGATGACGCTCTCCGAGACAAGTTTGTATGTGGTCTCACAGGTTAAGCATATCACAGAAGGCTTCTGTCAGAGAAGGACCTTTAAGAAAGCCTGTGATATCGCATTTGGACTCGAGCTTGCCCACAGGGATACTATTGAGCTATTGGGACATGCAGAACGTCAGAAAGGTGTTCACAAAGTCAGTGATGCACGTGGTGGAAAAGGCTCACAAAAGTCACACTTTTCTCAGTCCCGTCCTCAAGGTTACACAAGAACAAAGCAGCCCACATCACAAAGGTCTACGTAAGGAACTGGTGGCAGTGAAGTCAGATGCAGGAGAGCAGAAATAGGTAATAGCCGGAGCAGTTTAATTTCAAAACCAACGGCAATAAAAAAATTACTTGAATGGGTACAAAACCCGATGCGCCCCAGTAACATACTGCACAAGCACTTACAAACAAACAATTCCACACAAGGACATGGGGGGGGGGGGGACAAAGGGTTGAATACACAACACTTAATGAGGAAAATGGAAACCTGGTGTGTAGGAAAACAAGACAAAACAAATGGAAAATGAAAAGTGGGTAGACAATGGCTAGAAGACCGGTGACGCCGACCGCCGAAAAACACCCCCTCCGAAAGTACCCCCTCCCCCCCTTGATGCGCGGCTCCAGCAGAATGCCGACACTGGCCTTGGGGACGACCCGGAGGGCGAGGTGCAGGGCGATCTGGACGGAGACGGTGGAACTCCTGCAGCATTGAAGGGTCCAACACGTCCTCCACCGGAACCCAGCATCTCTCCTCCGGACCGTACCCCTCCCAGTCCACAAGGTACTGAAGGACCCTCGCCCGACGTCTCGAATCCAGTATGGATCGAACAGAGTACGCCGGGGCCCCCTTGACGTCCAGAGGGAGCGGAGGAACCTCCCGCACCTTAGACTCCTGGAGCGGGCCGGCCAGCACCGGCCTGAGGAGAGACACATGGAACGAGGGGTTAATTCGGTAATCGGGGGGAAGTTGTAACCTGTAAAATCACGGACCCAGCTTCTGGCAGGGCAGGCGGAGGGGCAGGTTTCGGGTCAAGAGCCAGACCCGGTCCCCCGGTGCGAACACCGGGGCCTCACTGCGGTGACAGTCTGCGCCGGCTTTCTGGCTCAGCACAGCGCGCTGAAGGTGAACATGGGCGGCATCCCATGTTTCCTTCACGCGCCGAAAACAGTCGTCCACGGCAGGAGCCTCGGTCTGACTCTGATGCCAAGGAGCCAGAACCGGCTGATACCCCAGTATGCACTGGAAGGGGCAGAGGTTAGTGGAGGAGTGGCGGAGCGAGTTCTGGGCCATCTCTGCTCAGGGCACGAACGTTGCCCACTCCCCTCGGCTGGTCTTGGCAATAAGACCTCAGAAACCTACCTCAGAAACCTACCCACATCCTGGTTTACTCTCTCCACCTGCCCGTTACTCTCGGGGTGAAAACCCGAGGTAAGGCTGATCGAGACGCCCTCCAGACCCTCGAAGTGAACTGGGGACCCCGATCAGACACTATGTCCTCAGGCACCCCGTAGTGCCGGAAGACGTGTGTAAACAAGGCCTCCGCAGTCTGTAGGGAGACCGGGCAGCGGGAGGAGACGGCAGGACTTAGAGAAACGATCCACAACGACCAGGATCGTGGTGTTTCCCTGTGATGGGGGAAAATCGGTCAGGAAATCGATCGACAGGTGTGGCCGCTGTGGAATGGGTAAGGGGTGTAGCTTACCTCTGGGCAGGTGCCTAGGAGCCTTACAATGGGCGCACACCAAGCAGGAGAAAACATAAACCCTCACGCCCTTAGCCAAAGTGGGCCACCAGTACTTCCCACTCAGACAGCGCACCCTCTGACTGATGCCTGGATGACCAGAGGAGGGTGACGTGTGGGCCCAATAGATCAGCCAGTCACAGACAGCAGGCGGAACGTACAGACGCCCAGCAGGACACTGGAGGGGAGCGGGATCTGCACGCAACGCCTGCTCAATCTCCGCGTCCAGCTCCAACACTACCGGCACCACCAGGCAGGAGGCCGGGAGTATGAGAGTGGGATCCATGGGCCGCTTCTCTGTGTCATACAGCCGGGACAGTGCGTCTGCCTTCGCGTTCTGGGAACCTGGTCTGTAAGAAAGGGTGAAAACAAAATGGGTGAAAAACATGGTCCACCTTGCCTGGCGAGGGTTCAGTCTCCTGGATGTACTCCAGATTGCGGTGGTCAGTCCAGATGAGAAAAGGGTGTTTAGCCCACTCAAACCAATGTCTCCATGCCTTCAAAGCCTTGACAACAGCCAACAGCTCCCGTTCCCCCACGTCATAGTTTCGCTCCGCCGGGCTGAGCTTCCTCGAGAAGAAGGCCCAGGGGCGGAGCTTCGGTGGCGTATGGCTCCTATCCCAGCCTCGGACTCGTCCACCTCCACTATGACTGCAAAAGAGGGATCCGGATGGGCCAGCACAGGAGCCGAGGTAAACAGAGCCCTCAGGTGACCAAAAGTCCTGTCCGCCTCAGCCAACCACCGCAAACAAACCATGGCACCTCCTTTTACCGTGGTGGGAGTCAGCCAAATACGCACGGCTGAGATGCGGTCACTCTCCATCTCCACATCTCCCTGAGGTGGAAATGCGGTACCATAGGAAGGAGACAGACTTTTCTCAGCCTTGGTGTACAGGTCATGCTCCAACAGTCGACCAAGCACCTTGCGCACCAGGGACACATGATCGGTGCGTGTAGTGGAGTATATCAGAATGTCATCAATATACACCACTACACCCTGCCCGTGCAGGTCCCTGAAAATCTCCTCTACAAAGGCTTACTTTGTATAAGAATACTTATATTCTAATGCTTTACAGAATTTGATGATGATAACTTTTCCTCTAGTTGATTTTTGACTGACAAGTTCATGAAAACTGATCCACTCTTCACAAGAGATGGCATATCCCCAGGGAGTCAACCACATTATGTGCAGTGATCGGGCATGCCACAACACCTGAGCTTTGTATTGCTGTCACAATGAGGCTATTTGCATGGTTTGGACCATTGTGTTGTGCTTTTTTTCAATTTCAGCATAGAGAGAAAGATAATATCAATATTTAATAAAAGTAAAAAATAAGTTGTCTTCGGTGTTCTTTTGTATCATGTTTAATTGCATATAATTACATAGGTCAATCATTACCCATGTGACTGAGTTGACAGCCTATTAGTAATACAACTTAATGGCCTTAATTCCTAGCCACCGTGCTTCTACACCTGCATTGCTTGCTGTTTGGGGTTTTAGGCTGGGTTTCTGTACAGCACTTTGTGACATCAGGTGATGTAAGACGGCCTTTATAAATGGTTTTGATTGATTGATTGATTGATGACGATGTTTAACAACAATCAAGTTTGTTGCTGTTCCAAGATGACCCCTTTCATTGATGTAGATTTATTACAGTAAGTACTTTTCTGGTAAGTATGACCTAACTGTTACTTGTTATTTCCTTTTTCACTATCCCTTATGACACACACACACACACACACACACACACACACACACACACACACACACACACACACACACACACACACACACACACACACACAGCGTTTCTTCTGTTATATCCTATGAACTCCTATGACCCTCATCTCTCTCCTCCCCTCCCCAGTTATGACCGAGCCTATGAACAACAGTGAGACTGACTAACACAGGTTCGCAGCACTGGACACACTTGCAGGCGAAGGTAACAAAATACACTGTTTCAGCTGTTATACTGTGTTTCAGATGTTATACTGACATTTTCTGTTCGTGTGTATCAGATCAATGCTGTTTTTTAAATAACCAACTCTGTTGAGTTTATGTGAGTGACTGATTGACTGTACAATCTGTACAAATGACTGGCCCAGTTTGGAGGGCTTGGCCTACTTAAAAGTGTCCAACAGTACCATCTGCTGTAGACATTAACATCTTACGCCAAACATCCAGACGTCAGAAATACCAACGTCTATATTTTGTATTATTTTTTAATTACTCACTCTCAAGATAAGAAAAACCACTTCTTATTTCATGTTATATGTTTATGCAACCATGATTTAATTGCTACATTATGTTCCCAATATGATCAAAAAAGATAAACCCACAATTCAACGTTTTATTCTTGAGCATCACTTTGACAAATAAGTATGGAATAAATCCTTCTATTGATCATTATGGTGACAACTTAAAAAACGCTAAATGCCTAAATGTCTATTCAAAATGATCTATTTCAATACCCTGGTAGGTAATATGCTGTACTGTTGTTGACTGTATGAAGTGGGCGGTTCTGTCCAATTCATGTAATTTCTTCCGGTTGGAAAGAATTTTCGGCTGTGCTGTGGTTCACAAAATCAAGACAGTCTGCAAAGGTCAGTTGTGTTATTTAAAGAAAGCGTATTTATTTTTTAGACCTGTTTTATTTTTTACACACAAACAGCTGTGTTGTGGAAAGTGAAAGCCTCGATGGCCTCCAGTTTGATGCAAAAAAATATTCGTTTTTGTTTGTTAGCATTCGCGTTAGCTAGTTTTGCTGCCGAGTCCTTTCATTCAATAAAAAAAGGGAAGTGATGGTCGGCAACTGCTCTAAATCCGTTCTGAACAGATGGCTCGCTATCTGTCCAGCTAATGCACAGTATTTTGAGGCGAAAACTACATAATGTCAGGCATTTTTACACAGCAAATAATCAGTATATGATAACTATCATAACCCAAATGGCAAATTGGTGCTGTTGCAATGAATGAACGAATGAATTTGATTCTTTGTCATTCGCTTTTGTTGGCTCGTGAGATGGCTATACACGTATGTTTGCATAATTATATTGGCAATATAAACAAA